>NC_056739.1:1476386685-1476716685 GCF_019279795.1 Protopterus annectens
CAGCTCTAAATCCTGTTCACACCACTGTGATGCCCTACACTCCTTGGATTAGTTAAAATTTCCCAGCTGTCTCTTACATTCAAGTTTGCACTGTCCATAAACTCATTTTCAAGCCCTCTAACTGTGCCCCTCCCTATCCTCCATCACCCTGCATCTTCCTGACAAATCACTCTGGTCCAAAAATCAGAATGTCCTTGAAGTGTACAAGCCCAAACGTACTCCAGGGCAGCTACTATTGTCATTTTCCCTAGCATGCAAACGGAACTCACTCCCACCCAACATGTGAACTACTCAAAACCACTCCTGCTTTAAAACTTTACTTCATTCCTACCTCTTTTAAATGGGTTTGCTCCTGCTCTCACCTTTCCTAACCTCCGCCTAATCCACTCCAGTGCCATTCGAGCTTTCTTTCACAAATTAATCCCTACACTGCTATACTCTTCTTACTGCCGCCTTACAATTCTTCTAACAATACTTACCTCTGCTATGTCTTGTATAGTATAGGTATAGTATAGGCATTTGTATACCTTGAACTGCAGATTACTTTCACGTGTACTAACAAAATGCCTTGTTATAGTATATACCACAAAATGCTTTTCACTAGTGGTAGTATTTCTGTGTTAATCTATTTCTGTTGCTTCAACCATGCAATATTTTTGTTTGCTTTTAATTGTTTTTAAATGTAATACTGTTTCTGGAACTTTTCTTGCTAGGCCTCCATTGAAAAAGTGCACATTTTGGCCAAGTGGACTTTCCTGCTTAACAAACTGCAAATAAATGTCTAAATGTGCCCTAGTCGTTTAACGACAATCCACTACACTTATGAATGAGATCCCAGACTCTCCTGTCAAGGCACAATTATCCAACCTTATTTCCGTGTTTTCTCAGGTTACTAGGCATTCCATTAGGTGCAGCTATGATGCAGCTGAAGCTTCTGCCAGATCCGCTGCATCTGCCTCAGTCCTGAGAAGATATTCCTGGCTGAAGTTACAGCCCTTACCTGATACGGCAAAACTTTTGGATGGGCTTCTGGATAACTCTGCCCTCTTTGGGACAGACATGGCTGAGTTGTTCAAAACTCTGCAACCGAAGGGGAAGGAGTTACAGGACCTGAAGCACCTGTTTGTTTCTCCTATCCCCAAATTCCACAGGAATTATCCCTCAACTCAATTTATAAGGAAGCACTCTGCTCCCCCTCCTCCTTCCAGGGGCAGAAAGTGCCAGGAAGCAACAAACCCTCTCCAGGCATGTTCAGACTCTGGCCCAGAAGCTTCAGTTTCAGGGCAGTGTAGGTATTCTGTGACCACCTGCAATTACTGCAAAAACCTCTCTGCTTCATCTCCCCATCCCTAAGGCTCACTCAATGTCTCCCTGTTTGGAAAATCATTACCACAGACAGGTGGGTCTTATCCATCATAGAAAAGGGTTATTTCATGACTTGGATCACAACACCCCCCTTGAGGGGCATTCCACAGCCCCCCCAAAAAACAGCTCCCTCTTTTTCAGCCAGTGATAGCCTTTTGGTCCAAGGAACAATTCACTCTGTACCTATGACAGAAAAGGAAAAGGGTTTCTATTCCAGACTCTTCCTAGTCCTAAGAAAAGATGGTCTCTGGAGACCAATCCTAGACCTTTCCCACCTCAATCTCTTCTTGCAAGTACCCTCTTTTTATATGCTCACTCTGCAGACCCTCTTCACTTTGATTTCTCTTTAGGGCTTCTTGGCCATCTTTGACATCAAGGATGCCTATCTGCACATCCCTATAAGGTCCAAGTACAGGAGAATACCCATGCTTCTCTGTAGGCTCCTCATATTTTCAGTTCTGTGCCTTGCCCTTTCTAATTTCTGCAGCAGCAAGGGTCTTCAAGTGCTTGGCACCAGTGATGGCCTTCTGCAGGACTCAAGGGATTCAAATATTCCCTTACTTGGATGACCTCCTCATCCAGGCAGATTGCCCAGAATCCCTGCAGTGCCATCTACAAACTAATATCACTCCTGCAGGCACTGGGTTTCAAGATGAACTACCCCAGGTCCAACACGAACGCCTCTTGGGCTGCAGGATAAGGACGGATGTCATGAGAGCCTTTCTGCCACCTCAAAAGGTGGATAACATAAGGCAGTATCTGTTCACTGTCCTTCAAGCCACAGCCTTGACTGCCAGGCAGCACATCCGACTCCTGGGTCACATGGCATCGACCATTCCCATGTTGCCATTGGCAAGGCTCCACATGAGAATGTTAGTGGTACCCAAGGTCTGTATGGATATAGCGCACACATCCTCTAGAGTACAAAATCCACTTCCTACCTTGCCTCAGGAAAGAGATTAAATAGTGCCTGAATCAAGTGAACTGCAACCCAGGACTCCCCTTGCAGGTTCCTTTGCCAGTAAAAGAGATGTACATGGATGCTTCATATCTGGAATGGGGGAGCAGCCATTTGTTCCTTAAGAGTCCAGGGGTACTTGGCTGGACTTCCATCAGACAGGAACATATCAGTATCAGAGAAATGAGAACAGTTCTGGCACTGAAGGCCTTTCAACATACACTGAAGCAGGACCCACTAAAATTGTTCAGACAGCACTACAGTTCTGTGGTATGTGAACAAGCAGGGGGGAACAAAATCCTATTTGCTGTGCAGACTAGCCCTCCTAATGTAGCTTGCCACAAAACTGGGAGTCACTCTACAGGCAGTATATATCCCTTCAGAGCAAAACACGCAGCAGACACCTTGAGCAGGTCCATATCATAGTCCCATGAATGGATGCTTCACAGCAGGGATGTGTTTCTGGACGTAGTCCACAAATGGGGTGCACCTCAGATCTGTTTGCCTCCTCTATGAACAGACAACTTCTATCCTTTTGTACCAGGCTACACAGTCCTCTGTCAAGGGCAAGAGATGCCTTCTCAGTCTCCTACATGGGGATGTTTCTGTATGCACCCCCCCCTTCCCACTTCTTCAGAAAGTCCTACTGAAAATCCAGCAGGGCAAACCAAAAGTCTTGTTGGTGACCCCCTTTTGGCCAAGGCAGCATTGGTTCCCGCTACTTCTGCATTTAGCCAAGGGCAGTTAGCACAAGTTACCTCACAGAGTGGACCTATTCACACAGGACAAGGGATCCCTCATTCATCCCCACCTTCAGTCTTTGAACCTTACCCTGTGGATGACAAAATTCTGATCCCTTACAGATGCCTTTTACAATGAGGACATGCTCACAGTCCTGCAGGAGGCCAGGAGACCTAACACTAGGAGATCTTGCTTGTCCAAATGGAAAAGATTCTCCATATGGTGTCTACAAAGACAGTTGGACCCTTTTCAGGGTGATGTCCTTTTGGTACTGTCATACCCGTCGTCGTGAACTCTTGCAGACAGGGATAGCGTACTCCTCTGTTAAATCCCACCTTGCTGCTATTTCTGCTTGTCTGACTCTGGACCCCCCCCCCTTGACATCTCTATTACCTGCAAAGTTATTCCTAAAGGGAGTGCTGCATCTCGGGCCCCCCAGGAAACCCGTCCTACCACTAAGGGACCTGAATTATTTTCTGTAGAAGCTCACAGTGGCCCCTTTGAACCTGCTTCTAAGGCCTGTCTAAAACACTGCACTTGGAAAACCATCCTCCTAATAGCCTTGCCATTAGCTATAGTGTCGGAGTTGCGGGCCATCATGGCTAGTCCGCTTTTCCTCACCTTCCACAAGGACAAGGTGACCCTCAGGACCAACCCTTCCTTCATGCTCAAGATGGTGAATGAGGTATCTTTAAACCAAGCTATTCACCTTCCACCTTCTTTGCCCATCCACAAAATGACTGAGAGTCTTACATTCCCTTTATGTGCATAGGCAGCTGAGGTTTTAACTTGACAAGACCAAATCTATCAGAACAGACCAGTTTTGTCTCCTTTCATCCCAGGGCTCTGGGGAAAGTAGTAACAAAGCAGAACAATTTCTGCCTGAATTTCCAGGGCAATCTACTCCTGCTACGCATACCATGGGAAATCCTTATGGTCTAAGATTTAAGGCACACTCCACTAGGGCTATGGCTCCATCTGAAGCTTTCTTTAAAGGACTGGACACTGCCACCATTTTAGAGGTAGCTACATGGACCTCTTTCTACACCTTTACCTTACATTATAAATTGAATCACATTTCCAAATCCAGGGCTGGATTTGCCAGGGCAATCCTTCATGGATTCCTAGAAAATCGTTCAAAACCCCTCCCCCCCCTCATCTTTCCTTTGATCTTTGGCACTCACCCAAGGGTTTGGAATACTGCAACATGAGAATAGAATGACATAGAATAGTTGTGCAAAATCGTATAACTGTAGATGTCCCTCTCTTCTATGTTGCAGTATTCCTTCCCTCCCTCCTTCCCTAGACTGCCCCTTCTTGGATAGCACTGGACTTGTACAGTTATCCTGGGACTGGGTTCCGACTGAGGCGCTCAGTTCTGAGGTCTAGTCCGTGCAGATTTTATACAAGTATTCTTTACTTTAGCAAAATATTACATGAGGATTTTGCAATGGATGCTAAGTAACACAATGGTCAGTGGCTTTCTTAACCCATATCGGCAAAGATAAGAGTAACTGGTATGCAAATGATATCTTTCCTGGTGGATGCAGTCACAACTGTTGCAAGGTCTTACTTTCATTCTCCATCAGCCCAAGGGCGTAGTGATCACGGACAATCCCTAGATTGTGTGTGTGTGTGGGGGGGGGGGGGCATTTTTTGGAGAAGACAGTCCAAGGCACTTGCTTCCTTAGAGGCCAACTTGCATATCAGTGTTCTGGAAATGAGCGGTGCTTTTGGTATTGCAAGAATTCCAAAACTCTTTCCCCCTCAGGATAATTGCAATCCAAACGGACATGTCGATAGGTATATCAACAAACAAGGGCGAACTAGATCTTTACCCCCTGTGTTGAGAAGCCCTAAGGGTGTGGCAGTGGGTGATGCTTTCTAATTGCAATGCAAATTCCAGAGAAGTCCAACATGATAGACAAACTGAGCAGGTTCATCTTAATACCCCTCATGAGAGGTCTCTCGACAAGTGACTGAAATGATTTTCTGTTAGTGGGGCCGGCCTCGCTGCGATCTTTTTGCATCTCCCCTAAACAAGTGCAGCAGTTTCTGTGCCCTACTTCTCCCACAGGGGAAGTCAAGGAAAGCTGTATAGCCACCCCCCATCTTCTGTATGCTTATCCTCAGACATTTTAATTCCCAAATTTCTTCAGAAAGCAGCCAGGTTAAAGAGCAAAGTCATCCTCATTGCAACTTAATAGCCTCAACAGATTTGGTTTCCCTTCCCTTGGCCTCGTCTTCTCTACCCACCTTGAATTCTGGATCCCAACTCCAGACCTTCTGTCTCACCCGGCATGCGTGATTCACCTGGATATTTCAAATATCAAGCTAACTGCATGGTTTCTCCAATTTCCTTAATAGCCAAAGCAACCTGTGCTCTTATGTCCATTCTATACTTTTATTTTCCCATAAACCTTCTACTAGGAAATTCTACAGGAGTAAATGGAGAAAATTAATTTATTGGACAGAGCAGAATCAGTTAGACTCCATCTCAACTCCAATTCATTCTATTCTTGAATTTTTACCAAGTTTGTTTAATGAGGGTTGCTAGCTCATCGACTATTAAAATTCAACTTGCAGCAATCTCTCACTTTCATGTGGGATTTCAGAATTTTTCCCTGGCTTCCTCTAAATTGTGGAAGGCCTTTTTTGAAAGGTATTCTTGTACCAAGACCCTCTTATAAAGATCACATACCACGATGGGATTTAAATTTGGTACTGCAAGCCTGAATACATTCTCCTTTTGAACCTGTAGTTAAATGTGACCTAAAATTTCTGACTTGGAAAACTGTCTTTTTAGTTACAATTACATCTGCTAGAAGAATTTCAGAACTTCAAGCATCATCTTCTAAGCCCCCAATACTTGATTTTTCATAAAGGCAATGTCACCTTGCGTGCCAGTGCCTCCTCCCTACCAAAGGTGATGTCAGAAACCAACATTAACCAAGCCATTAATCTGCCAGTTTTCTTCCCAAACTTAATAAAGGAAAATATATGCTGCACTTAATGGATGTTCATAGACCGTTACCTTTCTACCTACACAGAACAAGAGGTTAGAAAGACAGATCAGCTGTTTGTTTCATTTGCACATAATAAGTTGGGAAAATCCGTTACAAAGGTAACTGGCTAGGTGGTTGACATTGCATTTCATTTCTCTACAGCAAATTAAATTTTCCCTTACCAAATGCATTAAAGGTACATGCAAGCAGACTGATGGTTACTTGCACTGTATTCCAGTCTAGAGCTTCTATGGACAATGTATGTGCGAAAGCAACTTGGTCAAATCCTCATGCCTTTATCACTTATTACAAGCTAGATCTGGTCTTGAAAGGAAGAACAACTTTTGGCTCAACTGTACTCAGGAACGTACTTCCTTAGAATCCACCAGGAGTTTAGGTAGCTTAGGACTCAGTCCCATTTGTTGAGGAATGAATGAAAATCGACAGCATCAGATAAACAAGTTGTGTACTTGCCGTACCGTTCCATCTGTGTTGTCCATTTTCATTCTTCCTCAACTTCCCACCCTCCATTTCTCACAAATGACTTCTAGAGGAATGAGACTCTTAGGGACAGCATATGTCTCTTGTGGTTTCTTTCTGTCAAGTTGTAAATAAGATCTGCAGGACTCTAGGCTTAGTGCATTATGGGTAGGAAAGGAGCTTGAGAGTTTGTCAGAGGCTACAAGCTAGTTTAACAGCCGAGTCGGATCAAAGTGTCTGATCCGAACCCATCTGTTGAAGAAGAATGAAAATGGACACCAGATGGAACATTATGGTAGGTACAAAACGTCTTTTTTTTTACGTACTGGCCAGAGGACTTTGAAGTCCATCCAAAAGGTGAAGACGTATTACTTGTGAATCATACGCTTTGACTCTTGTAATGGTGAGCAGAGGAACATTAAGTGTGCATCCTGAATCGTCCTTGCCAGTTTTCCCCATAGTGAAGCATCTGGAGCTTGACCACATCAGACCAGCTCATCCCTCAAGTACAGAAGCAAAGGTTCTGTTCTTTGCATTTGATCATGTGATTTCCTCTGTCAAGCAAAACTAAACTACTGGAGTTGGAGACTTTTTACGTCCTCCCAGCCCATCTGGTGAGACTTGCTGTCACAAGTACAGGAGCAGAGTTTTACAGATAATGGTTTGATACCCATACGTGCCTGTTATGACCAGCCACTTTGGCATGCACTGTCCTAAACATTAGGATACCATCACCTGATGTTAGATATTCACCTGCAATTTTCTCAATTTGTTTGCACCCGGAGCAAATTTCATCCATCCGTTGCTGGAGCTGTGGATGAGACCATTTTCTTTCCCCTTGATCTTCTCCAGGAAGTGGGTTTGTAGTTATTCTAAGTTACTTGGTATCAGACAGACACAAGAGTAAGTAGACTTTCCTCCCTATAGCTGCCATTTTGATGATCCCTTATTTGGAAAGGCTCAGTCTAATGAAGTCCATTTAGAGTTGGCTAGTTATTCACTGCCTTCTCCACAGCAGTTAAGCCCCCCACCCTGGGGAAAAAGGGTCAGAGACCTTGGAAGTTAATCTCCAGACATGAGCCAGTATGAAAGGGTAGACCCATTTCTGTCCCTAAAACTGCAGTTTTTGAGCGTTTCTCACAGATTTTTTGACACTTCAGATTTTTATCGCTGTCAGTGTTACAGTATTTATTCTTGGGACTTCCAGCTATGCAGTAACCTGCAGCTGGCCTGAAAACTAGAGTCTCTCACCATCCCCCTGGTGGCAGACATCTGCTGTAGACTGATGTGTGGACATCAGTGTAGAAAAAGGGTGTCAGACAGTGCCATATTCTGTTCTTTCTTGCAGTGTAGTCCAATACTCTACAACACATTTCCTGTCCTAGTCTGTCCGTAAGTTAGTTTGAATTACCAGATAGTTAAGAAGCCTCAGATAAGTGCCCAAGTGGGGACATTTTTTTTTTTGATGAATGTTTCTTGTTCATGTACAAGAAAGTTAATTGCTTTTCTTTTTGTTCATGTACAAGAAAGTTAATTGCATTTCTTTTTAGAAGCAGATTCCCCACAAAGATTTTCATTTCTGCAGTCTTTTTGGCTTAGGCCCACAGCACAGTATTTCAAGCTGTCTATTCTGTGCATGTTTTAATTCTAAAACTATTAAATTAGGACCAAGTCCCTATGGATTACAGAATGGCCGGCCCTTTGCATACTTCAGCATCCAACAGTTCCCAAGCCATCACCCCCAAGACGTAAGGATGCATGTCTGAAGGAAAAGGATTTCAGGAATACTGGAGACATTTCTTTCAGGCCTTTAACCAGAATTGATGTTGCCGACAAGGTAAGGTGCCTTTGCAGCTCCTTGGTCCAGCATCTGTTAGACCAGAGTCCTCTGGCCTGACTCCTCTGAAGGCTGTAATGACACTGGCCAACACCTCAGTCTGACACCAGACCATTAATCAGTCTGAAGCTGCTGAACAAGGTTTATATTAGATCAATAAAAGGCGCCTCCGGAATCCACCAGTAAGTGCCAGCACCGACAACAAAGTCGCTTTTGTAGAAAATTCTCAATTTAATGAACAACGGATACGAACTAATAAAACAAGCAAACAAGATAATAAAATATTCCGCAGAGTTAAGCGCTTTTAACTATTGAAACTGGTCTTAATCAGGACACCAGTTCTGATGAAGACCAGTTTTAATGGTTGAAAGCGCTTAACTCTCTGGAATATTTTATTGTCTTGTTTGCTTGTTGTATTAGTCCATATCCGTTGTTCATTAAATTGAGAATTTTCTACAAAAACGACTTTGTTGGTGCTGGCACTTACTGGTGGATTCCGGAGGCGTCTTTATTGGTGTTTGTGTGAGCACTTGAAGTATTCAGTTGTGGTTTATATTAGATCAGCGAACGCTTAAACAAGCGAACGCTGATTGATCGACCTTATTTAAGCGAATGGTCAAAATATTGAAGCAACAGAAACCCAAATTTTTTCCTAGGGAAAGAATTTGGTTGTCCGTTTCTGTTGCTTCTGTATTTTCAGTGCTGTGGTGGAAAGTTACGGGTCGGATTCAGTTGTGTGCGATTGTGTGGATGCGAGTGTTAGGGTGGGTTAGGTGTGTTAGGGTTAGGGTGCGGGTTAGGTATGTGTGCGGTTGTGTGGACATGAGGGTTAGGGCGGGTTTAGGTGAGTTAGGGAGGGAGTGAGGTTAGTGTCCGATAGTGACTAACCTTAGGGTTAGGGTTAGGGTTTGGGTTAAGGTAAGTGGATAGTTAGTGGTGTGTACATAGTTTAGTGTAGGGTTAGGTGTCAGATTTTGTGTATGTGTGGATTTCTGTTTGGTGTGCTTGTGTTGTGTGTGTGTGTTTTGGATCAGCGACCCCCCCCCCCCAGGAAAAAAAATCGCTGATCTGACAGAGATTGTAAGCTTTCGCTTGCATAAGGTCTATCAGCGTTCGCTTGTTTAAGCATTCGCTGATCTAATATAGACCCGCTGAACAGGCCAGAGCTTTTAATGCCCATGTTACTAGTAACTGAGGGTGAAGGAAATATCCCTTTTATTTTAAGGGAGGATCTGATGGAGTCTTTTCCATTCATTCCTCAAAGGATGAGTCTTCAGATCTGAAATGAGAGACCAGCAGTTGTAGCACCAATTTGCTTTATTAGGCTAAGAGCACTACAGATGCGATATTTTCTCTGAGTGTTGATGGAGAAGTACAGAGAAGGTCAGAAGGAGTTGCATTGTGTCTTTGTGGATTTAACGAAAGCATATGACAGGGTACCTAGAGAGGAGTTGTGGTATTGTATGAGGAAGTCAGGAGTGTCAGAGAAGTATGTAAGAGTGGTACAGAATATGTACAAGGGTAGTGTGACAGTGGTGAGGTCTGCGGTGGGAGTCACGGATGCGTTTAAGGTGGAGGTGGGATTACATCAAGGATCGGCTCTGAGCCCTTTCTTATTTGCAATGGTGATGGACAGGTTGACAGACGAGATCAGACGGGAGTCCCCGTGGACTATGATGATTGCAGATGACATTGTGATCTGTAGTGATAGTACGGAACTGGTGGAGGAGACCCTGGAGAGGTGGAGATATGCTCTAGAGAGAAGAGGAATGAATGTTAGCAGGACTAAGAATATATGTGTGTTTGAATGAGAGGGAGGATAGAGGAATGGTGAGGATGCAGGGAGTAGAGGTGGTGAAGGTGGATGAGTTTAAGTACTTGGGATCAACAGTTCAGAGTAATGGTGAGTGTGGAAGAGGTGAAGAAGAGAGTACAGGCAGGATGTAGTGGGTGGAGAAGTGTCAGGAGTGATTTGTGACAGACGAGTACCAGTAAGAGTGAAAGGGAAGGTCTGCAAGAGCGTAGTGAGACCAGCTATGTTATATGGGTTGGAGACAGTGGCATTGACAAAAAGGCAGGAGTCAGAGCTTGACGTGGCAGAGGTGAAGATGTTAAGATTTGCACTGGGTATGATGAGGATGGACAGGATTAGGAATAATTAGAGGGTCAGCCCAGGTTGGAAGGTTTGGAGACAAAGCCAGAGAGGCAAGATTACGCTGGTTTGGATATGTGCTGAGGAGGGATGCAGAGTATATTGGGGAAAAAGATGCTAAGGCTGAAGCTGCCAGGTAACAGGAAAAGAGGGAGGCCTAAGATAAAGTTTATGGATGTGGTGAGAGAGAACATGCAGGTGGTTGGTGTGACAGAGCAAGATGCAGAGGACAGGAAGAAATGGAAACAGTTGATCTGCTGTGGTGACCCCTAACGAGGGCAGCCGAAAGAAGGAGGCAGCTAGTAGGAAAAAACTACATAACCATAGAATGAAGATACACACAGACCGGTTTTGGCAAAAAAAACTGCAATGCCTTCCTCACTGTCATTGTGGTAGTATCAAACATTCTCCATATATAGCTTATAATCAAGATCACGTGATCCGATTAAAGATGCTCATTTAATCCTGGGGAAGTAATCCCCCTAATTTAATACTCCACTTTTTCTCTTTCTGGTTCAAAATGTGATGCCAGACAGCTTTATTGGATCTGTGTGCTGTTATTCTGTCAATAATAACAAAATTAAAAGAAGCAGCTGGATGCATTAATGTATGTTTGTATAAGGCATTCATGTTTTTCTTATGTCTGATGTCACAAAAATGTTCACCCATCTGAAACTTCGGACGTGAAATTTGCCCTACATAGTATGCCAAACAATGGCATGTAGCTAAATGTATTACCCAGTCTGACTGATGGTTGGCATAGAAAGCAATATCAAAAACATGACCGGTATTACTACTACTAAAGGTTTTGGATTTAGTAATTTTGGAACAGTGGCCACAGGGAAAGCAACCAATCCCCCCGATAAAGTAGTTTGTGTTAGGGACATATCAGATGATGTGTAGTGTTTGTAGTGATTGAAATAACCCAGATTCTTGCCTTTTTTGAAAGAAAAAGAACATGTAGTAGGTAAGATGCCAGACAATGTGTCGTCAGCCAGTAACATATTCCAGTGGCGTCAGACACTTTGCATAAGTGAGTTTGTCTTCCTACCATATGTGGTTACAAATCTAATGGCAGAATTGTCATGATCGGTTTTGCCTTTATATTGAAGATCAGCCGTGGCCAGATGGTCAACTGTGTTGGAAGCCCGATATATATAACTAGCTTGATAGCCCCTATCTTTAAATCTGGAAATAAGATCTTTGAAAAGATCATATGAATGTTCATCAGAGCAGATACATTTTCCCCTAATAAACTGAGACTTGGGAATATTATTGCAGACATGAGGAGGATGATAGATAGCTGGTTGAGTGGAGGAGGGAATTGTATTGGGGAAATTTACCGTGTACCCGATTTCTCCCAACCATTACATCTAAAAAGATATTGTTTAGATCATAATTGACCGTAAATTTGATTCCCCATTTGTTTTCATTTAAATCTACAAACTCATGTAAATAATCATCGGCCCTCCACACCAACCAGCAATCATCCAGATACCTCCTCCAAATGTCAAATTCATCAAGGTATAGATTGTGGGATTGATCGTAAATGATTTGTTCCTTGACAAAATCCATAAACGAGTCTGCATATATAGGGGCAAAAGATGCCCCCATGGCATTTCCCTTATTTTGAAGATAACATTCACCTTGATAAAAAAAAAAAAAAGGCATTCTTGGTGTGAGAACATGTTCAGTAAGAACTATGAGGAAGGTGTTGAAACCAGGTTGGTATAGCTCTGATGTGTACAACCAATATTCCAATGCATTGATGCCAGCCCTGTGAAGGATATTAGTATATAGTACTTTGACATCGAGGGTACAGAGCAGCCAACCTGGATCCAACTGCATGTCTGCAATAACCCTAAAAAATTCCGTGGTGTCTTGTAACCTCGCACGTACCCATTTTAGGAGAGGCTTCAAGTATCTGGTTAAAAATAAAGTGGTTCTGTTAAAGAATTCCTGCCCGAAACAATAGGTCGACCAGGGGGATTGGTGGCATGTTTGTGTATTTTAGGCAGAAAATATACGTATTGATGTACCGGTTCATCTACGGTGAGGTGTTGTAAGGTGTTTTGTGTAATGATCCCTTCTTCCTTTGCTAGTGCTAAAAATCTGTTTGCCTCTTAAAAAGTGGAGTAGGGTCAGTAACCAAATGTGAGTAATACCTGCCATCCATGAGTTGCCTTTTTGCCTCGGTGTCATATTGGGTCCAATCTTGAACCACAACAGCGCCACCCTTATCGGCCATCAGTATGACCAACTGACGATTGTTGGCCAAATTCGAAATGACCTCCATATCGGCCCTGGATATTTTGCTGGGTTTCACCCTGGTTTCCTTGGCATAAAAATGTAGATCTTTGAGTATGGCATTCTGAAACAAAGAAACAGTATGATGCATGGGGCCATGAATGAAGAGCTGTGGTACCTGAACTCATTGAGTATCCAGTGTCTCTGCCATGAAAAAACGATTTTAAATTTAAATTTCTACAAAATCTAATTACATCTGCAAAACAATCTTCAGCCACAAAGAAACCAGGAATGAATGAAAGACCTTTATTTAAAATTTGAATCTGTGTCAGAGAGAACAGGAGGAAATGTTAAAAACATTCATGGTTTTGTGATTACCATTTTCAACAGTGCCTGCATGTCTACCTGATTTGTGCTTCCTGCCTCCCCTTCTACGGTTTGTCCCAAAGGGACACAAGTGTTGGAACGTTTATGGGCTGGTGAGCCTGTAGGACCCGCGATATCTGGTTCAAAACTGGAAGAGGAGTCATTCCCAGTACTATCTGCACTAGATGCTGATGGTTTCTTAAGGATAGGGTGTACCCATTTCATTTTAGAAATGTTTTGCGGTGTCTGAAAAAAGTACCTGCTTAGATCTATCCCTACTAAAAGGAACCCCTTTATCGTAGTCCCCCATGTCCCTGAGGAATTTCTTCCTTTTTCTGTCCTTGAGTTGTTCTTCTAAATGTAATAGATCATTGCTAAGTTGTTTAAAATGGGACGTATAGGCAGGCTGTCCTTCAAAGCGTATGATCTCTTCCCCCAGTTTAGTAACATTGACAATTTCTGTATCAGTGGTGCGTTCAAAATGTTCTGTAAGAATCTGGACAAATTGCATTGTTGCCTGATGTGCATCCACCCTTTTTTTTCCAACAAAATCCTCATCAGGGTTACTTTCTAGGGGTTGTATGTGAATTCTGAGCCCTCTAGGTGTGATATTTGGCCATATAAGCCTTGAATAATTTATAATGCCAGACATTACTCCTTAATGTCC
The DNA here is from genome assembly GCF_019279795.1 of Protopterus annectens. Lineage (NCBI taxonomy): Eukaryota > Metazoa > Chordata > Ceratodontiformes > Protopteridae > Protopterus > Protopterus annectens. The sequence goes on from NC_056739.1 coordinate 1,476,400,504, forward strand.
TCATGCCTTTGTTCAGTTTTTGCAAAAAGTTTCACAACTGTCTTTAGGAGAAGAAAATAGCGACCCCTGCTGTTCCAAATTGCTTGGACCTAGGCATAAAATGGCCAGATCACAATCAGAGGCTAAGCCACATAAAAGCAGAGATCACAATCAGAGGCTAAGCCACATAAAAGCAGAGATATATCCATTCTTCTAAACAACTGCACCAAATGTATGTAACCAAAACACTACAATAAGTGTTACCAATAATAGTAATAAATAAATAACCAATAAATTGGTGTCACCTAAAGAATACAAAAATTAGGTAGTGGCAGGTAATCAGTAGCACTCAACCTTCCTCATTACCTAGAGGAAAATAGTTTTTGTACTTATTTTTCTCGCTTAGAGAAAAACAGCTCTTGTACTCACTTTCTTTACTTATCTAGTGGAAAATAGTTTTTTATTCAGGCATGTCCAAGGGTCAACTCCCAGTGTTCTCTCCTGTCTATCTGATGAATCTGGGCATCTTGAGGCAGTGTAGAAATTGCCTCATGTACACAGACAACCCTCTCCTCCTACCACCTAACACTACAACCTGTGAGAGATGCACTTATCTAGCCAAACTGGAGGTAAAGCTCTCTCCAGCAAAGACTGAACTTAACGGTCATGAGGAGAAGGTAAACATTTGCACCACACCACACTCATCACATAGTCTCACTAAGTCTATACCACCAAAATCCACACATAGTAACAGAAAAACATTTGCGGAGGCTCTCAGTAATCTGTCTCTGCAACAGAGACCACCAAAGCAGAAACGCAAGAAACCTCCATCCCCCAACACAACCGAAATGACACACAGCCCACAGACTCGGTGTGCCACTCAACCACAGCCAGTAAGGCAAAATAACGTACCCAACACACTATGCATAGGTGACTCTATAGTCAGGCACACTGATGTCCCACTCACCAGGCTAAACAAGAAAGTTACTATCAGCTGCCTGTCTGGTGCCAGGATCTGCCACATAACCCACTCACTCGTCACTCCACAAGTACAAAAATGACTCTGTTATTGTCCAAGTTGGTGTGAATGACCTGAGACTTGCCTCCCTGGACTACATGGAGAGACATGGAAGAGCTGTCTGATCTTGTAGCCCGGGCAAGTATGACCCTAGCCGTGAGTAGCATTCTGCCATCGCCCAGAATCACACCGCAGTACAAGGACAAAATGATTGACTTCAACAATTGGCTAAGCTTCTGGTGTCATTCTAAGGGGATCCAGTATCTGTCTGCTTGGGATGACATGGTCGACAGACCATGATGCTTTGCCACAGATGGCTTGTACCTGTCGCCCCTGGGATTCCAGATACTGGCTAAGGCTGTTGTTGCCCCTATAGTGCCTTTTTTAGGCAAGGTTCAAATAACAAATTCACCACCGTAACAGGAACAGGCAAGCAAAAACTGAGGGTCATGCTACTCAATGCTAGAAGTCTAAATCTCAAAATGAACTTACTCGAGGCACTCCTTAAAGTGGACAACATCGATATCTGTGCAGTGACTGAGACCTGGTTCAAGGCTCCAGAGAGCACCCCTGCACTACCAGGTAATAACTCATACCACACTTTTCGGCCATGTAACCTGGACCGAAACACCAAAGGCGGAGGTGTGTCCATATTCATTAATGATATCCACACCTCCAGGCTAGTTGCTCAGCATAATGCATCCAAGGTTCAGAACGAACTGGTTCCCCACTTAAGCACCATGTTCAGTAATAGCCTCACATCAGGCTTTGTGCCCACTGAATGGCGCACAGCAACAGTTATCCCACTCCACAAAGGGGGAGCCACCACTGATCCTGGGGACTATCGACCTATTAGCCTGACGAGCCTGGTCTGCAAGGCCATGGAACGTATCATCATAGCACTCATAAACCGACAATGGTAACCTCCAAACCCTGGATCGGGTTTGTGAAAGGCAGATCATGCCTCCTGAACCTGATCGACTTCTTTGAGGCAGTCACCAAAGCCGTAGATGAGGGTAAGGTGTTCCCACAGTCTATCTTGACCTTGCCAAGGCTTTCGACACTGTCCCCCATTCTGGAATTTTAGCTAAACTCACTAAACTAGGTATAAATCCCTACGTCACAAGATGGGTTGCCAACTGCCTCACTGACAGAACCCACACTGTAAAAGCTGCAGACTCCAAATCTGACTTGAAAGCAGTGACAGGTGGAGTACCACAGGATTCCGTCCTGGGACCTCTCCTGTTTGGTATCTACTTCTCTGAAGTACAGGCTAACACAGAAGGCCTCTGGCTAATGAAGTTCGCAGATGACTGCAAGCTAGGAGCCATAGTCAAGACCCCAAATGATGTGGACATCCTACAGAAAGGCCTCACTGAGACCGATGCCTGGTGTCAGAGCCATGGCCTCAAGCTCAATGCCAAAAAGTGTAGCGTGATCCCCTTTGGTAAAAACTCTGTACCCATGAACTACCACATAGGCAGCAATCTACTTAACACCGAATGTGTGATGAGACCTTGTGACCCAGGTGGACAGTAGTCTCTCCTTTGATAGTCACATCACCACAGTAGTCAGGAAGTCTTTCTACATGGCACACCTCGTTGTGAAAGGGTTCTTATCCAAGAAAAAAAGAGGTAATTTTGTTCCCCTGTTCTCGACACTCAGACCCATTATAGAGTACAACGCCCCTTTTGGAATGTACCTCAAGACATCTTCAGCAGCTGGAAAGGCCACAGAAGTACCTCACAAAGAAGATTACTGGCCTCAAACAAATGTCCTACACTGACTGCCTCAAAAAACTCCAGCTTTACTCCATAGCATATCGCCTACTCCGAGGTGATCTCTGCCTAACATATAAAGCTATGTCAAACCCAGAGCTGTTGGACATGCTACACCTAAAGAAATCCCAATCCCTCCGAGCTACATTCTCTAGGTAACTATTCCTTGTCACCACAATAAACAGGACATGCTGGAGGGATAGATTCCTGTCCCAGAGACTTCCCATACTCTAAAGCAGGCTTACCCATCTGTGTCAAGCAAAGTTCTTCATTAGCACTCTTCAAGAAAAATCTTGATGAGTGAATGGGAAATAGGAAATACACCCCAGGGATCACTTCTGTGTCTCTGCTCGACTGTGGCACAGGAAAATAACTTTCTTCAGTGGCGTAAGCCAGGGAACCTTGTTGTCTAGCCTTACGTAGGCCCTTGGGCCGATAGCCTAGTACCTACCTATGAAAATAGGATAGACTAATAAGTCAACCCCATGGACTACCAAAACAGGAAAAGGACAATATCAGCCATCAATTGGTCAATAAGGTACTTGAACCATACTGCTACCATTCACATGCAAGTAAAGGCTGGACAGTAACAGCCCATGAGATCACTGTCGCCGTGTCTATATTGTGTCCTGAATGAATACTTTGTTGCCTATTAAATATAGACAATAACAGCCTATAGGATCCTAATAGCTGTGTCCTAACCTTTCAAAAAAAACAGTCCGATCCTGAAGAAATGGGCAAAAGTCCAATAGCTTGTCACAACCCAAAGAATGTAATAGGTGAAAATCCCATTTAATATAAATGAATATCCGTATATTTAGTTTGCGTAAATAATGGAAAAAGATAAAAATGCAATATGAAGGCAACAGAAGGAACTATTTGTCCTGGCGACAGTTGAAACAACTGTAATCTACTTTACCAAAGGCAGTAATGAACTAGAATGATTATAAATTATTCTGTCACGTACTGTGCCTAATATCAAAAATAGGCAATATACATTTATCAAAGTCTGCACCTTGTAGTTGTAATAGGACCCAAGGTAATGTTTAGAAAAATGAATCTAACAAAACAGCAATTGCTGCTGTCCTGAAAAATATATGGATATCCGAAGGTAACCCAAAGTTAAATGTTTAAATCCTCGAGTATGTTAAATATCCAAAAAAGAAATACTTATAGTATAGACATATCCTATATGCACATGCTAAAAAGGTTAAAGCTCAGAAACACACTAGTAACTGAAACATACATGCTTAGGTACACATGAAAAAGATAATATTGCGTATAGAGCTAATAAGTTGCCAAACAAAATGGCGGATACCCCCCAGTAACTCACATTAACACCACACTACAGTTGATTACTCCTAACGCACTGTAACGCATCCCTAACACAGTGTAAAGCATCCATAAGAAGTAAAATGTCAGAAAACCTAACCATCAGCACTTGACATTTATCAAGCAAATTGAGCTGTTGTCGATCATATAAATTCCATATCGTGCATCAATACATATGATCGATTAAATTATGGTCCGTACAATGTCCCAACCAAGGTCTTAATAGTGACACGAGTTGGTCCCCACTAAAAAACATTATCCGATTAATGCAAATTATCCAAATCTGTTGCTACCCTTCCGGTCAATTGATAAACATGTTAAGTTGCTTGACGTGATGGTATTCCGCTAAAACGTTCTTAAATGTCCCAAAAAGAACAAAACCACTTAATTGGTCCAGATATGTCTTGAGTAAAAAATACCATTGTGCCATAAAAAGGTAAAATAAAATGCATATACAGCAGTGTGTTCTTATAGATGGAAACAAATCCAAATGTCTGAGTAATGCAAGTCACGGATTGTAGAGCATATATTACTTATCAAAACCGCCAGTGGGTAAAAGATAAATGGACCCATTATATACATCCATGTAAAACACAAAAGAGGCAGTTGAATTATACAATCCAAAAGGAGCTGGTCGGTGAGCAGGCGTGCATCTTGTCACTGCAAAAGCAGTGATTCCAAGGGTAAAGCCAGATACCTCGAGTGCTACAGGCCAACAGCAGAGAACAGAACAAAACTGCAAACAAGAGACTCTGCAAGTATGGCAGCTGCAAGGACTCAAACCAAGGCAGAATGCAAAATGAAAGAGTGACCAGCAGCTGTAGCACCAATTTGCTTTATTAGGCTAGTAGTAAAAAACTACATAACCATAGAATAAAGATAAATACAGACCGGTTTCAGCAAAAAAACTGCAATGCCTTCCTCGGTGTCAGTTAGTATCAAACAATCCCCATATATAGCTTATAATCAAGATCCCATGATCCAATTAAAGATGCTCGTTTAATCCTGGGGGAAATAATCCCCCTAATTTAATAATCCACTTTTTCTCTTTCTGGTTCAAAATGTGATGTCAGCCAGCTTTATTGGATCTGTGTGCTGTTACTCTGTCAATAATAAAATTAAAAGAAGTAGCTGGATGTATTAATGTATGTTTGTATAAGGCATTCGTGTTTATCTTGTGTAATGTCACAAAATTTTCACCCATCCGATACTTCGGAAGTGAAGTTTACCCTACATAGAATGCCGAACAATGGCACATAGCTAAATAGATTACCCAATTTGACTGACAGTTGGCATAGAAAATATGAAAAACGTGACCAGTATTACTACTACTAAAGGTTTGGATTTAGTAATTTTGGAACAGTAGGAACAGTGGACACAGGGAAAGCAACCAGTCAACCGATCCCCCAAAAAAGTAGTTTGTGTTGGGGACATATCAGATGATGTATAGTGTTTGTAGTGATTGAAATAAGAACCCAGATTCTTGCCTTTTTTTGAAAGAAAAAGAACATGTAGGTAAGATGCCAGACAATGTGTGGTCAGCCAGCAACATATTCCAGTGGCGTCGGACACTTTGCATAAGTGAGTTAGTGTTCTTACCATATGTGGTTACAAATCTAATGGCAGAATTGTCATGATCGGTCAAAACTGATCATGACAATTCTGCCATTAGATTTGTAACCACATATGGTAGGAACACTAACTCACTTATGCAAAGTGTCCGCCACTGGAATATGTTACTGGCTTGACCACACATTGTCTGGCATCTTACCTACTACATGTTCTTTTTCTTTCAAAAAAGGCAAGAATCTGGGTTCGTATTTCAATCACTGCAAACACTATACATCATCCCATATGTCCCTAACACAAACTACTTTGTTGGGGGATCAGATGATTGGTTGCTTTCCCTGTGGCCACTGTTCCTACTGTTCCAAAATTACTAAATCCAAAACCTTTAGTAATACTGGTCACGTTTTTGATATTGCTTTTTATGCCAACTGTCAGTCAGATTGGGTAATATATTTAGCTACATGCTATTGTTTGGCATTGTATGTAGGGCAAATTTCACATCTGGTGTAGTTTCGGATGGGTGAACATTTTTGTGACATTAGACAAGAAAAACACGAATGCCTTATACAAACGTACATTAATACATCCAGCTGTTTCTTCTAATTTTGTTGTTGACAGAATAACAGCACACCGATCCAATAAAGCTGGCTGACATCACAATTTGAACCAGAAAGAGTAAAAGTGGATTATTAAATTAGGGGGATTATTTCCCCAGGATTAAACGAGCATCTTTAATTGGATCGTGTGATCTTGATTATAAGCTATATATTGGGGAATGTTTGATACTAACACATTGACACTGACGAAGGCATTGCAGTTTTTTTTCCGAAACTGGTCTGTATGTATCTTCATTCTATGGTTATGTAGTTTTTTTACTACTAGCACGATAAAGCAAATTGGTGCTACAGCTGCTGATCTCTCTTTCATTTTGCATTCTGCCTTGGTTTGAGTCCTTGCAGCTGCCATACTTGCAGTGTCTTTTGTCTTCAAGTCTGACCCCGGCCACTCTAGAATTTAGGATTCAAAGCTCACGCTCCTCTGCTTACTCATAATTCCCTCCTACCCCCAACATATTATCCCATATCTCATTTGCCACTCGTAGAGTACAGATGTGGTTCCATTTGCTCAGGCTTGCCTCAGCTTAGTGATGGCAGTTTTTTTGTATTCTTTCTTAATATATACTCATCTGTTCTTGTCTTCTCTAACTGGCGGCTTTCCTCATTGCCTATTTACAAAATAAAAAAAGGAAAAGACTTTTGTGCTGTTGGCCTTTTTCCTGCTTTTTCTTGTGTTATTAGTGTAGTTTTATAGAATTAATAATTATTATTGTTGCCTTTATATTAGGGCTGCGGTGGTGCAGCGGTTAGCATTGTCTCATAGCAAGAGGTTCTCCCATTCGATTCTCAGCTTGAGCACCTCCTTTGTGGAGTCTGCATGTCCTCCCTGCGGTCAAGTGACGTCTAAAGACATACAGGTAGGAGCATGTACGAATGGGTGTGCCTTCTTTGAAGGATAGGCGTTGGGATGGCAACTCGACACCGTAGAAAATCCACTGCCAATCATTAGCGGACTGGAGTTCCGATGTGGCGGCCTTTAACCGGGAAAAGCCGAAATACTTCATTATTATTGCCTTTATTGTTGGTAATTGTGTTTACTTGTTTGACTTTGACCAAGACACCATCAGGCTTTAAGAAATGCGTGGCCTGTGGCCACAAGACTCCTAATTTGGATACTCATCCGAAATGTGTGTACTGTTTAGGTGCAGCTCATCTTAATGAACAGTTTGCTATTTGTACTATTTTAGGTCAACGGGCCATTAACGAATGTCTTAATAAATTGGATTTGAAAGGATTTCTCCCAGCCCCGACAGAAGACTTGTCCCATTCATCTTTTGTATCTGGAGCCTTACTGTCTGTCAAGAGGTCCTCAGTCAGACATAAAGGAAAGGGGAGGAGAGGATTGACAAACTCAGGGAAAAGGGCAAAGTGGCTAGGAAGCGTTCCTCCAACCACTTCTCTTTAGTGGCTTCTTTGGCTCTGAATCCTAAAATTTCAAAATCGGCTCATTGTTCATAGGATCTTGAATCTCACCTTTGCCAGAGCCAAGAAGTTCTCTGAAATCAGACTTTCCAAGACTGTGTTTCCCCTCCTTACAGGAAAGACTTGTACAGAGATCTTCCAGACTTCCTTTGATTTCTTCTCCCATTACATCAGTCTGGTCTACCAGAAGTCCTGACAGAAGCAGATGTGAATAGGATGATGAGAAATTTCCTCAGGACCCAAATTCAGTTAGGGAATCTTCCAGCTTCAGTCCCTTTTAGACCTGTGAGCTTTGGTCCTTCCCCCTTCCTCTGGTCACTTCTATCCTGATCTGTCTTTCGGTTTCGGGGGCCGTGGCTCCAAGTTTCTCCCAATGGTTATCCTTGAATCTGACAGCTTGGTCATCTTCCACTCTAGCGACATCTCTGATCTGGAGGGTTCTCTGAGCCAGAGCATTAGTGCTGGATCCAGGGGTAGAGGATTGACTCTGAAGTTGTCGGTGCCTTCCCTTCCTCTTGGAGATTTGGTGCTAGATAGCTGGGGTCTCGCATCAGCCTTTGAGCAGAGGTGGGTCAAATACCAAAACCTGCATGGTTTGGATACCCCTGCTCCTACTGGGATAATTTTGTGCTCCCCCATAGCTTTTGCTTTCAAGGCGGTCAAGAGAGCACTCTCCATTTCTGGTGAGGGGGCTTCTCTTATCTTCTCTGCTCAACCCATCCAGCAGTGAAAAGCCCTGGGTCCTGATCCTGCTGTTCCTGTCCCATTGAGCCTTGAGGTGGTCCTCATGAAGGGCTTCTCTCAGTTTTCCGAGTCTTTTTCAGAGCACCTCACCTCAGAAGTTCCTCTGAAACGCACATGCTTGGGGAGGCACACCAACTCCCTACAGTAGTCGCTCATTGAAGATACTAATTTCGATAAAGGGGAATGTCCTCACAGATCACCACTTGAGCTCTCATTCTGAAAAATCCTCAAACTCTTGAGACTGAAAGGACGTTGGTTCTCCGAAACCTCCTCCCAGCTGGAATCTGTGTTTCTTGAGGCCTTTGAGTCTGGCCCAGTTACTACTTGGGTGGTCTCTCTTGTGGATGGAGACTGTTGACTTTATCTATAGGCAGTCATGGAGGAAGGTGTATGTGGCTAAACCAATAACATGTAAACCAGATAAGTTGCTAAAAATCGCCCACATTGGAGCAAGGGTATGGGGGTTGATTTCTGTGGTGGTAGCAGTAGCCAAAAAAGAGCTATCTGAACACAGCTGATCTGTCTATGTCCCTAGCAGGGAGTGTAGGACATTTGACAAGTTTGGAAAGCAGGGTTAGACTTCAGCTACCTTCTCTCTGAGAGCATTTAATTACTTAGCACATGTGACGATTCCAGAGAGATTTGAACAAAGAACTCTCCAAATGTCTCTCGGGGCCCATAGCTACAGATGACAAAAAGACATTGAATTTGCAGCGGCCAGCTCTGCAGTTATTTTCCAGTAACTCTGTGCATCTGATTTCAAACATTACTGATGGTGTGTCAAAAGCCGCAGGTACAGGCATTACTATATGGAGAAATGGTTGGATGTGCTTGTGTGACTTTATGTAGCACTTCAAGATGTCCTTTATGAATGTCCCTTTTGATGGTTTGAGCATTTTGAGCCAAAAGTCAGACGTGCTGTTCAGGAATTAACAAGACTGGAAGACCTTTGCTGCCATGGGAATACATTTTTCTACTTTATGAAGGCCCTGCTCCAGGAAACAGAAGGGAATTTCAAAACCGCAGTGCTTTTTTTTTTTTTTTTTTTTTTTAAAGACCCAAGGGTTCTGTCTGGGCATTCCTTGAGAAACTCCTCCCATAGGAGGGAATTCTAACAGCAGACTCCCCTTATGACAGAGGAACCCTGCAGAATCAAGGCTTCTGGATCCTTTTTTCAAGAGGCTTTATCAGCGCTCCTGAAGAATTGTCTGACTGCTACACTTTGGGGCAGTCGGGTTCTTGTCTCTGCACTCAGCCTAGACATCCATCAGTGAAGATGCATAGGTGAGGAAGATCATAACCAGATGCTACTCAATTCCCTTTCTTTGTTCCCCTCCAGTGTCAAAGAAACTTCCCAACGTTCACCCCTCTCAAAGAAAAGCAGGTGATGCTGAAATAAAAAAAAGCTGCTGGACAAGTGAGTTATCCAAGAGGTCCCGCTATAGACCAACATGGATACAGAACTTACTCAAAATTCTTTTTGGTGCAAAAAAAAAAACATGGACCTCAGACCAATTGTGGTCCTCAAGTCTTCTCATTCAGTACATCAAACTCAAGTTCCAGATGGTCACAGTTCAGCCTGTCGTCCTGTTGTTGAGGAGGAATGACTGAATGTGCTTGATGTACCTTCAGGATGCATTTTATCACATTACGATGGACAGGCAATCCAGGAGGTTTTTCCGCTTCCAATTGGGAACCAGTAATTTTCAGTTCAGTGCCCTGCCATTTGTCTCACCACAGTCCCCCAGGTGTTAACCAAATGTATGGCAGTGGTCTCAGCTCATCTCGGACTGCAAGTGTTCTGAGTGTTCCCCTATCTAGACAGCTGGATCATAACCTCTCTTACCAGGACTCTTCTCATTCATGCTAGTGACAACTTGCTCTGCCATTGCTTCCTCTTTGGTGTCACAGTGAATCAAGACAAGTCCCAGATGTCCTTCAAGGCTGCATCTGCAGTCATAACAAATGGGTTGTCCTGTCGTCAGGCAGCCCTTCGGTCGGCCGGATTCCAAAGTCTGGATCTGGCCTCGGCTGGTGTCGCACTTCACCCGACGTCATCTCTGCTGGTCTTCGGGTATAAAGGCATCAGCCGACGCCATTTTCCTCAGTCTTTCTTGCCGCGTGGCGCCCGAAGCAGAAGCTGTTCGCAAGTGCCGGTCGGTCAGATCCAGAGATTACTACTACCGAATACAACTTCGAAGACTTCTAAAAGCTAAGTACCCCGTTGGGGACTCTTTCTTGCCTCAGCCGATGTCAGAAAAAGTAAATAACTGTTTAACTTGTGGGAAACAAATACCTCATAAAGATTTCCACTCTTACTGCTTACCTTGTTTAGGCCCAGACCACAACGTAGCAGCTTGTTTAGCCTGTGCTTCCTTCAACCGACGAACGCTTAGGCGTCGGTCGGAGTTTGCTGAACAGTTTTTCGGCTCAGATTTTGCGTACATTATGCCGTCGGATCCTCCGACTACCCAAATTGTTAAAAAACGCAAAGAAATGGACCGACACTCGCGGTCCGCGGTTTCGGCCGAAACCACGGTAAAGCAAACCGCGAGCGTCTGTTTCGGCCGAAACCGAGCAAACGGTTCAATCTTCAGCCGAATCCATGACTACTACCGAGGCCCCTTCTACCCTAGCTGAATCGGCCTCTGAAATTTTGCCTACACTTGTGGTTTCTCCAGAGTTATCGGACACCATCCCTTTGGATGTCTCTACCCCAGCACGTGGTGCTGCTAGGCCTCCTGCAGCCATGTCTATAAAGGCCTTTGCCAGGGCTAAAGCAGCCAAAACTGCTAAATCAGTGCCTGTTAAGCCCCCCTCTCACAGGCCCAGCTCCAGTTCACAAATGCTTACTTTGGCAGAGGATCTCATCTCTTTAATAAGAGGATCCCAATCTCACCCAGACAGGGCCTCACAACCTCCAGAAGAGAGACCCAGAGTAGAGCCCCCTGAGCCAGGCTCCTCAGATGACTCTTCTGATGACTCAGACATTACAGACCATCCAGAGGCTCCTCTTTCTACTTTTGAAGATTCTGATGCTGAAGAATCTATTCCTTCTGCCTCTCCACCAGAGGAATTTTCCTTTGGGGAAACCTTACATGCCATGCGAGAGCAATTCCAATGGCAGGGACAAGATTTCTCAGATTCAAGGAAAAGGCTTAGGACCTTTTTACACTTACCGCAGCATAGGCCCTTAGCTATACCTCCAGTTCTTCCTGTTGTGGATGATGCCTTTAATGATGTTTGCACTGCTCCTGATACTTTACCTCCAGCCCCTGCTAAGCCCGACAGGTTCTACAGGGTACCGGACACTCATCACCACTTATACAAGGCTCCTTTTGCAGATCCAGAGACCATCTCCCAGGGGCCTAAGGCAGTAGCTTCGACCTCAGCTAAAAACCCTCTCCCTTCTGATAGGGAATCCAGGTCCTTAGAGAGATGGGGTAAAAAAGTATACACCTCCGCTACTCTCTCAGCTAGAGCTTTGAACTGTCAGTTTCATATGATCCAATACCAAGAGTTTATGCTTGATCAGTTAACTAAGAAACTGTCCTCTGATGATTCCTTAGAAAAGAAATATGTGCTAGAAATGGTGAATAACATTCAGCAGGTTAGTAACCATTCTTTAAAATGTGGCTATGATGCACTGGAGGCTTCATTTAGATCAGCCATGACTGGCACAGTTATAAGAAGGCATGCATGGTTGAAAGAGCAGGTCTTACCGGATCATGTTAAAGCAAAGCTTTTAGATGCTCCTTTGGACAAGGTCAGTTTATTTGGTTCTCCTGCTCAACAAGTAATGAAGAAAATGGAAGAGAAGGCAAAAATCTGTACAAACAGTTAAAGATTTCTTACAGGTACAGCCCCCAAGGTTCAGCAGGAACTGGCCTTCCAAAAATTGGTCCTTTCCAGACTCCTCTAAAAATCAGAGAGGCAGGAATAGACGTTCCAGAGGCAGAAATCAAACCAGAGGAGGTGCCTACAGGGGACGCCAGTGGCAAGGCAATAACCAACGAGGCACGGATACAACCACTGCAACAGGACAATCACAGTGACTTGGTTCTAACACCGCCTACCAGGGAACAAATAGTAGCACCCTTAGGCGGAAAATTAGCCTTATTTTCAAAAAACTGGCACTATATCACAAGAGACAACTGGATTTTGCAAACTATAGACCAGGGATACAGGTTTCATTTCCACACCTTACCAACAAAAAGAGGAATGCCAAACCTGCCACCAAATCAAAAGTCAGAAGCCCAAAAACAAATAGCTCAATTAAAAAAGATGAGAGCTGTGGAAAGGGTACCACCTACAGAACAGGGCAAGGGATTTTACTCCAGACTCTTCCTAGTACCAAGAAAAGAAAACAGTTGGAGGCCTATTCTCGACCTGTCCGCTTTAAACACATTCATCATTGTCCCAAAATTCAAAATGCTGACCCTACACCAACTTCTTCCCATGCTGGGCAAGGAGTATTGGCTGGTAACTCTAGATCTCAAGGAGGCATACCTGCACGTCCCCATACGACCAATTTGCAGAAGATACCTCAGATTTCTTGCAGGATCAGAGCATTATCAATTCTCAGCATTGCCCTTTGGCTTATCTACTGCGCCCAGAGTATTCACGAAATGCCTGGCATCAGTAATCGCTCATTGCAGGCTTCAGGGAATCCAAATTTATCCATACCTGGACGACTGCCTGATACAAGCGGACAACAAAAGCAAGCTGACACAAGATTTACAAAGAGTCATTTGCTTACTACAAGCTCTGGGATACACAGTCAATTTAAAAAAGTCAAAACTGATACCATCCCAGACAATAACATTCTTGGGTGCAGAATTGGACACAGTAAAACAGATGGCATTCCTAACTGCAGAAAAACAAGAACAACTTCCGTTGTACTTCTTGACACTAGCAAAGCAGAACAAACTAACAGCAAGGAAGGTACTGCAGACCTTGGGTTTCATGGCATCCTGCATAATCTTGGTCCCCCATGCCAGACTGCATATGAGAAAGCTACAGTGGTACCTAAAGAATTTATGGTCTCAACACAAGCACAGCTTAGAAACCGATATACCACTAATTCCATGCCTGAAACAAGAGTTCCTATGGTGGGCTCAGACATGCCAGGCAAACCCAGGATTGTCCTTCCACAACATTCAAGCAAGCCAAACCATCACAACGGACGCCTCAGACCTCGGTTGGGGGGCACACATGCTGGACAAGTGCATTCAAGGCCTATGGACTCCAGATCAGCTACACCTGCACATAAATCAAAAAGAGATGCTGGCAGTAAAACTGGCAATCCAGAATTTCAGACCATTCCTCAGAGGGCCAAGTGATGATAAGGACAGACAACACCACAGTCATGTGGTACATCAACAAACAGGGAGGCACTCATTCATACCCCCTATGCCGAATGACTCTGGACCTGTGGAATATGGCTCTGAGCTACAACATTCAATTACAGGCAATATTTGTACCGGGAAAAGAAAACATCCTAGCAGACATGTTAAGCAGAACTACCTCGGATGCTCACGAATGGATGCTACACCCGGACATCTTCAAGGCCATCACAAAGAAATGGGGAATGCCACAAATAGACCTATTTGCATCCCCACTCAACCACCAGCTCAAGAAATTCTGCACAAGGACATACCACCCCCTTGCTTGGAAGATGGACTCTCTATCCTTCAATTGGAAAGGCCTGACAGCATATGCATTTCCACCCCTTCCTTTGATGCACAAGGTACTACTGAAAATCAAAGAGGAACGGCCAAGGATAATTCTGATAGCTCCAAATTGGCCAAGACAACATTGGTATTCATTACTGAGGAGCATGTCTCGGGGGGGAACGTGGACTCTACCCCTGAATCCTTTGATGTTGACTCAGTGCAACTACAACATCCTGCATCCAAACCTGAAAACTCTGCAACTCACTGCCTGGAACATTACATAAGAACATCTAACCCTGATTTATCCCAAAGGGTTAAAGACATTATCCTTGAGGCCCGCAGACCTTCTACTAGAAGGAACTATGCAGGGAAATGGAAAAGGTTTGTCATTTGGAGTACGGAAAGAGGAAAAGATGTGTCAAAAGTAGATATTGCCAACATCCTGGAATATTTGGCAGAGCTCCTACATACTGGCCTGTCCTATTCCTCCATCAAGATACATGCATCAGCTATTTCTGCAGAATACAGCCTTGATCCTCCTGTCTTCTCGCATCCTCTACTCAGGCAGTTCCTCAGAGGAATTAAGAATGTAAAACCTCCTAGGAAACCACCATTACCAGCATGGGACTTGAATTTTGTGCTAGAAAAATTGACACTCCCTCCATTCGAACCAGCAGCAACAGCAAATCTACAACACATATCCTGGAAAACTGCTTTCCTACTGGCAATTACCTCAGCAAGAAGGGTTTCGGAACTACAGGCTTTAATGGCAGTACAACCCTTCCTAATCTTCCATCAAGATAGAGTGTCCATGAGAACTAATCCTACATTTATGCCTAAGGTGGTATCCAGACTGTCTCTAAACCAGGCAATCCACCTACCTACCTTCTTTCCCAATCCACAGAACAAAGGGGAAAGACTGCTGCATACCTTGGATGTACATAGACAGTTGCGCTACTACCTGGACAGAACCAAGGGCAATAGAAAAACTGACCAGCTCCTAGTAGCCTATGCAACAGGAAGGAAAGGAAAAGCAATTTCCAAACAGACAAATCTCTAAGTGGATAGGAAATTGCATAAGATTCTGTTACTCCTATCATGGAAAGCAAATTCCACAGAACATAAGGCCTCATTCTACAAGGGCTACAGCCACTACCACAGCCTTCTTACGAGGAGTGGCTACCAAGGACATTATTGAGGCTGCTACTTGGACCTCCGTGCATACATTTGCCAAGCATTATAACTTACCTCTATACTCTAGATCCCGAGCAGGGTTTGCCACTGCTGTGTTGCAAGGGATCCTAAGTACACCATAATTCTTATTCCTCCTCCCCTAGTTTGGCTATGGTATTCTACCCATTTGTTATGACTGCAGATGCATCCTTGAAGGACATAGTACAGTTTTGTACCTACCATAAATGTAGATGTCCGAACAGGATAGCATCTGCAGTCAGGATTACCCACCCTCCTTCCCTCTGTGGTACTCCTAGGGTATTGCCCACCTAATAGCTAGCTGGGGGGGGATCTCTTATGGTGTATTTGTTTGTATATATGTACATACATGCATATTTTTTGTTTGCCTTCTACTTTTTGGGAAACATTGGCATTTTCCCAAAAATTTAGCTATCCAAGAGGGCTACTGGTATCTGGGGCAAGAAACACTGAGGAAAATGGCGTCGGCTGATGCCTTTATACCCGAAGACCAGCAGAGATGACGTCGGGTGAAGTGCGACACCAGCCGAGGCCAGACCCAGACTTTGGAATCCGGCCGACCGAAGGGCTGCCTGACGACAGGACAACCCATTTGTTATGACTGCAGATGCTATCCTGTTCGGACATCTACATTTATGGTAGGTACAAAACTGTACTTTTCTCCCCGTTCAGACATTGGAATTCATAGGTGCTCATCTAGATACCATGAACCAAATACCAAGACTTCTAAAGAACAGATTGTCTGCCCTACAAAACTAGGCAGTAAAGGATGTTCTTCGTGTTTCACTGTTGCAGTCATCACATTTGGGTTATCTGCCTGCAGGTAGCACTCAGCCGGCCTGAATACCAGAGTCTTTGGATTTCTATGTCAGATGCTGTCGCTTCTTCCATGACGTCAGGTCGTCAGGGGTATAAAACATGCAGCCGACACCATTACATCAGTCTTTCTTGCCGTGCGGTGCCCGAAGCCGAAGCAGTTTGCAAGTGCTGGTCGGCAGACTCCTAAAATTTTCATTTGTGAATTTCAGACTTGAAATCTTCAAAAAGATAAGTACCCCATTGGGGATCCTTTTTTCTTGCTCTAACTGATGTCAGAAAAAATGAACAATTGTTTTGCCTGTGGAAAGCAAATACCTCATAGAGATTTTCATTCTTACTGCGTCACCTGTTTAGGCCCAGACCACGGCGTCCCTTGCTGTCGGTTTTGTGCCTTGTTCAGCACTCTTAACTATTCGGCGTCGGGCTATTTTTGTAGCGAAATACTTTCGTTCTTGATCGCAGTACTCCGCAGTGGCTTCATTAAGCCATCCGACTACCGTTCTTCCTAAAAAAACGTAAGGATAGACCGCTTGGATCCAAAACTGCCGACGCTTCCATTAAGCTAGTCTCCAGTCCGCCGGTACTTAGGTGCTTTCGCAGCCCCCTGATACCCGCTTCTACAGATTCACAGGCCTCTACTTAGATTCATTTGGAGTCTGGTGTGCTGTGAGATGCTTCTTCAACTATGGAACCTGCTGATGTCTCTACCTTGGATGGGTGCAGAGCCGCTGTGCAGGCACCAACTTCTGAGGGTGAATTCAGGATTACCGATTTTCATGTTAAAGTGACTACTTCGTTTCAAGCTAAGAATACCGAATTCCTCAGGCCTAAAGTACGCACTAAGCGTAGAAAACAGACAACCAAAGCACATTCTCAGGCCCATATGCCTCAGAAACAAATGATTAGAATGGCTGAAGACCTTATTACCTTAATTAAGGGAAGCCAGCCTTCCCCCTCTTAAGAGACCTAGAACTGAATTTCTTTGATTCTTCTGATCAGGAATCTGATATCTCTATTCCTTCCGACTACCAGGATTTACCCTTCTCTACTTATGAGGATTCTGATGCAGAGGATTCCATTCCCTCTGCTTCCCCTCAAGAAGAATTTTCCTTTGGTGAAACCTTGCATACCCTTAGGGAGCATTTCTGCTGCAAAAGCCAGGACTATTCTCAGTCCAAAAAGAGACTAAGGGAATTTTTAAACCTGCATCAACACAGGCCTCTAGCTATACCTCCTGTTCTGGAGATTGTAGATGATGATTTCTTGGAATCCAGTCTTACCCCAAACATTTTGCCTCCAGCTCCCAGGAAACATGACAGGTACTACAGAATACCTGACTCAAATTCCTTTTCAAGAATCCTACTGCAGATCCAGAGACCATTTTCCAAGGACCAAAAGGCATTAAGGCTACTACTGCCAAAAATCCTACCCCTTCTGATAGGGATTCTAGAGCTTTAGACAGATGGGGTAAGAAGGTATATACTTCTGCTACTGTAGCCATTAGGGCTTTAAATTGCCAGTTTCATATGTTAAAGTATCAGCAGCATATTATGGTATTAAACAGAAAATTATGTTGATTCCTGACTGCGCTGAACACAAAGATTTACAAGAGTTGATGCATTCTGCTGACCAAGTAGGTAAACGTACTTTGCAATGTTGTTTTGATGCTTTAGAAGCATCTTGCAGGGCTGCTGTCACTGGGTCTGTACTTAGAAGGCATGTTTGGCTTAAGGAACAAAACTTGCCACATCATGTTAAAGCCAAATTACTGGATGCTCCCTTAAACCAAGAGTGCCTTTTTGACAACAAAGCAAAGTCCTCAAAAGGATGGAGGAAAAAGCTTAAATCTATGCAAACTGTTAAAGATTTCTTACAAATACAGTCACCTAGATTCAGTAGGCATTGGCCTTCAAAGAACTGGTCCTTTCTAGTCCTTCCAGGCCTTCAGTACAAACCCAGGAGCAGCAGACCACCAAGACTTCAGTCTCAGGCTGTGCGCAGATCTAAGCAGTGGGGGCCCCCACTTCCAAAGCAGGGAGTAGTAAGCCACCCCTATGGAAAAATGGCACAATGACTTATCCTTAACTCTTCCAAGCCTTGCTCAGCTACTTGCTCCCTTAGGAGGAAAGCTCTCGCCCTGCAAGTAAAAAACTGGGAACTCATTACCCAAGACAAATGGGTTTTAAACAGTTTCCCTAGGATACAGATTCCACTTCCACTCGCTCCCAACCCCAAGTGGATGGCCAGACCACCCCGCCAAACCAGTGGGCGGAGGCCCAAAAACAAGTGCTCTCTCTCCTCAGTGTCAGGGCTATTCAACCTGTCCCAGAAGAACAAAAGGGACTAGGTTTTTATTCAAGACTGTTCCTGGTTCTCAGAAAAGAAAACTCATGGCGTCCTATCCTCGACCTTTCTATTCTCAACACCTTTCTGGTGGTTCCAAAAAGCCAAGAATGCCTGGCTGGCAACTCTAGACTTAAAAGAAGCTTTACCTGCACATCCCAATAAGGGAATCCTGCAGGAAATACCTAAGCTTCAGGGCAGGTTCCATGCACTATCAGTTCTCTGCACTTCCCTTTAGCTTATCTACTGTGCACAGGGTATTCACAAAGTGCCTAGTTCCAGCCATTGTATTTTGCAGGCAGAGAAATATTCAGATTTACCCATACTTGGACGATTGCCTGATTCAGGCAGAGTCTCGGGACTTGCTATTACAACACCTGGCATTTGTAAAGAGATTCTTCAGAAAACAAAGATTTGTAAAGAGATTCTAACTTCACTGGGGTACACCATCAATGAGAATAAATCACACCTACTACCCTGCCAACAGATTGTATTCCTGGGAGCAAGCTTGAACACAACTTCCCAGATGGCATTCCTCACTCCAGAGAAACAATTTCATTTGACAACCTACTTCAAACTACTGGCCACAGAAACCCAGCTATCTGCAAGGAAAATCCTGCAAGCCCTGAGATTCATGGCCTCTTACATTCTGTTAATTCCATAAGCGAGACTGCATATGAGGAAACTTCAAGGGTATCTAAAAAGTTTGTGGTGTCAACGTTCTCAGGACCTGGAAACAACGATTCCTATCATTCCTTGTCTAAGGGCAGAGTTCCTTTGGTGGGCAGAGGCCTGCAGCCACAACAAGGGACTCCATTTCACTCTACCCCCTGCTGCCCAAACCCTAACAGACGCATCAGACTATGCATGGGGGGGCTCACATCTCAGGCCAGTGCATTCAGGGCAAATGGAACCCAAGACAGATGCACCTGCATATCAGTCAAAAAGAAATGTTAGCTGTACAGAATACTCCGACAGCCTCCAAAGACCTTATTCTTCCAGGACAGCTATTGATAAAGATAGACAACACCACGGTTATGTGGTACATAAGCAGGGGGGAATCCATTCCTATCCACTCTGCGGACTAGCCATGGCTCTGTGGAACACAGCCTTGAGGTACCAAGTGAACATACAAGCTCAGTTCCTGCCAGGTAAACTAAATTCACTGGAAGATGACTTAAGCAGAAATCTCATGGACCCACACGAATGGAAACTGGAACCCAAAATATTCAAGTTCTTAAGGAAAAAATGGGAGACACCAGAGGTAGACCCGTTTGCCTCCCCTCAGAACTACCAGTTGAACAAATTCTGCACCAGAACTTCCCACAGTTAAGCTTGGAAAGTGGATGCCCTGTCCTTTTCCTGGAAAAGCCTCTCAGTTTATGCCTTTCCCTCTCTGACTCTCCTCTTGAAGGTTCTACTAAAGATCAAACAAGACAAGCCAAGGAAAATACTGATTGCACCAGATTGGCCACGCCAGCACTGGTACCCCCTTCTGCGTAGTCTGACAGTGCTACAACCTTGGCACCTGCCTCAGACCCCTCCCCTGCTGTCCCAGCAGGCGGGCCAGATTCTGCACCCTCAGCTTCAAACCCTGAACCTTGCAGCCTGGCTTATTCACTGAGCTCACCTCCAGCAACCATCAGTAAGCAGGTGCTGGATGTCATTCTTGAGGTAAGGAGGCCTAGTACTAGAAAATCCAATTCAGAATAGTGGAAAAGATACTGTTCCTGGAGCCAGGCTCATGGGATGGGCACAACGGTGCCCAGCTTACCTCCTATTCTAGGTTAACAGAAATGCTCCACAAGGGCCTATCTTTTTCTCCAATTAAGATTCTTGCTTTTGCCATATCAGCACATTCTAATACTGAACCACACCTCTTCTCTCATCCCTTGCTAAAACAATTTCTTAGAGTGGCCAAAACTGTAAGACCCCTCAGGAGAGCTCCCACTCCAGCCTGGGACCTTAACTTTGTATTGGAAAAGCTCACCCCCCCCCCCTTGAGCCAGCTGCTACAGCGGAGTTGAAATTCCTTTCTTGGAAAACAGCCTTCCTTCTAGCCATCACTTCAGCAAGAAGAGTGTCTGAATTACAAGCCCTCATGGCAGTGGAAACCCTTCATTATCTTCCATGCGGACAGGGTTTCCCTCAGGACTAATCCTCCTTTTATGCCCAAGGTGGTGTCTACTGTGGCCCTAAATCAGTCCATTCATTGGCCTACGTTTTTTCGTAATCCACAAAACAAAGGGGAACGAATGCTGCACTCTGGATGTGCAGAGGCAACTTAGATTCTATTTGGACATGACTAAGCCTATCAGAAAATCTGAACAGCTGCTAGTTAGCTTTGCTGCAGGGACAGAGGGGAAGGCCATTTCAAAGCAAACCATTTCCACATGGATAGCCCATTGCATTAATTTCTGCTACAAGCACCATGGAAAGCCTACCCCACAGGGGATAAGATCACATTCCACCAGGGACATCCTAGAAGCTGCTACCTGGAGCTCTGTACATACCTTCACCAAGCATTACCACATGCCTATCTTTTCTAAATCCAGAGCTGGATTTGTCACTGCAGTCTTGCAGGGCTTAATAGCTTTCCCTAATGCTCTTTAACTCCCTCCTCCCTTCCTTAGCTTTGGTAATCAACCCAAATGTCATGACTGCAACAGTGAAACACGAAGAACATAGTACAATTGTGTGCACTTATAAATGTAAATGTCCAAGTGTATTCACTGTTACAGTTCTGGTTACCCTCCATCCAGCCCCCACTGACTTCTCTTGGCTCTACCTTTCCTTCTTGTTGGCATATTTATTCTTTCTTGTGTATTTGCTTTTTGATGGGGGTTTACCATACCATTTAAGTGCTTCCTATTGTGAGAGCACCTGACATCTGAGGCAAGAAAAACTGATGTAATGGTGTCTGCTGCATGTTTTATACCCCTGACGACCTGACGTCAAGGAAGAAGCGACAACATCTGACGCAGAAATCCGAAAACTCCGGTATTCAGGCCGGCTGAGGGGCTACCTGCAGGCAGATAACCCAAATGTGATGACTGCAACAGTGAATACACTTGAACATCTACATTTATGGTAAGTGTATACAACTGTACTTTACAGAAATCTCAGTTTTCCCAGGACACTCAGGACTCACCTTCCCCCAGAGGCAGAGGGATTTATGATAGATGCCATCCTAGAGGCAGAGGGGGTCCGAGAAATTTCGGGTCTCGAGAACCGTTCTCGGCCAGACCTGCGCAGCAGCCCTGAGGGGCTGCCTAACTGCTCATCTCTGGAGGAAGTTGGGGGTCGAGTTTCGCTACACCCAGTGGAGTGGGAGTTTGTAACAGATCGTTGGGTGTTGCAAATTATATCCAGAGGTTATTCCATCCCGCTTATCGATCCCACCTCTCCTTACCAAATAACATCCCCAGACGTTCCACCTGTGCAAAGGGAGTTAGCAACCGTAGAAATAGACAAGCTGCTAAGAAAGCAAGTCATCCAACCCGCCCCCCTAGACCAATCTAGAGCGGGCATTTATTCCAGGTTCTTTTTAGTGCCAAAGAAAACAGGGGACATAAGACCCATTCTGGATCTAGCCACCTTGAACCATCAGTCTCAGCAAGTCATCACTGATCTCAGTCCAGGTTCTTGAATTCGTTGGGGCTCTGTTTGATACCATCCAAATGAAAGTTTACCTCACCCAAGAAAGGGTACACAACCTTAAGCATTCATGTCTTATACATTCTTCAGGCTCATCATCCCACAGCAGAGAGAGTTCTGCGGGCACTGGGGTCCATGTGGCAGCCACAATCAATCCACTACCCCTTGCGTGACTTCATTACAAATTAGACATTGTATCCAGGAATAGGGCATCCTTTGGCTCTGCGATGCTCTGAAATGTCTTTCCATAAGAGCCACCCAAGTGTTTGTAGCTGGGAACTCTGTCCCACAGATTGAAGACCAAATGAAGTCAACTACTTCCAATAAAGAAGTTATGTACTCACCATAACATTCCATCTGAGTAGTTGTACTTAATTTGTTTTCAACCACCCCCCCGACCTTGTCAGTATTGTCCTGGCCTATTTGGGAGATGAACATTCCAGAGGCGTCCCTTGGTATGCTTGGCTCGGGAATTTTGGGGGTGCCAGTAGTGCTAAGGTCTTCTTGGGTTCTGCTTATGTTTTGTTGAGCAGCAAACTTAATCTGAAGGGAGGAGACAGAGGCATTATGGGTAAGGGGAGGAGCTTGGAGCTCGGATCAGATGCTGCTTATGTGGTCGCGTTAGGTCCAATTCAGATCCATAGACCCACAGGTTGAAGACAAATTAAGTACAACTACTCAGATGGAACGTTATGGTGAGTGTATAACCTTTATTTTGAAGATGTTCGTAGTTTGCGTGCCCTAATTTAATAGGGGATGGGGATATTTTGAAAACATATTTGTTTCTTTGAGGGTTTTCATTAAAACAAAGTCTTGAAAAATGTGATATAGGTTCAAATGGAGATGAGAAGAAACAACTCTATGCAAGATCAGCCTGCCAAACATCAGTGTGTGCGTGTAACACAGAAGTTGGGACTACACATTCAAAAAAAAAAAACACACTCCTGTATAATAGGTGGGGGCAATAGCTTTTTTTATCATAATGACTACTTTATTATCTTGGAATGTCAGTGACCTTGCATGTATAGACAACAAGGGAAGAATATTGAATTATATTAAGAAATGCAAAGTACAAATAGTGCTGCAGGAGACATATTTGAAAAGAAATAGCCATATGAATTTGACAAAGGATTTTAGGATAGATATTCAGTAGAATATCAAGGATAAAGGAAAAGGGGAATAATTGTACTAATTGATAGTTGGGCTCCATCAGTGACAGAATAAGAATAAACAATGGTAGATTCATGGTAGCAATATGCTATTGGCAAGGCAGGCGGATTATGCTTCCATCAAAAACTGCTATTATGGAACATAAGAAATTTTTGGGAGAAATCAGCTTTCAGCAGAGAATATTTAAAGCTGGGGACTGGAACTTGATTTGCAGTAGTGAAGAAGTATTAGGGGGGTCTGGAAGGGAATATAAGAAGGAGATTTCTGAAGAAATCTATGAAAATATCTGGTGTAGAAGATATGAATTCAGTGGTAGGAACTCTGACGGAGTTTACATATTCCCCAAGGTACAATGACTGAGCTAGACTAGATGGAAATTATATTTCACAGGAACATTTGCATTTAATTGGAAACTTCTACACACATCCAATAACGATCTCAGGTTATGCAATAATAAACGCTAAGATAAAATTGCAGGATAATGAAGTAAAAATGAGTCACTGATGCTTTCTCGCCAACGTTTTAAAAAGAGGCATTTAAGGAATGAGTAGTCGAAATTATTCAAGTTATTAGGGAATATAAAAATATCTTCTGAAGTTATAGCTAGTGAATGGAATCAAAAGAAAATAGTTTAAAAACAGGTGAAAACAAAGAGAAAGGGAGATGGTTATGAAGTAATTTGAATTATTTAAAGGGTCTGACTAACATTAAAAGTTTTGCAGAATAAGGGAAATCTCACAGAACAAGATGAGGTGCGAATGCAGAGTGCTAAAGAGAAAATGAGGGAGTATCTGTATAATGTGCATGAGTTTAGAAAGATTGCTGTTTTTCTTAACTCCAGAACACAAAAACTTTTAGTGCAGCCACTTTAGCAGCAGAAAGTACCAAGGGTTGTTGCCAAACATAGGGAGCCTGTATCAAGAAACATAATCAGAAATCCTGTAGAGCTATTAGATATGTTTTGAAAATGTTATGAAAAGTTGTATAAAGCAGAGAAATGTGGAAATCAAGAAAGAGCACAAATGGAACTATTTATGGAGGACTTAATTATGCTAAGTTGAGGCAGATTGAAGCTCAGTAATGAACAGCTAAGATAGGGGATGAGATAAAAATGGTGATGTGTAAATCAATCTTCAACAAAGTCCTCCAAGAACACATGGTATTCCTGTAGAAATTTAGAGGGAAGAAAGTCTGTTCTAAAGGAGACTAAAAAAGCAAAATAGTGGAATGTCATGTATAGCAAAACAGAAAAGGTTTTCTGTCTGATGCCAGTCATTCTCTGCCCTCAAACTTAAAGCAGGTACTGGAATACCTCTCATCTTTTCAAAGATTCATGCTTCTGTCATCTCAGCGTGCCTACCAGTTGACTCATTTATTCAATTTCTGAAGGAGTTTATACACCACAGACCACCCAGAAGGGAGCCCCCTCTTCCATTTTTCATTATTAATATTTCTAATATGGTCTTGTATTCTTTTCTTAAGGGCATTCTTAGTTTCCCCAAAGTCAAGCAAGCCCACACGGCTAAGGAACTGCATATATTACTAATAATGTCGGACAGTCAATAAAAAGTCTGCTTAAAATTTTTTACCACTTATCAAAATTTTACTAACAAAAGAACAAATAGAAAAGTCTTCAATGTGTGTTTTTTTTCTAATTTGATGTCTTGTGATGTAGGGGGCATGCATACAAGAAGGCTAGCACTTGGGTGCAGCAAACCATTACCATCTGAGCTGTGCTTGATTGAATTGTATGGACAAAGGCTTAATGAAAATCGTAGGATCTTCAGTAGTGGATGCTGTCTTTTATTGCCTCCGTTATCTCCCCCATCCCCCAGAGAGCTGGCCTTCTGCTGCTCAAATTATTGTACCGTGCCTGACCCTTCGGTGCCCAGAATGCAAGTTCAACCCATGAAGGAAAGTGCTGTCTGAATACCACATTACTGGCTACAATATATATATTAATTTGCTTTATAAACATTTTTTGTAAATCTCGGTAAATGCTTTTAAAAATATATGTGAGGTTTGCATTAATTGCTTTCTACTTATGTGGGGAAGGCTGAGTTAATTAACATCTTGGAGTTTTCCAGTTCATGAAAGTATATTTTGTCAAAATAATACTCAGTTTTGCAAAATGTGCCATTTTACTCAATATTGGTGTTCACCTGATGGTGTTATACTTTACTGCTGGTGGTATGGGGGTTAAAGACTCCACATGCACTTCAGTAGCAGGGATCGCAACCCTCTCTACAAAAACACTTGTTTTTGCAGGGCACTTTCTGAAAATGAGTTTCTATAAAAGTGTCATTTTGATGTGAAACAATTAAGAAAAATAGCTTTAATCGAGATGGCCCTATCTGACCACAGGAGCCTTTTCTTTAGTTTGTGAAAGAGTAAGTGCTAGAAATTGCAAGTGTGTGTTTGTACCACTGACTGAAAAAGAATGTACAACTCACCAGTGTGATAAATTAAAATGGTGGTTGTTTGTCTTTCGGCTTTTTCCTGGTAAGGGGTCGCCACAGCGGAACTCCAGTCCGCTAATGATTGGCAGATTTTTACGAAACGCCGTGGTGCCAGCTCGACGTCCAGCCTTCAACGAAGGCACACCCATTTACACACGCATGTCTTTCAAACGCTACCCAACCACGGAGAGGACATGCAGACTCCACACAGAAGGCACTCCCAAGCCACGCCGAGAATCAAACGCGAGAACCTCTTGCTGTGAGGTAACAATGCTACCGCCGTACCACCGCAGCAGTATTGATGAATTAAAATGGTAACAGTTTGAAATATCGAGCAAGTCCCGAAACATGGAGACGGAATGGCTGACAAAACAGACTTATGTACAGTAAGTCTGAGATGGCCATTTACTAAAATATTTCTTTTTCTCTAAGGAATAAAAATCTGCGATAGTATATGTAAGCTTGGGGGGGACTTTCCGTCCTCCCCAATCAAGGGAGCAGAGGAGTTGCTCCCCTACAAAAAATAAGTATAAAAGAGAAGAGCAGTGTCCGAAGATTTACTGTTCTGAGTTTTTTAAATTTTTTTTGGTCTTTCAGTACTACATGACAAAGTGCCAATATTTTGGTAGGAAGCCATTAAAATAGCCATTCCTCCGTCCAAGAAGTTCTTAGTTTACCTTGCACCTGTTCTGACCCTTTCTTGAGGTTCTGCTGGTAAAAAGTATTTTACTGTATTTATAGTAAATAATTACTTGCTCTGGAGACTTGTAATAGCTCTTTGGAGAGAGACGTGCTAAGGGCCAAACTTACAGTTGCTTGCTTCTGTCATCTTGTTGTAGAATGGTGCTGGTTGATATTTTTCTGCTTGGTACTGGCCAAAATTTGAAGCATTTTCGTTAGCTTTAAAATTTGAAATAAGTTGGTGTTGCTGGCAAACTCTTTTGCTGCTTTGACTTTGCTGGTCTCCCCCTCACCGTAGCTTGTACAGATTAGCTGCTACTGTTAAGGGAGTGGTGCACTGTCAAGTGCTGACAGTAGTGAGACTGAACAAATATAAAGTAGAGGATTCTTGATGTGGAATGAGCACACATTTTTTGTGTATGTGAATAGCTGAAACTGTAATGTTTTCACGTGATGCGTCTCAGACTGCTCTGCGTTTTTCCTTGGAGTAACCCAATGATGTACTGCATTACATTAAAGAGAACCACACCCACAGACTCAAAAAAAAAAAAAGTTTATTTCATCATGGTTTGGTGTTTCCCACATTTTAATGCTACCCTGGGACTATTTACAGGTTTTTAAATATTTTTATACGTAATTTCTGAGTCTGACCACATATGGAGTCTGACATCTTGAAGTAATTCTGATTGTTTAGTCTGCCTGTCAGTATCCCACAATGCAGTGCTGTGCTTGTCTGTAAAAAAAATTACATCATACAGGTCTCTCGTCCTAAAGCTTCTGTCACTGCATTGATTTTACATTCATACACTGCTGTCTTTTAGTCTGTTTTAAATAACATTTCATGATGTTCAATGACTACTTAAATCATAAACCATGTAAATGCCACAGAACAGACCTTCAAAATGCTTTTTACTGCTGCTTCTTTTTAGAATGGCTCAACTGCAGTCTTTTGTGAAGCCTGACTTGTACTATAACTCCTCTCCTATCCCATTCACACCTTACTTCCCTAGCTGTCTAAGTGCTATGGGTAATTTGAGCTATCTGCTGTGATTGATGGCTCACAGCAAGAGACTTGACTCGTGTACAGTTTCCTTGTTCTAGCCTTTACTTTCTGTATGGGTAGGGGAAGGACTAGGGAGCTGTGACATCACAGCATGGGTGGGTTTTTAGGACGGTAGTGGTGATGTCAGTTTGGGGAGGGAAATGGCCAGAAAACTACCTGCATTCAGTGACCTTGATGACATCAGTGAATTGGAGACTACAGCAAACTTTTCCAGGGCGGGACAAAAGTTTTTTGAAAGTGAAACCACCACAGTACAGTAAGGTACTGTTATAGTGGAGAGAAACAGTCAATTTAAAATACTTTAAAAGCTGTATTGTTGTTTATTCATAGCAGGGACAGTAAACAGGGGAAAAAAGAGAAGTTGAGCATTTAGTAATAGAATCCCATTGTTGTCTTTTATTGAGTTCTGCCTCTACAGTTTGTAACTTGATGTCTCACTACATGCCATATTAAGTAACCTATATATATATATATATATATATATATATATATATATATATATATATATATATATATATAATCCTGTTTGTTGCAATATAAAATAAATGGTCTTTACTACTCATATCCTTCTACTTTGAAAATGTGCAGACTGTATTTCAAACTATTAAGTATGGTAAGCACTTTGTCTAAATTATACAGTCTTTTGTATTTTTTGATTGTGAAAATAGGTGAAGGCTGCCAGCCTAGCCAGATAAAATGTTGTAGATAATTTTGTCATTTGTAAATATTAATGTAAGCCCCAGGCTTGTCCTCTTAAATGTGGAAAGACTGCATTGGTTATTGAACTGCCAAAATGTAGCAGTGCACTCTGCTGTAAGAAAGCTA
Organism: Protopterus annectens; assembly: GCF_019279795.1. Taxonomy (NCBI): domain Eukaryota; kingdom Metazoa; phylum Chordata; order Ceratodontiformes; family Protopteridae; genus Protopterus; species Protopterus annectens. The sequence continues at coordinate 1,476,428,867 of NC_056739.1, forward strand.
AGTCAAGCATTTTATGACTGTCTTTGATATCAAAATTCGGAGCAGATATGTCTAGAGGGAGGCATCCTGCCTATTGTTTTAAGACCAGATTTAATGGCTAGAATTTGCATGATAAATGTCCTTTATTGCTCTGGTTTCTGACCAGGTGTAAAGAATGTAAATGTCGTTTCTGTTAGCCTGGGAGCACTAGAGAAGTGTGAAGAACAATGTCATATGATGCAGCTCTGTGTTAACAATTTAAATAGGGAGAATGAGACCTCAGAGCATTTTGTCTTGAGAACATCCAGCATCACCAGCACTGCTTTGCTCTTTATGCAAGTTTATTTTAGAACTGTGCTTTCTCTTAGAAATACTAGGAATTATAGGAAGATTAGACTAAGCGTTTTTCTGTGATGTCAGAACTTTTCTACGGTATTATTTTAAGTATTTTTCTGTGATCTCTGAACTCTTGACTAGCACAGCGTAGTAAGAAGTATTGTTTTGTGTTTTTATTAAATATTTTTTAACTTTTCAACTGTGGCTGTTTTATGTAGAGTTAATTTAAGCTCTAAAGTGCATTGCATGTGTATAGTGATACTGTACCAAGTCAGTCTAATAAGCCTTGACTGTTCAGGCACACTTAACATTTGGATAATAATATTGCACAGTAACAATTGGACACCCTTTCTGAAGGGCCTTTGAGTAGCTGATATTAGTGGGTGGTGGCAGATGGCACTACCTTTTAGACTGGGCAGAAAAGGGGCACAACTGGCGAACATGTGCCAGCCTTCCCCAGGAGTGTATGCACGGTTGTATATAACTCTTCTCTCATTGTGTGTCAGCTACTTGGACAGGGACATGAAGCACTGGTTGGACAGAGGATGCTGTAGGTTTTAACTTGCCCACTAGGCTGAGATGTGGACCCTATAGCTGTGCCAGTGGGGGAGTCTTATTGGAGACCTGGAGAGAAAGGGAGAAACCAGCTCTAGACTGATCTGTGTGCTCCTAAGGGAAATTGTACTTTACTGTGTGTATTTATTATCCTTTCCCTATATGGACACCCCTCACTACTGTTAGTGGTGAGGATTGAGGCTCCTTGATTGCTGGGGAAGTGCACGGGTGTCACAGTGATTGTGTGTTGTTCCAGTAAAAATAGTTATTTGAAGGTCTCTCTCAGATGTTCATCGTGTTACCCTGCTGCAGTCATCACACTTGGGTTATCCTGCCGTCAGGCGGTCCCGCAGTCGGCCCGAATTCCAAAGTCTTGGTTCGGCGTCTGTTGCTGTTGCTTCTTCCCTGACGTCAGTGCATCAGGGGTATACAAGAGGCATCCAACGCCATTTTCTTCAGTCTTTCTTGCCGTGCGGTGTCCAAAGCTGAAGCAGTTCACAAGTGCCGGTCGGCCGACACATGAGATTTTCAATTTGAATTTCAGTCCAAAGTCTTCAGTAAAGTTAAGTACCCCGTTGAGGAACATTTTCTTGCCTCAGTCCGATGTCCGAAAAAGTTAACAATTGCATTTCTTGTGGGAAGCAAATACCTCATAAGGACTTCCATTCCTATTGCATTCCTTGCCTAGAACCAGATCACGATGTCACAGGTTGTCGGTTTTGCGCTAGGTTTAATAAACGCACTATCAAACGCCGTTTTGACTTCGCACAGCATTACTTTGGTAGGAAGTTCAATTATATCATGCCGTCGGAGCAGCCGACGACCGCAATTCATAAAAATCGCAAGGATAAGGACAGGCAACCTAGGAATAAGCCAGACCCTGAGGCCTCCAGGTGGGCCTGTCGCCGGTTCTCCGGTTTTCATTGAGGCGCCTACGCAGCCCCTGACCGCAGAGTTGGAACCCCAGACAGCTGCCGACTCCCACGCGGAGTCTACTAGGCCGACGCAGCCACCTATCGACACCGGAGCAGATTTAGACACCGGTGCAGAGGAAACACCTTCGGTTGCAGAAGGTGTCTTTAGACCGACTACACTCACCATTAAATCTTATGCTAAACTTAAAACTCCTTTAAAACCTAAGAAAACTGTTCATCAGTCTACAGGTCAAGGCCCCATGCCTAAGAAACAGATGCTTAAGATGGCTGAAGATTTAATTACCCTTATCAGGGGGTTCCCATCCCCCTCCTGATAAAAGACCAAGACAAGAGGAGGATTATGCATCCTCTGACCAGGTTTCTCTCTCCTCGGATTCTTCTGAGGAACAAGATTACAGTTTTCCACCTTATGAGGATTCTGATGCTAAAGACTCTATTCCCTCAGCATCTTCCCCCTGAAGACTACTCCTTTGGGGAAACATTACATACCATGAGGGAACATTTCCACTGGGAAGGCCAGGATTACTCGGATTCTAAGAAAAGGCTCAGAGAGTTCCTTCTATTACCTCAGCACAGACCTCTTGCTATTCCTCCTGTTTTAGATATTGTGGATGATGTCTACTTGGAGTCTAGTTTAAATCCAGACTCTCTACCTCCTGCTCCAGCCAAACCAGACAGTGATACTACAGAGTACCTGACTCACACAAATTATTTTATAAAAGCCCTGTAGCTGACCCAGAAACCATATCCCAGGGTCCTAAGGGAGCAAAGGCTTCTATGGCTAAAAATCCTGTGCCCTCTGAAAGAGATTCCAGAGCCCTAGATAGATGGGGAAAAAAAATATACACCTCTGCAACTCTGGCTATGAGAGCATTAAATTGCCAGTTTCACATGTTGAAATGTCAACAATTCCTGATGTCTTAGTTAAAACAAAAAATGAGCACACACACAGAACAGCCTGAGTTCAAGAAAATGCAGGATCCGTTGCATGCAGCTGAACAGGTGGGCAAGCATACTTTACAATGCGGATTTGATTCACTGGAAGCTTCCTGTAGAGCAGCTGTTACTGGCTCAGTCATTCGTAGACATGCTTGGTTAAAAGAGCAAACCCTCCCTGACCATGTTAAAGCAAAATTATTAGATGCACCTTTACAACAGGATGTATTTGGTGTCAAAGCAGAAGAGGTTTTAAAGAAAATGGAGGATAAGGCTAAATCTATGCAAACGGTCAAGGATTTCTTGCAGGTACAACCCCCTCGCTTCAGCAGAAATTGGCCAGCAAAAAGTTGGTCCTTTCCAGCTTCAGACAGATCATAGAGGGGCAAATACAGACGCCCAAGGGGCAGAGGTCAGTCACAGGGCCCTTACAAACCTCGCCAGTGGGGTTCTGCTACCCAGAAAGGAGGAGAAGACAGGCCCCAAGCTCTGCAGAAGGCAGATACAATGACTCTATCCTCAAACTACCAAGCAAATCTCTCCAGGCAACACCCTTGGGAGGAAAACTAACATTTTTGCCGACAACTGGCATATCACAAAAGACAAATGGGTTCTAAACATTGTCTCTCAAGGATACAGATTCCACTTTCATACCTTACCAAGGATCAAAGGAATGCCAAACCTGCCGCCAAATCAATGGGCAGAGGCACAAAAACAAATTACAGCTCTCATGAACATGAGAGCCATTCAACAGGTACCTACATTGGAGCAGGGACAAGGATTTTACTCAAGACTCTTCCTAGTTCCAAGAAAGGGCAAATCATGGAGGCCCATTCTGGATCTTTCAATTCTGAACACCTATCTGCAAGTACCAAAATTCAAGATGCTAACACTGCAGCAGCTTCTTCCCATGCTGGGCAAGAAGGCTTGGCTAGTCACTTTGGACCTCAAGGAGGCATACCTGCATGTCCCTATCAGACAGAATTGCAGAAGATACCTCCGCTTCATTGCAGGTTCAACGCATTATCAATTCTCTGCACTGCCCTTTGGCTTATCTACTGCGCCCAGGGTCTTCACAAAATGCCTGGCACCAGTAATTGCATAGTGCAGACAGAGGAATTCAAATATACCCATACCTGGACGACTGTCTTATTAAAGCAGAAAGCAAGGATATTCTTCTACAGCATCTGGCATTTGTCAAACACCTAAATTGCCTAGGGTACACAGTAAACGAAAAGAAATCAAAACTAGTGCCCTCACAAAACATAACATTCCTGGGTGCCAGCTTGAATACAACGGCCCAGATGGCTTCTCACACCAGACAAACAACGCCAACTGTTTCAATATTTCAAAATAATGGCAACAAAGACCCAACTCCCTGCAAGAAAAATTCTGCAGGCCTTGGGATTCATGGCATCTTGCATTCTACTAATACCATTTGCAAAACTGCATATGAGGAAATTACAATGGTACCTGAAAAGTGTATGGACTCGGCACAGCCACAGCTTGGAAACAATGATTCCACTCATTCCCTGCCTTCAACAGGAGTTTCTATGGTGGGCACAGGCATATCACCTCAACAAGGGTCAGCCTTTCACCTTACCCACAGCCAGGCAAACTGACAACAGATGCATCGGACTATGCCTGGGGAGCACACATGGCAGGACAGTGCATTCAGGGCAAATGGACTACAGATCAGACACCCCTGCATATCAATCAAAAAGAAATGCTAACAGCGCAGAATGCCCTAACAGCTTTCAAGGACCTTCTACACCCAGGACAACTACTAAGGACAGACAACACCACAGTTATGTGGTACATAAACAAGCAAGGGGGCACACATTCCTACCCTCTATGCAGGCAAGCAATGACCGTGTGGAACACTGCACTGTCTTACCAGGTTCAATTACAAGCACAATTCCTGCCAGGAAAGAAAAACACATTGGCAGATGACCTAAGCAGAAACATCATGGATCCACACGAATGGAAACTAGATCCACAAGTATTTGCAGTGATAGCTCAAAAATGGGGACGCCCAGACATAGATCTGTTTACAAGTCCCCACAACCACCAACTTCAAAAATTTTGCACAAGGACCTTCCATCCGCTAGCTTGAAAAGTGGACGCTCTCTCATTCAGTTGGAAGACATTGACAAGTGTATGCCTTCCCTCCACTGCCTCTTCTAGCAAAGGTACTGCTGAAAGTCTGATTAGAGAGGCCACAAATGATTCTAGTTGCACCAGATTGGCCACGCCAACATTGGTATCCAATTTTAAGGCCCAGGGCCCACCATGGATTTTGCCACAAATTCCTAACCTGCTCACCCAGCGAGACAATCTGTTTCTACACAGCCAGCTCAAGACTTTAAACCTGGCTGCATGGCAAATTACCTAAACAACCAGCCAACACCTTTATCCAAAGCTATTATGGATGTCATTCTGGAGGCCAGGAGGCCCAGCACCAGGAAAACCTATTCAGACAAATGGAAAAGATTTTGCTCCTGGAGCCGAACATTCCCCAGATTCTACAATATTTAACTGAGATGTTACACAAAGGACTTTCCTTTTCATCTATTAAGATCCACGCCTCAGCAATTTCAGCTCACTACAACACGGATCCTCCTTTATTTTCATATCCACTTCTAAGACAGTACCTCAGAGGGGCTAAGAACTTAAAACTGCCAAGGAGAGCTCCAACACCTACTTGGGATCTCAACATTGTGCTGGAAAAGCTTACACTGCTGCCCTTTGAACCAGCTTTTTCAACTGATTTAAAATTTCTTTCATGGAAAACTGCTCTACTACTAGCAATAACCTCAGCTAGAAGTGTCTCAGAGCTATAGGCACTAATGGCAGTGGAACCTTTCCTCATTTTTCATCAAGACAGAGTTTCTGTACGTACTAATCCTTCCTTTATGCCAAAGGTGGTATCCAGTGTGGCCCTAAACCAAACCATTCACTTGCCCACCTTCTTCCCAAATCCCCAGAATGAAGGAGAAAGACTCCTGCACTCTTTGGACATTCACAGGCAATTACGTTACTACTTGGATAAAACTTAGGCTTTCAGAAAAACTGACCAGCTCTTTGTAGCCTATGCTACAGGATCACAAGGAAAAGCCATCTCAAAACAGACCATTTCTAAATGGATAGGACATTGCATACGTTTCTGCTACACACATCATGGGAAACCAGTACCTGCTAACATAAGGTCCCACTCCACCAGGGCTAAAGCTACATCAGCAGCCTTTCTCAGGGGAGTGCCAACCAAGGATATTCTGGAAGCTGCTACTTGGAGTTCATTGCACATCTTCGCCAAACACCATCACTTACCTCTTTACTCTAAGACTAAAGCTGGTTTTGCCACTGCAGTTTTGCAGGGCCTACTAGCCTCTTCTAACCCTGTTTGACTCCACCTCCCCTCCTTAGCTTTGGGATTCAACCCAAGTGTGATGACTGCAGCAGGGTAACACGATGAACATAGTACAGTTTTGTACCTACCATAAATGTAGATGTTTGAGTGTTCACCCTACTGCAGTCCAGGTTACCCTCCCTCCATCCCCTCTGAACTAACTGAACTTATCTCTACCACTTTATCCTATACTACCTCTGTGGTGTATTTGCTTGTACCTAATATATATATATATATATATATATATATATATATCTGGGGCAAGAAAAACTGAAGAAAATGGTGTCTGATGCCTCTTGTATACCCCTGACGCACTGCCATCAGGGAAGAAGTGACAGCAACCGACGCCGGACCAAGACTTTGAAATTCGGGCCGACTGCGGGGACTGCCTGACTGCAGGATAACACAAATGTGATGACTGCAGCAGGGTGAACACTCTAACATCTACATTTATGGTAGGCACAAAACTGTACTTTTTCAGTCATTTGTCAGACACTGTTGACCTCTGATTTTCCTCAAAACTTGCATGAACATTTTCCATCACTATAAAAGCATAACAAGAGGGGCTGTAACACTTCAATCACCTGTTTCTTCAAGTTGAAGTTACTGAAGTCTGTTTTTTTATCTACAGGTGTATCTGAGTGCTACAGGAGAGGGAAGTATATACAACACAACAACCATTGACGAAAATAATCCTGTAGGCGGGGATCTGCTATTGGACCATATGGAGAAAAACCTTTATATAATGACATCGACATTGGTAATTGTGAAAGGAAACTAGTTTGCTTGTGTAGTCTGTGATGTGTCTTTTCAAAGGGTTAATGTTTCTCTCATTATGGTTCAGATTGTTACTGGGTTTTTTTTGCCATTTTACTGACTCGCTGTGAAACAAAGAAATTAAGGAATTAATGATCTTCGTGTTTCACTGTTGCAGACATCAATCATCTGTGGGTTATCCCTGCTGTGGTAGCCCTCGGCCGGCCTGAATACCAGAGTAAATTTTTTTTGCATCGGCTGCAAGTCGCCTGTAATCTGATATTCGGTCGTAAGTGCTATAAAGCAAGGCAGCCAATGTCATTACATCAGTATTTCCCGCCGTGGAGCCTATAGCAAAAAGCAGTTCGAATGAGTGCCGGTCAGTCGCTACCAGAAGTTAAATTTCAGCTGAAAACGTCTAAAGCGAAGTACCCTGTTGGGGATCCTTTTTTCTTGCACTAACCGATGTCCAAAAAAGTTAATTGTCTCGCCTTTGGAAAGCAGATCCCACAGCAAGACTTCCATTCACACTGCTCCACTTGTTTAAGCCCAGAACACGACATCCCCTGTTGCAGATTCTGTGCCCCCTCTAATGTGAGAACCATTCGCTGTAGAACTATTATTTTCGTGTTCCGTCTTCGCATTCTGATATGGCATCCGTCAGCCAACAGTCTGTGGACATTCCAAAAAAGTAGAGAGAAAGATACAGACAAGACCACACAAGGCTAAGCTTTCCGATGACACTACCGCTAAGCAGGTCATCCGTTCTCTGGAATTCAGTGAGGCACTTTTGCAGCCCCTGATGCCTGATTCGATATATACGCAGGCCTCTACCGAGACCCTTTCAGAGTCCGATATGCTGCAGAAATCTTCTTAGTCTTCCAAGCCTTTGGCTGTCTATGCCTCTGTTGGGTCTGGAGCCGTGACACAGGCACTGGCTGCCAAGGAGGCCTTTCGCACTACCGAATCTAGACAAAAAAATTACATCTTCGCATCTGACTACCGTTTCTCTCAGATCGACAGATTCTCTCCGGTCTAGAAGCCTGGCCACTCCTAGGAAATCTGCTTTTAGCCACTATCTTGCTACTGCTCCACCACCCCAAGCACAATTGCTTAAAATGACGGAAGATCTCATCTCCTTTATCTGGGGTAGTCAGGCCACTACTACTAAAAGGAAAAGGCACCCTTCCCCAGAAATTGACAGAACAGGATTCTGAGGAATCTGACTGTTCAGTTATTGAAGAGGAACCGCATCCCTTAACTGCTTATGAGGATTCAGATGCAGAGGAATCCATCCTTTCTGCCTCCCCTCCAGAGGACCTTTCCTTTGGGGAACCTCTTCACTCCCTCAGGGAACATTTCCAATGGGAATCTCAGGACTTCCCACAGTTGAGTTTCTGGACCTGCCCCAGCACAGAACCCTGGCCATCCCCTCTATTTTAGAAGTGGTGGAAGATGTTTTCCATGACTCCAGTTTAGCTCCTGACGCCCGCCTGCCTACTCCCAGTAAACCTGACAGGTACTACAGAGTACCGGATTCTCACAAATACCTGTACAGAAATCCTGCTGCAAGACCCAGAGGTCATTACAGAGGGACCTAAAGGAGCTAAGACTAGTTCTGCCAAGAATCCTCTTCCTTCTGTCAAGAACTCGAGCGCTGGACAGATGAGGTAAAAAAGTATACACCTCTGCAACCTTAGCTATCGGAGCACTCAGTTGTCAGTTCCACATGTTAAAATATCAACAATACACATTGGAACAATTAAAAGAGAAGATGTTACCTTTCCTGACTGTGCTAATTCAAAAGAGTAGGCAGATTTACTGCACTCTGCTTGTGAAGTGGCCAACCTGTCATTACGATGTGGATATTATGCCCTAGAAGCCTCTAGCAGGGCAGCAGTGACAGGATCTGTTATTAGGAGACGTGCATGGCTGAAGAACAGCCTTTCCCTGATCATGTCAAGTCTAAACTTACTGATGCACCCCTAGATAAGGAGTGCGTGTTTGGGGAAAAAGCAGAAGAGGTGCTTAAGATGGAAGACGCAGCAAAATCTCTGCAAACAGTAAAATATTTCTTTCACGTTCAACCTCCCAGATTCAGCAGGAACTTTCCCTCTAAGCACTGGGCCTTCCCTGCACATAGACAGGGCCAAGGTAAGCCCCGCAAGGACAGACCATCCAGGTCCCTATCCCAGGGCCAGTAGAGAAGCAAACAGTGGACCACTTCCGTCTCTAAGGCGGGTAGTTATAAGCCAAACTTCTGTGACAAACACTCGCAATGACTCCCACTCCCACCTCTGCCCTCCCTTCTCTCATCAAAAACTAGGAGAAAGGCTCTCCCTCTTCAAAGACCATTGGCTTTCTGTAACAAAGGACCAATGGGTTTTAAAGGTCATTTCTCAGGGATACAAATTCTCTTTCAATGAACTCCCAATTCCAAGAGGGTACCCAGACTTGCCTCCAAATTAGTGGGCAGAGGCATCGAAACAAGTCCAAACTCTTGTATCCCAGGGGGCAGTAGAACCTGTCCCCTCAGATCAAACAGGCAAAGACTTTTATTCCAGACTATTCCTTGTTCCCAGAAAAAAGGGCACTTGGCATCCTATCCTTGATCTATCCATTCTGAACACCTCCCTGGTGGTCCCCAGATTCAAAATGCTAACTTTGCAGCAGCTTCTGGCTATGCTAACAAAAAAATGCCTGGCTAGTGACCCTAGACCTAAAAGATGCCTACTTCGACATCCCCATCAGGGAATCGTGCAGAAAATTCCTGCACTTCCGAGCAGGCTCACAACACTTTCAGTTCTCTGCGTTCCCCTTTGGCTTATCTACTGCTCCCAGAGTATTCACCATATGCTTGGCCCCGGCCATAGCATTCTGCAGACAGAGAAGTATACAGATTTATCCTTACTTGGATGACTGCCTCATTCAGGCAGAGTGCAAAGAAAAGCTGCTCCAGGACCTTCTTTGTCAAATCATTCCTACCTTCCCTAGGGTTCACCAACGAGAAGAAATCAAAACAAAACCCCACCAGGAAGATCATTTTCGTGGGAGCTGTGCTAGATGCAGCATTCCAAATGGCCTTCCTATCCCCAGAAAAGTAGAGCTTCCAGAAGTCACCTCATTGCGAGGAAATTCCTGCAAGTCCTGTGATACATGGCATCTTGCATCCTGCTCATTCCCATGGTCAGGCTTCACATGAGAAAACTTCAGTGGTATTTAAAGAACTTTTGGTGCCAGCACTCAGTTTCTAGGGACCTCTCTTCCTCTGATCCCATGTACAAGGGCTGAGTTTCCCTGGTGTGAAGAGGCCTGTGCCAGGAACAAGGGTCTTCCCTTCATCCTCTGCACTTCTGGCCAGACCATCACCACTGACGCCTCAGACATTGCTTGGGGTGCAAACCTACCAGGCAGGTGCACCCAAGATCTTTGGGATGCCCAACAACTTCACTTGCACATCAATCAGAAAGAAATGATGGCAGTACAAAAGGCTCTGACATCCTTCAAACCCCATCTCAGGCCAGGGGTTCTCCTTATAAAAACAGACAACACCACAGTAATGTGGTACATCAGCAAACAGGGGGTGACCCAATCTTACCCCCTGTGCAGGTTAGCCATGAGCCTCTGGCTTACAGCCACCTCCATGAGTCTACACCTAATTGCCCAATACCTACCAGGGGTCAACAACACCCTGGCAAACCACCTAAGCAGAAACTTACTGGACCCCCATGAATGGCAGCTCCACAGGGAAATCTCTCTGCAAATCACTCAGGAGTGGGGGACTCTGGAAGTGGATCTCTTTGCCTCACACCTCAACCACCAGCTGCAAAAGATCTGTACCAAGGAGCATCACCTCCTAGCATGGAAGGTGGATGCCTTGACCTTCCCCTGGAAATCCCTCTGTGTGCGCATTCCCTCCTCTGCCCTGTATTCCCAACGTATTGATTAAAGTAAGGGAGGAGAGACCAAAGGCCATCCTCATTGCTCCAGATTGGCCGAGACAGCATTGGTACCCTTTACTGTGCAGCCTGACCTTACCCCCCCCCCAAACAGCTTCCCCTGATCTCAGACCTCTTAACCCAGATGAGGGGGAAGATACTGCACCCAGACTTAGACTCACAATCTTTCAGCGTGGCTTATACCTTTAAAAGTTAGCAAGGAGTCCCTGTTGAGCAAATAGGTCCTAGACATCATAGAGGCCAGAAGGCCTAGCACCAAAAAATCGTGCACAGGGAAATGGAAAAGATTCTGCTCCTGGAACCACTCCAAAGAGGCTTGTACCTCCCATCCTTCCATCCCTCTTATCTTGGATTACCTAGCAAAATTGCTCAGTAGTGGCCGCTCCTTCTCCTCTATTAAAATCCATGCCTCAGCCATTTCTGCCCATTGCAATTCAGACCCACCCCTCTTCTCTTGATCCTTTGATTAAGCAATCCCTCAGAGGGGCTTCTAATATCAGACCTCCCAGAAGGCTTCCCACGCCATCCTGGGACCTGAATTAAGTTCTAGAAAAACTAACCTTACCTCCTTTTGAACCTGCTGCTTCTACAAAATTAAAATACCTCTCCTGGAAGACTGCCTTCCTACTAGCTATCACCTCAGCCAGAAGGGTATCAGAATTTCAGGCTCTCATGGCTGTTGAGCCCTTCATCATTTTTCCATGCAGACAGGGTCTCCCTGAGGACTAACCCCTTCTTTATGCCCAAGGTGGTATCTGATGTGACCCACAACCAGGCCATACACCTACCCACCTTCTTTCCCAACCCTCAAATCAAGGGTGAAGGAATTCTACACTTGCTAGACGTGCCCAGACAACTCGGATACTATCTGGACCGTACTAATCCGTTCAGAAAAACAGACCAACTACTTGTCAGCTTTGTCCCTGAGGCAGAGGGGAAGCCTCTTTCCAAATCGATGTCACACTGTATCCATTTCTGCTACAGACTACATGGGACCCCCCCCCCCAAAAGTCTTATCTGTACCCATTCCACTAGGGCAGCCTCCACTTCTACAGCCTTCCTCGGAGTCTCCACCAGGGACATCTTGGAAGCTGCCACCTGTACCTCTGTCCATACCTTTACAAAACATTACCACCTACCTCTTTTTTCTAAGCCTAGGACAGGGTTTGTCTCTGCAGTTCTGCAGGGCCTGCTGACCCATGCCTAGGACTCTAACCTGTCCTGCACCCCTCTCCTCAGCTTTTGGAATCCTTCCACAGGTGATGACTGCAACAGTGAAACACGAAGAACATAGTAAAGTTGTGTACACTTAACATAAATGTAGATGTTCGAGTGTATTCACTGTTGCAGTTCTGGATGTCCTTCATGGATGCATCTGCAGTCATAACAACTGGGTTGTCCTGTCGTCAGGCAGCCCTTCAGTCGGCCGGATTCCAAAGTCCGGGTCGCCGGCTCCGCTCGCTGATGTCGCACTTCACCCGGCGTCATCTCTGTTGGTCTTCGGTATAAAGGCATCAGCCGACGCCATTTTCCTCAGTCTTTCTTGCGGCGGTGGCGCCCGCCAGAAGCTGTTACGCAAGTGCCGGTCGGTCGGTTCCAGAGATTACTTCTACCGAATACTACTTGAAGACTTCTAAAGCTAAGTACCCGTTGGGGACTCTTTCTTGCCTCAGCCGATGTCAGAAAAAGTTAATAATTGTTTAACCTGTGGGAAACAAATACCTCATAAAGATTTCCACTCTTATTGTCTGCCTTGTTTAGGCCCAGCCCGTACGACGAGCAGCCTGTTCGGCTTTGTGCCCGTTCACGATGAAACGCTTAGGCGCCGGTCGGAGTTTGCTGAACAGTTTTTCGGTTCTGATTTTGCGTACATTATGCCGCCAGATCCTCCGACTACCCAATCTGCCAAAAACGAAGATAAAGACCGACACTGCCGCGGGTGTGGTTTCGCCGTCGGCCAAAACCATGGTTAAGCAAACGAAAGTGTCTCGGTTTCGGCGAAACCGAGAAAACTGTTCAAAGTACAGCTGAATCTATCTCTACAACTGAGGCCCCTGCTACCACTCTTGAAACGGCCTCAGAAATTTTATCCACTACGGTGGTTGCCACTGACTTATCAGACACCATTCCCTTGGATGTCTCTACCCCAGCACGTGGTGCTGCTAGGCCTCCAGCAGCCATGTCCATTAAGGCCTTCACCAGGGCTAAAGCAGCAAAGACTACTAAAACAGTGCCTGTTAAACCCCTACAACCAGGCCCTCCTCTAGTTCTCAAATGCTTACTCTGGCAGAAGATTTAATTTCATTAATTAGAGGATCTCAATCTCACCCAGACAGGGCCTCTCAGCCCCCAGAGAAGAGACCTAGGGCAGAGCCCCCTGAGCCAGTGTCCTCTGATGAGTCTGCCGATGAATCAGACATAACTGATCAGCCAGAGGCTCCTTTCTCTAATTTTGAAGACTCTGATGCTGAAGAATCCATTCCAGCTGCTTCCCCACCAGAAGAATTCTCCTTTGGGGAAACCTTACATGCCATGAGAGCAGTTCCAATGGCAGCAACAGGATTTTTCAGACTCCAGAAAAGACTTAGGACCTTTCTGCACCTTCCACAGCACAGGCCCTTAGCTATACCTCCTGTTCTCTGTGGTGGATGATGCTTTCAATGATGTCTGCTCCGCACCAGATTCTTTACCTCCAGCCCCTGCCAAACCAGACAGATTTTACAGGGTGCCAGACACTCATCACCACCTTTACAAGGCCCCCTTGCAGACCCGAAACTATATCCCAGGGTCCCAAGGCAGTAGCCGACCATAGCAAAACCCTATTCCTTCAGAAAGGGAAGCAAGGTCATTAGACAGATGGGGCAAAAGGTCTACACTTCAGCTACTCTCTCAGCTAGAGCTTTAAATTGTCAGTTTCACATGATACAATACCAAGAGTTTATGCTTGATCAGTTAACTAAAAAGCTAACCACTGATGAATCTCTTGATAAGAAATATGTATTAGAAATGGTAAATAACATACAACAGGTTAGTAACCATTCCTTAAAATGTGGCTATGATGCACTGGAGGCTTCATTTAGATCAGCCATGACTGGCACAGTGATAAGAAGGCATGCATGGCTAAAGGAGCAAGCTCTACCGGATCATGTTAAAGCTAAGTTGCTAGATGCTCCTATGGATAAGACAAGTTTGTTTGGTACACCTGCCCAGCAGGTTATGAAGAAAATGGAAGAAAAGGCAAAATCTGTTCAAACAGTCAAAGATTTCTTGCAGGTTCAACCCCCAAGGTTTAGCAGGAACTGGCCTGCCAAAAATTGGTCCTTTCCTGACTCCACAAGACCTCAAAGGGGCAGGAATAGACGTTCCAGAGGCAGAAACCAATCCAGGGGAGGTGCCTACAGAGGACGACAGTGGCAAGGTAACAACAGAGGCACAGACACAACCTCTGCCACTGCATCAACTCAACCACAGTGACTTAACCCTAAATCCGCCTACCAGGGAACAAATAGCAGCTCCCCTAGGCGGAAAATTAACCTTATTTTCAAAGAACTGGCACTATATAACAAAAGACAAGTGGATTTTACAAACCATAGATCAAGGTTACCGGTTCCACTTCCACACTTTACCAGTCAAAAGAGGAATGCCAAATCTACCGCCAAATCAAAAAACAGAGGCTCTACAACAGATAATGCAGTTAGCAAACATGAGAGCTGTGGAAAGAGTGCCAACAGCAGAGCAAGGAAAGGGTTCTACTCCAGACTATTCCTAGTTCCAAGAAAGGAAAAAGTTGGAGACCAATTCTCGACCTGTCCGCCTTAAATACATACATCATTGTCCCAAAATTCAAAATGCTGACCCTACAGCAACTTCTTCCCATGCTGGGCAAGGAGTGTTGGCTGGTAACTCTAGATCTCAAGGAGGCATACCTGCACGTCCCCATTCGACCAATCTGCAGAAGATACCTCAGATTTCTTGCAGGATCAGAGCACTATCAATTCTCAGCATTGCCCTTTGGCTTATCTACTGCCAGAGTATTCACAAAATGCCTGGCATCAGTAATCGCCGGTTGCAGACTACAGGGAATTCAAATTTACCCATACCTAGACGACTGCCTGCTACAAGGGGACAACAAAAGCAAGCTGACAACAGATTTACAAAGGGTCATTTACTTGCTGCAAGCACTGGGATACACAGTCAATCTACAAAAGTCAAGGCTGATACCATCCCAAACAAGGACATTCTTGGGCGGAATTGGACACAGTAAAACAGATGGCATTCCTAACAAAGGAAAACAAAAGAACTCCCTCTTTACTTCTTGGCACTAACAAAACTGAACAAGTTAACAGCAAGAAAAGTACTGCAGGCCTTGGGCTTCATGGCATCATGCATAATCTTGGTTCCACTTGCCAGACTACATATGAGAAAACTACAGTGGTACCTAAAGAATTTATGGTCTCAACACAGACACAGCCTAGAAACAGAAATCCCACTAATTCCATGCTTAAAACAGGAGTTCCTATGGTGGGCTCAGGCATGCCAGTCAAACCCAGGGCTACCCTTTCGCAGATGTCAAGCAAGCCAGACCATCACAACAGACGCTTCAGACCTAGGATGGGGGACCCACATGCTGGACAAATGCGTGCAAGGATTGTGGACACAGGGTCAACTTCACCTGCACATCAACCTAAAAGAAATGCTGGCAGTAAAACTGGCAATCCAAAGTTCAGACCATTTCTCAAAGAGGGCCAGTTGATGATAAGGACAGACAACACCACAGTCATGTGGTACATCAACAAACAGGGAGGCACTCATTCATACCCCTATGCAGAATGACTTTGGAGCTGTGGACCCTGGCACTCAGCTACAACATCCAGTTACAGGCAATATTTGTACCGCGGAAAGAGAATACTCTAGCAGACATATTAAGCAGCACCACATCGGATGCCCACGAATGGAAGCTGCACCGGACATCTTCAAGACCATCTCAAAGAAATGGGGAATGCCTCAGATAGATCTATTTGCATCACCTACCAATCACCAGCTCAAAAGATTCTGGACAAGGACATTCCACCCACTAGCATGGAAAGTGGATTCGCTCTCCTTCAGCTGGAAAGGCCTAACAGCATATGCATTCCCACCTCTTCCCTTGATACACAAGGTATTACTAAAAATCAAGGAAGAACGTCCAAGGATAATCCTGATAGCTCCAAACTGGCCAAGACAACACTGGTACCCACTGCTGAGGAGCATGTCTCGATACAATATCTGGCCAATACCCTGATGCCTTTGATGTTAACTCAGAACAACTACAGCATCATACATCCAAACCTAAAAACGTTGCAACTGACTGCATGGAACATCACATAGCAGCAGCTAATCCAGAACTTTCCCAAAGAGTTAGAGACATTATTCTTGAAGCACGCCGACCTTCAACAAGAAGAAACTATGCTGGAAAATGGAAAAGGTTTGTCATTTGGAGTACTGAAAGAGGAAAGGATGTGTCAAACATAGATATGCCTAACATTCTGGAGTACCTAGCCGAACTTCTTCATTCAGGCCTGTCCTACTCCTCCATCAAGATACATGCATCAGCTATTTCAGCAGAATACAGCTTTGATCCACCTGTTTTTTCTCACCCTTTGCTCAGGCAGTTCCTCAGAGGAATCAAGAATGTAAAACCTCCAAGGAAACCACCATTACCAGCTTGGGACTTAAACTTTGTGCTAGAAAAATTGACACTATCACCCTTTGAACCAGCAGCAACAGCAGACCTACAACACCTGTCATGGAAAACTGCTTTCCTACTGGCAATTACTTCAGCAAGGAGGGTTTCAGAACTACAGGCCTTAATGGCAGTGCAACCCTTCCTAATCTTCCACCAAGATAGTGTCCATGAGGACTAATCCTACATTTATGCCTAAGGTGGTATCCAGAGTGTCTTTAAACCAGGCAATCCACCTTCCTACCTTCTTTCCCAACCCACAAAACAGAGGGAAAGAATATTGCATACCTTGGATGTACATAGACAGCTACGCTACTACTTGGACAGAACAAAAGTAGCAGAAAGACTGACCAACTTTTTGTAGCCTATGCAGCAGGAAGGGAAGGAAAAGCTATTTCCAAACAGACAATCTCCAAATGGATAGGAAATTGCATACGATTCTGTTATGCCTTCCATGGAAAACCAATTCCACAGAACATAAGACCTCATTCTACAAGGGCAACAGCCACTACCACAGCCTTCTTACGAGTGGCAACCAAAGACATTATTGAGGCGGCTACTTGGACCTCCGTGCATACATTTGCCAAGCATTATAATTTGCCTCTATATTCCAGATCCCGAGCAGGGTTTGCCACTGCTGTACTGCAAGGGATCCTAAACACACCATAATCTAGTTTTATCCTCCTCCACTTGTTGGCTATGGTATTCTACCCAGTTGTTATGACTGCAGATGCATCCATGAAGGACATAGTACAGTTTTGTACCTACCATAAATGTAGATGTCCGAACTGGATAGCATCTGCAGTTAGGATTACCCTCCCTCCTTCCCCTCTGTGGTACTCCAAGGGTGTTTACCCTCCTAATAGCTAGCTGGTGGGGGGGAGTCTTTTATGGTGTATTTGTTTGTGTATATGTGCATACATGCTTATTTTGTGTTTACCTCTATCTTTTGGAAACATTGGCATCTATCTAAATTTTAGCCTTCAAGAGGGCTACTGGCATCTGGGGTTATTAGGATGAAGGGCGGCCGAAGCTGATGCGGACTTTGGAATCCGGCCGACTGAAGGGCTGCCTGGCGGCAGGGCAACCCACCTGGTGTCCTTCCTGGGTGCATCTGCAGTCATAACAACTGGGTTGTCCTGTCGAGAGGCAGCCCTTCAGTCGCCGGATTCCAAAGTCCGGTCCGGCGCTGATGTCGTGACTTCACCGACACGCCATCTCTTCTGTTTTCGGTATATAAGCATCAGCCGACGCCATTTTCCCCAGTCTTTCTTGCCGCGTGGCGCCAAGCAGAAGCTGTTCGCAAGTGCCGGTCGGTCGGATCCAGAGATTACTTCTGCGAATACTTGATCAAGACTTCTAAAGCTAAGTACCCGTTGGGGACTCTTTCTTGCCTCAGCCGATGTCAGAAAAAGTTAATAATTGTTTAACCTGTGGGAAACAAATACCTCATAAAGATTTCCACTCTTACTGCCTGCCCTGTTTAGGCCCAGCCCACGACGTAGCAGCTTGTTCGTCCTGTGCTTCTTTCAACCGACTAACGCTTAGACGCCGCTCAGAGTTTGCAGAACAGTTTTTCGGTTCTGACTTTGCGTACATTATGCCGTCGGACCTCCGACCGCATTCTGCCAAAAACGCAAAGAAAAAGACCGACACTCCGGTCCCGGTTTCTCGACCGAAACCATGGTTAAGCAAAGTGCCTGCTTCGCCGCGGGCGAAACCGAAAACTGATCAAACTACACCTGAAACTATCACTACAACTGAGGTCCCTGCTAACACTCTTGAATCGGCCTCAGAAATTTTACCCACTACGGTGCTTACCACTGACTTATCAGACACCATTCCTCTTGATGTCTCTACCCCAGCGTGGTGCTGCTAGGCCTCCAGCAGCCATGTCCATTAAGGCCTTCGCCAGGGCTAAAGCAGCCAAGACTACTAAAACAGTGCCTGTTAAACCCCTTCCACCAGGCCCTCTGCCAGTTCTCAAATGCTTACCTTGGCAGAAGATTTAATTTCATTAATTAGAGGATCTCAATCTCACCCAGACAGGGCCTCTCAGCCCCCAGAAAAGAGACCTAGGGCAGAGCCCCCTGAGCCAGTGTCCTCTGATGATTCTGCTGATGAATCAGACATAACTGAACAGCCAGAGGCTCCTTTCTCCAATTTTGAAGATTCTGATGCTGAAGAATCCATTCCAGCTGCTTCCCCTCCAGAAGAATTCTCCTTTGGGGAAACCTTGCATGCCATGAGAACAGTTCCAATGGCAGCAACAGGATTTTTCAGACTCCAGAAAAGACTTAGGACTTTTTTGCACCTACCACAGCACAGGCCCTTAGCTATCCCTCCTGTTCTCTCTGTGGTGGATGATGCTTTCAATAATGCCTGCTCCGCTCCAGATTCTTTACCCCCAGCCCCTGCCAAACCAGACAGATTTTACAGGGTGCCAGATACTCATCACCACCTCTACAAGGCCCCTCTTGCAGACCCGAAACTATATCCCAGGGTCCCAAGGCAGTAGCATGACCATAGCTAAAACCCTGTTCCTTCTGAAAGGGAAGCATGGTCATTAGGCAGATGGAGTAAAAGGTTTACACTTCAGCCACTCTTTCAGCTAGAGCTTTAAATTGTCAGTTTCACATGATACAATACCAAGAGTTTATGCTTGATCAGTTAACTAAAAAGCTAACCACTGATGAATCTCTTGATAAGAATATGTATTAGAAATGGTAAATAACATACAGCAGGTTAGTAACCATTCTTTAAAATGTGGCTATGATGCACTGGAGGCTTCATTTAGATCAGCCATGACTGGCACAGTAATTAGAAGGCATGCATGGCTAAAGGAGCAAGCTTTACCGGATCATGTTAAATCTAAATTGCTTGATGCTCCTATGGATAAATCAAGTTTGTTTGGTACACCTGCCCAGCAGGTTATGAAGAAAATGGAAGAAAAGGCAAAATCAGTCCAGACAGTTAAAGAATTCTTGCAGGTTCAACCCCAAGGTTTAGCAGGAACTGGCCTGCCAAAATTGGTCCTTTCCTGACTCCACAAGACCTCAAAGGGGCAGGAATAGACGTTCCAGAGGCAGAAACCAATCCAGAGGAGGTGCCTACAGAGGACGACAGTGGCAAGGTAACAACAGAGGCACAGAATCAACACCTGCCTCTACATCAACACAGCCACAGTGACTTAAACCTAAATCCGCCAACCAGGGAACAAATAGCAGCTCCTCTAGGCGGAAAGCTAACCTTATTTTCAAAAACTGGCACCACATAACAAAGAACAAGTGGATTTTACGAACCATAGATCAAGGTTACGGTTCCACTTCCACACTTTACCAGTCAAAGAGGAATGCCAAACCTACCTCCAAAACAAAAAACAGAGGCTCTACAACAGATAATGGAATTAGCAAACATGAGAGCTGTGGAAAAAGTGCCAACAGCAGAGCAAGGAAAGGGGTTCTACTCCAGACTATTCCTAGTTCCAAGAAAGGAAAAAGTTGGAGACCAATTCTAGACCTGTCTACCTAAATACTTACATCATTGTCCCAAAATTCAAAATGCTGACCCTACAGCAACTTCTTCCCATGCTGGGCAAGGAGTGTTGGCTGGTAACTCTAGATCTCAAGGAGGCATACCTGCACGTCCCCATTCGACCTATCTGCAGAAGATACCTCAGATTTCTTGCAGGATCAGAGCACTATCAATTCTCAGCATTGCCCTTTGGCTTATCTACTCGCCCAGAGTATTCACAAAATGCCTGGCATCAGTAATCGCCCATTGCAGACTACAGGGAATTCAAATGTATCCATACCTGGACGACTGTCTGATACAAGGGACAACAAAAGCAAGCTGACAACAGATTTACAAAGGGTCATTTACTTGCTTCAAGCACTGGGATACACAGTCAATTTACAAAAGTCAAGGCTGATACCATCCCAGACAAGGACTTTCCTGGGAGGAATTGGACACAGTAAGACAAATGGCATTCCTATCTACAGAAAAACAAAAGAACTCCTCTTTACTTCTTGGCACTAACAAATCTGAACAAGTTAACAGCAAGAAAGGTACTGCAGGCCTTGGGTTTCATGGCATCATGCATAATCTTGGTTCCATTTGCCAGACTACATATGAGAAAGCTTCAGTGGTACCTAAAGAATTTATGGTCCCAACACAGACACAGCCTAGAAACGGAAATCCCACTAATACCATGCTTAAAACAGGAGTTCCTATGGTGGGCTCACGCATGCCAGTCAAACCCAGGCCTGCCCTTTTCATAAGGTCAAGGTCAAGCCAGACCATCACAACAGATGCTTCAGACCTGGGATGGGGGCACATATGCTGGACAAATGCGTGCAAGGATTGTGGACACAGGACCAACTTCACCTGCACATCAACCTAAAAGAAATGCTGGCAGTAAAACTGGCAATCCAAAAGTTCAGACCATTTCTCAAGGAAGGCCAGTTGATAAGGACAGACAACACCACAGTCATGTGGTACATCAACAAACAGGGAGGCACTCATTCCTACCCCTATGCAGAATGACTTTGGAGCTGTGGACCCTGGCACTCAGCTACAACATCCAGTTACAGGCAATATTTGTACCAGGAAAAAAAACTCTAGCAGATATGTTAAGCAGGACTACATCGGATGTCCACGAATGGCAGCTGCACCGGACATCTTCAAGACCATCTCAAGAAATGGGGAATGCCTCAGATAGATCTATTCGCATCACCTCTCAATCACCAGCTCAAAAAATTCTGCACAAGGACATTCCAACCACTAGCATGGAAAGTGGACTCGCTCTCCTTCAGCTGGAAAGGACTAACAGCATATGCATTCCCACCTCTTCCCTTGATACACAAAGTATTACTAAAAATCAAGGAGGAACGTCCAAGGATAATCCTGATAGCTCCAAACTGGCCAAGACAACATTGGTACCCACTGCTGAGGAGTATGTCTCGGAACAATATGTGGCCAATACCCCTGATGCCTTTGATGCTAACTCAGAACAACTACAGCACCATGCATCCAAACCTAAAAACGTTGCAACTGACTGCATGGAACATCACATAGCAGCTGCTAATCCACAGCTTTCACAAAGAGTTAAAGACATTATGCTTGAAGCACGCAGACCTTCAACAAGAAGAAACTATGCTGGGAAATGGAAAAGGTTTGTCATTTGGAGCTCAGAAAGAGGTAAAGATGTATCAAACATAGATATGCCCAACATTCTGGAGTATCTGGCGAACTACTTCATTCAGGCCTGTCCTATTCCTCCATCAAGATTCATGCATCAGCTATTTCAGCAGAATACAGCTTTGATCCACCTGTTTTTCACACCCTTTGCTCAGGCAGTTCCTCAGAGGAATCAAGAATGTAAAACCTCCAAGGAAACCACCATTACCAGCCTGGGACTTGAACTTTGTGCTAGAAAAATTGACTCTATCACCTTTTGAACCAGCAGCAACAGCAGACCTGCAACACCTGTCATGGAAAACTGCTTTCCTACTGGCAATTACTTCAGCAAGGAGGGTTTCAGAACTACAGGCCTTAATGGCAGTGCAACCCTTTCTAATCTTCCACCAAGATAGAGTGTCCATGAGGACTAACCCTACATTTATGCCTAAGGTGGTATCCAGAGTGTCCTTAAACCAGGCAATCCACCTACCTACCTTCTTTCCCAACCCACAAAACAGACGGGAAAGAATACTGCATACCTTGGATGTACATAGACAGCTACGCTACTACTTGGACAGAACAAAAAATAGCAGAAAGACTGACCAACTTTTCGTAGCCTATGCAACAGGAAGGGAAGGAAAAGCTATTTCCAAGCAGACAATCTCCAAATGGATAGGAAATTGCATACGATTCTGTTACTCCTACCATGGAAAGCAAATTCCACAGAACATAAGACCTCATTCTACAAGGGCAACAGCCACTACCACAGCCTTCTTACGAGGAGTGGCTACCAAAGACATTATTGAGGCTACTTGGACCTCCGTGCATACATTTGCCAAGCATTATAATTTACCTCTATATTCCAGATCCCGAGCAGGGTTTGCCACTGCTGTTCTGCAAGGGATCCTAAACACACCATAATCTACCTTTATCCTCCTCCCCTAGTTGGCTATGGTATTCTACCCAGTTGTTATGACTGCAGATGCATCCATGAAGGACATAGTACAGTTTTGTACCTACCATAAATGTAGATGTCGAATTGGATAGCATCTGCAGTCAGATTACCCTCCCTCCTTCCCTCTGTGGTACTCCTAGGGTGTTTACCCTTCTAATAGCTAGCTAGTGGGGGGACTTCTTTCATGGTGTATTTGTTTGTATTTATGTACATACATGCTTATTTTTGTGTTTACCTCTATCTTTTGGAAACATTGGCATCTATCCAAAATTTTAGCCTTCTAGAGGGCTTCTGGCATCTGGGGCAAGAAACACTGAAGAAAATGGCGTCGGCTGATGCTTATATACCCGAAGACCAACAGAGATGACGCCGGGTGAAGTGCGACATCAGCCGAAGCCGGACCCGGACTTTGGAATCCGGCCGACTGAAGGGCTGCCTGACGACAGGACAACCCAGTTGTTATGACTGCAGATGCTATCCAATTCGGACATCTACATTTACGGTAGGTACAAAACTGTACTTTATGACTGCAGATGCTATCCAGTTCGGACATCTACATTTATGGTAGGTACAAAACTGTACTTTTCCTTCCCTCCATCCCCCATGTAGCATCTTCCCCTAAGGGGGACATAAGCTTGCCACAGTGGCTTTTTGCCACCAGGACCACTTTTCCTTATTTCCTTGTGTTTCTGACGGGTTAGGGCAAGAAAAACTGATGTAATGACGTCTGCCTTGCTTTATACCACTGACAACCTGACGTCAGACTATAGGCGACTGCAGCCGGCACAAAAAAAAAAATTGACTCTGGTAATCGGGCCGGCCGAGGGCTACTGCAGCAGGGATAACCCACAGGTGATGACTGCAACAATGAATACGCTCTAACATCTACATTTATGGTAAGTGTAGACAATTGTACTTTACTGGCCACCACTAAATATTCTAAATGGCAATTTAACTGGTTTTACTGTGATACTTGTGCATCAATAATAACATGACAGCAGTATTTCTGTCATGCTGACACTGAACTCATAGCTTGTAACAATCACCCTCTGTATTACTTAGTGACAAGTCCATACTGTTGTTTTTGTTGACAAAGGAAACAAGCTTGTGATGTGAAGTTCTATTTTGCCGTCCATTCTTACTGATGGGTTCGGAGCCGATCCTCCGCTCTGAATCAGCCAACTGCAAAAGCTCGAGGTCTTCAACCAGCTCGAGGCCAACTCCCTATCCCATTATGCACCTTGATCTTCCCTCAGATCTCATTTGCCGCTGCAACTTGATTGGACGTTCACCAGCTCTGGCCAGTGAAAGTTTTTTTTTTTCCTCTCTAAAACTTGTTAGAAAAGTAATTAGATAGTTCAGTAATGTTTCCTTTTTTATAGTAGTAGACTTTCTCTTGGTGTAATCTTGGTAATTTGCTAGATATTTAGATAGTTTGTTAGATAAGTGGCCATGTTTTTAGGCCTTTAGTTTCTCCCTATATCATATTTCTTCTTGTATAGTTGTGTGGTGTGAGTTAGTCCTTTTTATTCAACTTAGCTTAGTTGTTTAGGATAATTAACATTGCTTACAGATCTTGCATTATTAAGAGTTAGTACTGTTTATATATATATATATATATATATATATATATATATATATATATATATATATATATATATATATATATATATATATATATTTTCTACTCTTAGTTCAGAGACTGTAGATATTTCTGAGTGTTTTTCTTACATAGGAGTTTTTTTTCTCTGTTTGTTACTGATAGGATGTCTCATCAAGAGAGAAATCCAAGTCTTGGTTTAAAAAATGCCCAAGATGTGGGCAAAAGATGTCCATCACTGATGGATATACTGACTGACTGTTTAGGTGAGGTGCACCTACAAGAAAGCTGTTCAATATGCCACTCTTTTAGTGCTAAATTGTTGCATGAGAGGAAGAGGAAACTTATGGATAGAGGTATTTTAAAATCCTCTTTCCAAGAGACACTGGATAAGTATGAGAAACACTCTGAGACGTCTTCTCGTTCTTTGGTGCCAAGGAAAAGCCCATAGACTCCAAAAACCGTATCGAGTAAAGCTTCAACATCAGCTCCACAACCAAAGGAGCTGACTGTTTTGATTAGGAACCGATAACTCCCTACATTGAAATCCCCCATCTTGCAGTCTACTTCATCCACACATTCTTCTCGGGCCTCAAGTAGACTTTCTGATTTGGATGTGGATCGTGTGGTGAAGAGGCTTCTGCAGATACCGGTGCTTGCAAAAATTTTAGCAGCATCGACCCCTAGGACTTCAGAGCTGACACAAATTCCCCACCATCTTCTGTTCCCCCTCCAATCTGCTTAGAAATTTCGGAGCCAGAAAGCTCTGAACTGATTATCGTGGAGCCCTTGGGGCCGACACCTACCTTAGGTTTGTCGGTCCCAACTGCCATGATGTGTTGGGTGCTGACCGAGGGATCTCGGAGCCGACGCTTGCTGGTTGGGTCCAGTGGAGATAGTCAGACCGACTCGTCAGTTCCGACTTTGCCTGTCAGGGCCTCAGCTCGAGTGAGCTCACCTCTGACCTCGGGCTCGGAGCCCTCTGTTCTGGTACTGGGAGAGTCCCTTGTATCCTCAGATCCAGGGGATTCCTTGCGTCAGGACTGAGGGGCCTAGGAGGCCACGAGGAGGGTATTGTCCACTCAGACACTGGTGCTTTAAGGGAGGGAGCTGCTGGTACTCGTGGTGTGGTCAACCTCTACAACACACGCTCCATTAAGCTTTAGAGACCCTGAGTCTCAGGAAGCCCCATTGGGCGAGCAATGCTCTTCCGAAACCTCTCCAGATACTCCCACTGAATAGGTTGCCAGGGAAAGACTTTGCAAGAGGAAGCATCTGGACTCCCCAGAGGAATCGGTCACTTCACATACTGACTTAGATGAGTCAGAAGGATCCCCACAGTCCCCCTCAGAGGGTCTCATTTGCAAGCATCTTAGAAATTCTTAAACAGAGGGGTGTCTGGAAATCCCTTAACCCTACTGATGAGTCCAGTCCTCCTCTAGGCTTTTGAGTCTCAACCCTCCACCTCTTGGGTGTCTCCACCCTTTGATGAGTTGATTGAGTTACTCTCTCGAAGGGCATGGGAGTCCCTGGATACCACGGAGCCTGTTCCCAGTAGGCCTAATAAATTTATAACTTGCCCTCAAGGCAAAATCTTTCTAACTAAAGGAGTGACCGTTGAATCCATGGTAGTGGCAGCGGCCACCAAGAAGGAACTCTCAAACTTCTATGTCTGTTCATCTTCCTAATGGAAATTCCAGGATCATGAATAGGTATGGGAAGTGTATGTTTAGTTCATCGGCTTTTGTCTTTCGAGATCGCTGAACTATCTCACACATTTCACTAGGTTACAAAGGGATCTCCTGAAGGAACTAGGAGATGCTCTGCAGGGTTCAGTAGCTGCGGGGGTTTCAGACAAGGTAACTTCCCCAGCTCTCTACTCTTAATTCTGTTGTGAACTCTTCCATGCGTCTGGTGTCATATGCAGCTGATGGAATGAGCAGAGCAGCAGGTACAGGAATTGCCCTTAGGAGACATTCCTGGATATGCCTGTGTTTCTTTGCGGACCCTATTAAGTCTTTAACACTTCTTTTGATGGCTTGTCCCTTTTTGACTGAGTGAAAAAGATGGAAGGACTCTGTCTGCCGTCTGAGTACATTTTTCTATCCCGATTAGACTTTACTCCAAAGGGAGGGGGGGTGGAAACATGTGGATACATAAATCTTAAGGATCTTTCCAGGACACTCGTGGTGAACCCCCCTCTAGAGGCAGAGGAGGGGGAAATAATGAGACACCGTCTTCACGGCAGAGGGGGAGGGGTCCACAGAATTAGGATGACCGAGCTCAGTTCTTTGGGAAGCCAAATCAGCGCTCCTGAGAAGAGGCCCAACTGTCCATCTCTGGAGGCAGTCGGGGGGCGCCTTTCTTTGTACCCAGATGCCAGGCTAAAAATAACAAACGACAGCTGGGTACGAAGTATCATATTCAGAGAATACTCTATTCTCTTTGACGCACCGCCCCCTTCTTGTGAAAAATCCCAGACATCCCACCCAGTTACAGGGAACAAGTAGCTATAGAGGTCCACAGGTTGCTGGAAAAGTCATCCAACCATTCCCAGCAGACCAGAGAGGATCCAGAACTTTCTCAAGGTTCTTTGTAGTTCCAAATAAAACGGGAGACTGGAGACCTATTCTAGACCTCCGCAGACTAAACAAGTCTGTAAAAAAGACAAAGTTCCGGATGGTCACGCTACAGTCAGTACTCCCCTTTCTGAGGAAAGACAATTGGATGTGCTCTATATATCTCCAGGATGCATACTACCACACAAAAATGGGCCATCCAGGGATCATCTACACTTCCGTTTAGGAGCCCGTCATTATCAATTTCGCACTCTTCCCTTTGGTTTCACTACAGCCCCCAGAGTGTTCAAATGCATGGCAGTAGTCATGGCTCATCTGAGACGTTTGGGATTCTAGGTGTTTCCATACCTAGACTGGCTCCTCACTGCCACCACCAGGCATCAACTCATACAAGTAAGGGACACAACTTTAAATCTCTGCAATCAATTGGGGATTACAATAAACTCAGAAAATCTGCCTTGTCGCCATAGGCCATTTTTATAGGAGTAGAGCTAAATACAGTCACAGTGACCTTAAGCCTTCCTCCAGAAATACTGTCTTGTACGAAAACAAGTCTGCTTCCACAGACAAAAGCCCCAGTCTCAATGGTACTCAAATTGCCAGAAACGATAGTGGCAGCGATCATTGCCATTCCTCTGGTTGGATGCATTTGCGAGTACTACATTGGCTCCTGTTCTCTCAGTTGTCCTTTGAGGAACTTCCAATGTCACACCAAATCATAACGAATATGTGCAAGAAGGACCTTCAGTGATGGCTGACATCTCAACAATTAACTCTAGGCCATCTATTTGTTCTACCCAGTCCTATAGCCACGGTGACCACAGACGCTTCCCTGATTGGGGCGGGGGGGGGGGGTGATGGGCCATTATCAGGGAAGAACAGCCCAAGGCATGTGGAAGAAGCACAAGGCTCATATCAATGTCCTTGAGAAGAGAGCGGTACTCCTAGCGTTGCAGTCCTTTCAAGACTCTCTCCCTCTGGGAACAATTGTAATTCAGACAGACAATATGTCAGTGGTCTGGTACATAAACAAGGAGAAACCAAATCTTATTCTGCGTGTTGAGAGGCCCTGAGAGTATGGCAGTGGGCAGCTTCCACCCAGCATTTTCTGATAGCACGCATTCCGGGGAAATCCACTGTGGTAGCAGACAAGCTAAGCAGGGCAATTCTCTTTCCTCACAAGTGGTCCCTAAAGAAGCAAGTAGCGGAAAGGATTTTCTGCAGATGGGGCCAGCCTTGCTGCAATCTCTTTGCAACCCCAACAAACACGAAATGCAGCAGCTACTTTGCCTTAATCCCTGGATGCCCCAAGGGATGCACTGGTGCACATTTGGCTGCTGGGTCTCCTTTATGCCTTTCCTCCTTTCCCTCTAATACCCAAAGGTTTACAGAAAGCAAAGACTCTGGGAAGGACCATAATCTTAATAGCCCCCTTACTGGCCTCATCAAATTTTGTTTTCCTTCCTTTAGCCTCGTCTATTGGCAGAACCTTGGATCCTAGACCTGGTTCCAGATGATCTGACCCATTCATCGGGGGCTCTTTATCCTTTACTTCCCTTCACTCCCTCAAGCTGACAGCTTGGCTGCTCCAATTCCAAACATAGCCAGGATTCACAACCTCAGCAGAGGCTCAACACATTTTAACATCCTCTCAGTAATCATCTACCAGAAAGTTATATTTTAGCAAATGGAAGAGATTTTCTCTGTGGGCATCTCAGAATATTGATCCGTACCTAGCTTTAATTTCATCCTTTCTGGAGTTTGACTAAAGTTTTCGATGAAGGGGCCACTGCAGCTACCATTAGAGTTCAATTAGCAGCAATCTCGAACTTTCATCTTGGTGTCCAGGGTTCTAATGTCATGTCACATCGGCTCTCTAAAGCCTTTCTCAGGGGTGCTGTTCATTTGAGACCACCCATCAAAACTCCAGCCATGCCATGGAATCAAAATTTTGTTCTTTCCCGAATTATATTACCTCCTTTCGAACGAGCATCATTGTGTGATTTGAAATCTCTCTCATGGAAGACCATATTGTTAAAAGCTGTCACTTCTGCTCGGAGGATTTCTGAGTTACAGGCCTTGACCATCAAACCTCCTTATCTGATTTTCCATAATGACAGTCTCCCACTCAGAATGAATCAATTATTTTTATCCAAACTTTGTTCAGAGACAAATCTCATCCAATCTATTGAACTGCCTGTTTTCTTCCCTAAATACACAAATAAGATGGAACACATGCACAAATTTGATGTTCATAGGCAACTCGGATTTTATTTGGACAGGACCAAACAATTCAGAAAAACAGAACAGCTCTTTATCTTTTTCAGAATCAAAAAAAAAGGTGCTCCATTTACCAAAGTCACCTTGTCAAGATGGTTATCAGATTGCATTTCTTTCACTTACAGTTCGGTGAATGCTCCATTGCAACAAAAAATAAGGCCCACTCTACTAGGGCTGTATCTACCTAATCAGCCTCCTCTGCTAAGTTACCATTAGATACTATTTGTGCAGCAGCTACTTAGTCAAGGCCTCATACCTTCATAACTCATTACAAAGTAGACAAGGCCTGCAGGGACAGGACTTCCTTTGGCTCCACTGTTCTGAAGAACATTCTCTCGTGAGCCACCTGAGAAAGATGGTGCTTGGGATGCTACCCATCACTAAGAATGAACGGCGAGATAGGTCAACTTCACATAAGGAAGATACGTACTCACCATAACGTTCCATGTGAGTTGTTCACGTACCACCCTCCAACCCCCATCCAGTCTACTTGAGGACCGCGACTTCTTTTATTTATGGTGAATTGTCTCTTATCCAGTCTTAGGGTGGCATATTAATAGTCATAGGTAGCCATTTGGCAGCAAACAAGATCTGAGGGAAGATCAAAGTGTATCATGGGATTGGGAGTTAGCCTCAAGCTGGTTGAAGACCTCATGCTTTTGCAGTTGACCGAGTCGTTGCCGAGGATCAGCTCCGAACCCATCAGTAAGAATGAAGTTAGATGAACAACTCACATGGAATGTTATGGTGAGTACATAACATCTTTGATTTTGCCATGACTGACCATTCATTATGGTTCTTAGAGACTGTTTGTATTTTTGTTTTAATTTGTAAACAGTTGTTTCAGTTGTTTGGCTTATTCCTCATAAATTTTGTGTAATCATTGCTGGTCCACTTTTTTTATAGCAAGCCTGCTGCAAGCCCTACTGGTCCCATATCAGGAACCACAACCTAAATTTAAGTCTCAGTCTATCCTGTCAGTAAGTGCAGTGATTCCAGCCCTGCTTTACATATTTGCAGGTTACGTTTGCAATGGAGGTTAGATACCAGTCCTTAATTAGGTTGACCTAACTTCTGAAAGATTTGTACACTAAATTTGACGAAGAACCAAGAATCACTATCTTGTTTTTTTGTTTGTT
The DNA here is from genome assembly GCF_019279795.1 of Protopterus annectens. Classification (NCBI taxonomy): domain Eukaryota; kingdom Metazoa; phylum Chordata; order Ceratodontiformes; family Protopteridae; genus Protopterus; species Protopterus annectens. The sequence goes on from NC_056739.1 coordinate 1,476,459,188, forward strand.
TTGTTTTGATTGTACAGGAGAATCTTTTGTAGCATTTTGAAAAGTTAAAACTATCTATGTTAAGCTCGGAGTTTGACCTGCTGATTTGGTTAGCTTGAAGCTATTCGGACACGTGCCTAAATTGTAGATATCCGAACCCAGTACCTGGTGGCTCGAACAGTATGGAGATATGATGAATAAAATCACTGTTCTGAACAAATAATAAAGATGAATCTTCACCAAATAAACTGTGTATAACAAGATTTAACCCACTGTGCACATAAACCAGACATACGATTCACGATAACAATTACATCCAACATCAAGGGTTAAGCGCTTTCATCTGTCCTTGCCAGACTTCTTCAGAACCATCAGTTTACGTTCTTAACTTTGTTTTATACCAAATTTTGGCGCCAAAATTTTAATAAATTAATTAATTAGATTCTTAAAAACAATATTTGTAACTTTGGGTGTTCATAAAACCAAATATATAACTGCCTAAAGACGTTCAAATACATTATATTAACAATACGATACATTTATAACTATGTTAAAAGCATTTATAAAAACATATAAACATATTAAAATACATAGATACCTACACTTGTGTATTAGATTTTGTGCTGTAAAAACTCAATGAATTAAAAGAATATGTTTAGTACTATAAAGGTATGTTATAAACTAAATCACACCAATGTTTGTGCCATGTAACAGTTTACTAATTAAATAAATGGTTACCAAATTTACACAATAAAACGGGATCCCCTTTCACACTGTTCACCCATGATTTAAAACATTTAATAGTACATAGGACCATACCCAACATGACATGGTATATGGTAATATAAGTATATATATATAAATGTGTTCGAAGACATAGCATAAATATGTAGCGAATGTATGAAAGGACTATCCACTATAGAATGAATATCCTTTTTTAAGAGGATCCGAGTATCAGGAATGGTTTCAAACTGATATATTCATTGAGTCTTGGGAATGTGGTGGCATCAAGACAAATCTGCCACCTACTCTCCAGGAAACCTAATCTAGCCTTCCAATTTCCACTACCAACTGTTCAATCTACCTGATCTATTATAGCAAATTTGAACATGTGGTCTTTACCCTTAGCTATTACATGTTTGCTAAGTGCATTCTTCTCATCACCTTTTCTCATCTTATAAACATGTTCATAAATCCTGGTTTTAAGTTTTCTTTCTGTTTTTCCTATGTAGTATGCGTTACACGTTGTACAGGTTGCTAAGTATACTACAACTTGACTATTGCAATTTCCTGATTTGAATTTGCATGTATTTTTCATAGTATTATTTAATTTGATACTGTTCAACATTAATGTATTGACACTGTCTACATGTACCACATTTTTTGTCCCTTTTATCTTGTATTGTCTCTTATTATTCATAATATCACTTCTTTCTAATAATCTCTTTAAATTATATCCTGATGTCCTTCAAGGATGCATCTGCAGTCCTTACAAATGGGTTGTCCTGTCCTCAGGCAGCCCTTCGGTCGGCCAGATTCCAAAGTCTGGGTCTGGCCTCGGCTGATGTCGCACTTCACCCGACGTCACAGCTGCAGTTCTTTGGGTATAAAGGCATCAGCCAACGCCATTTTCCTCAGTCTTTCTTGCCGCGTGGCGCCCGAAGCAGAAGCTGTTCACAAGTGCCGGTCGGTCAGAACCAGAGATTACTACTACCGAAGACTTCTAAAAAGCTAAGTACCCCGTTGGAGACTCTTTCTTGTCTCAGCCGATGTCAGAAAAAGTGAATAACTGTTTAACTTGTGGGAAACAAATACCTCATAAAGATTTCCACTCTTACTGCTTACCTTGTTTAGGCCCAGACCACGACGTAGCAGCTTACCTAGCCTGTGCTTCTTTCAACCGACGGACACCTAGACGTCGGTCGGAATTTGCTGAGGAGTTTTTCGGCTCCGCTTTTGCTTACAACATGCCGTCGGAAACTCCGACTTCGCAATTTACTAAAAAGCGCAAGGAAAAGGACCGACACTCGCGGTCCGCGGTTTCGGCCGAAACCGCGGTTAAGTCAACCACGAGTGTCTCGGCTTCGGCTGAAACCGAGTCCACGGTCCTTCCGGCCGAAAGCTTGCCTCCTACCGAGGCCTCATCCAGAATGGCTGAATCTGCTACTGAAATCCCACCTGCTCCTGCAGGATCACAGGATTTATCTGATACTATCCCTTTAGATATATCTACTCCTGCACGTGGGGCTGCTAGGCCCCCTGCATCCATGTCGATTAAGGCTTTTGCCAGGGCTAAAGCAGCTAAATCTACCAAGAATGTGCCTGCTAAGCCCCCCTCTTTCAGGCCTAGCTCTAGTACTCAAATGCTTAGTCTAGCAGAGGATCTTATTTCTTTGATCCGGAGATCCCAACCCCACCCTGACAGGGCCTCCCACCCTCCTCCAGAGAAGAGGCCTAGAGCAGAGCCCCCTGAGCCAGTTTCTACAGATTACTCCTCTGATTCAGAACATACAGACCCTCCAGAGGGCCCTTATTCTCCTTATGAGGACTCTGATGCAGAAGACTCCATTCCTTCTGCCTCTCCTCCTGAGGAATTTTCTTTTGGGGAAACCTTGCATGCTATGAGGGAACAATTTCAATGGCAGGGCCAGGATTTTTCAGACTCTAGGAAAAGGCTTAGGACCTTTTTGCATTTGCCACAGCATAGGCCTTTAGCCATTCCTCCAGTACTTACTGTTGTGGATGATGCATTTAATGATGCTTGTACTGCTCCTGATTCACTTCCTCCGGCCCCTGCTAAGCCCGACAGGTACTACAGGGTTCCGGACACACATTATCATTTATATAAGGCTCCTTTTGCAGATCCTGAAACTATTTCACAGGGACCCAAGGCAGTAGCAGCTAACTCTGCCAAAAACCCTCTCCCCTCTGAAAGGGAATCAAGGGCCTTAGAGAGATGGGGTAAAAAAGTTTACACTTCTGCTACTCTTTCAGCTAGGGCCTTAAACTGTCAATTCCACATGATTCAGTATCAGGAATTTATGTTAGATCAGTTAACTAAAAAACTGTCCTCTCCTGAACCATTAGATAAAAAATCTTTACAGGAAATGGTACATAACATTCAGCAGGTCAGTAATCATTCCTTAAAATGTGGCTATGATGCACTGGAGGCTTCCTTTAGATCAGCTATGACTGGTACAGTGATCAGAAGGCATGCATGGTTAAAAGAGCAGTCCTTACCAGACCATGTTAAATCAAAGCTTCTAGATGCTCCCATGGATAAGCTCAATTTGTTTGGCTCCCCTGCACAGCAGGTGCTGAAGAAGGTGGAAGAGAAAGCAAAATCTGTACAGACGGTCAAGGATTTCTTACAGGTCCAGCCTCCAAGGTTTAGTAGGAACTGGCCTTCCAAGAATTGGTCCTTTCCAGACACCAGAGCACAGAGAGGCAGGAATAGGCGCCCAAGAGGCAGGGGTCAATCCAGAGGTGCCTACAGGGGGCGTCAGTGGCAACCTAACAACCAGCGAGGTACTGCCACAGATCCAGCCACTTCCACAGGACAATCACAGTGACTTGGCTCTGAGACTGCCTACCAGGGAACAACTAGAAGCACCCTTAGGCGGAAAGCTAGCCTTATTTTCGGAAAACTGGCATCACATCACAGAAGACAAATGGATTTTACAGACAATAGACCAAGGTTACAGGTTTTGCTTCCATACTCTACCAAGGAAGAGAGGAATGCCAAACCTACCTCCAAATCAAAAGAGAACAGCTCTAGAACAAATAGACCACTTGATAAGGATGAGAGCTATAGAAAAGGTACCGTCTATGGAACAAGGGCAAGGATTTTACTCCAGACTTTTCCTGGTGCCAAGAAAAGAAAACCAGTGGAGACCTATTCTCGACCTGTCCGCTCTAAACATCTCATTGTTCCAAAATTCAAAATGCTGACCCTACAGCAGCTCCTTCCCATGCTGGGCAAGGAGTCTTGGCTGGTAACTCTAGATCTCAAGGAGGCATACCTGCACATCCCCATTCGACCAAATTGCAGAAGATACCTCAGATTTCTTGCAGGATCAGAGCATTATCAATTCTCAGCATTGCCCTTTGGCTTATCTACTGCGCCCAGAGTATTCACAAAATGCCTGGCATTAGTAATTGCTTATTGCAGGCTTCAGGGGATTCAAATTTACCCTTACCTGGACGATTGCCTGTTACAAGCGGACAACAAAAACAAATTAGAAAAAGATTTGAAAAAGGTCATTCATCTACTACAAGCCTTGGGATACACAGTCAATATAAAAAAGTCAAGGCTGATACCATCCCAGACAATAACTTTCTTGGGTGAAGACCTGGACACATCAAATCAAATGGCATCCCTCACAGCAGAAAAGCAGAAGCACCTTCCTCTCTATTTCATGGCATTAACAACGCAGAACCAGCTAACAGCAAGAAAAGTCCTGCAAGCCCTGGGTTACATGGCATCCTGCATAATATTGATTCCACATGCCAGACTGCATATGAGTAAGTTGCAATGGTACCTAAGGAATTTATGGTCTCAGCACAAGCACAGCCTAGAAACCCAAATTCCAATAATTCCATGCCTGAAGCAAGAATTCCAATGGTGGGCCCAGGCCTGTCAATTGAACAAGGGATTGCCCTTCCACAGCCCTCAACCAAGCCAGACTATCACCACGGATGCCTCAGACCTCGGTTGGGGGGCACACATGCTGGACAAGCGCATACAAGGCCTATGGACTCAAGACCAGCTGAACCAACATATAAATCAAAAGGAGATGCTGGCTGTAAAACTGGCAATTCAGACATTCAGACCGTTTCTTCAACAGGGTCAATTGCTGATAAGGACGGACAACACCACAGTTATGTGGTACATCAACAAACAGGTAGGCACACATTCATACCCTCTATGCCGGATGGCAATGGACCTCTGGAATGTGGCCCTGAGCTACAAGATTCAGCTACAGGCAATATTTGTATCAGGAAAAGAAAATATACTAGCAGACATCCTAAGCAGAACTACCACGGATGCCCACAAAAGGATGCTGCATCCAGACATCTTCAAATCCATTACAAGAAAATGGGGACTACCAGAAATAGACTTATTCGCATCCCCACACAACCACCAACTGAAAAAATTCTGCACAAGGACATACCACCCACTTGCTTGGAAGGTGGACTCCCTATCCTTCAGTTGGAAAGACCTGACAACATATGCATTCCCACCTCTTCCTTTGATGCACAAGGTGCTACTGAAGATCAAAGAAGACCGGCCAAGGATCATCCTGATAGCTCCAGACTGGCCAAGGCAGCATTGGTACCCATTACTGAGGAGTATGTCTCGGGAACAAATATGGCCTCTGCCCCTAGTTCCCTTACTGCTAACACAGAACAACTTCAAAACCCTGCATCCAAACCTAAAAACGCTGCAGCTAACTGCCTGGAACATTGCATAAGACAAAATAACCCAGATTTATCTCAAAGGGTTAAGGACATTATCTTGGAGGCTCGCAGACCCTCAACAAGAAAAACTTACTCAGCAAAATGGAAAAGATATCTCATTTGGAGTGCAGCAAAAGGAGAAAATGCGTCACTGGTAAACATAGCTAACATCCTGGAATACTTGGCAGAACTTTTCCACAATGGCCTGTCCTATTCTTCCATTAAGATTCATGCATCAGCTTTTTCGGCAAAATACAACATAGATCCTCCAGTCTTCTCACATCCTCTACTCAGGCAGTTTCTGAGAGGAATTAAAAATGTAAAACCACCAAGGAAGCCACCATTGCCCGCTTGGGACTTGAACTTTGTGCTAGAAAAATTAACACTCCCTCCTTTTGAGCCAGCAGCAACAGCAGAATTACAGTACTTATCATGGAAAACTGCTTTCCTACTTGCAATCACTTCAGCAAGAAGGGTTTCTGAATTACAGGCATTAATGGCAGTACAGCCCTTCCTTATCTTCCATCAAGATAGTGTGTCCATGAGAACTAATCCTACCTTTATGCCAAAGGTAGTCTCCAGGGTATCTTTAAACCAAGCTATCCACCTGCCTACATTCTTCCCCAACCCACAGAACAGGGGAGAAAGGCTATTACATACCTTGGATGTACATAGACAATTACGCTACTACCTGGACAGAACCAAGAGCAATAAAAAACTGACCAGTTACTGGTAGCATATGCAACAGGAATGGAAGGAAAAGCAATTTCAAAACAGACAATCTCTAAGTGGATAGGAAATTGCATTAGATTCTGTTACTCTTACCATGGGAAGGCAACTCCAGAAAACATCAGACCTCATTCCACAAGGGCTACAGCCACTACTACAGCTTTTTACGAGGAGTGGCTACCAAAGACATTTTAGAGGATGCTACTTGGAGCTCCGTACATACATTTGCCAAGCATTATAATCTACCCTTATATTCCAGATCCCGAGCAGGTTTTGCCACTGCTGTTTTGCAAGGGATCTTAACTACACCATAATCTTATTATTAACTCCTCCCCCAGTTTGGCTATGGTATTCTACCCATTTGTAAGGACTGCAGATGCATCCTTGAAGGACATAGTACAGTTTTGTACCTACCATAAATGTAGATGTCCGAGAGGTATGCATCTGCAGTCAGGATTACCCACCCTCCTTCCCCTCTGTGGTACTCCTAGGGTATTTGCCCATCTTGTAGCTAGCTGGGGGAATCTATTATGGTGCGTTTGTTTGTATATATGTATATACATGTTTATTTCTATTTGCTCTCTTTTGTTTGGAAATATTTGCATTTATCCAAATTTAGCCTTCCTAGAGGGCACCTGGCATCTGGGGCAAGAAACACTGAGGAAAATGGCGTCGGCTGATGCCTTTATTCCCGAAGAACTGCAGCTGTGACGGGTGAAGTGCGACATCAGCCGAGGCCAGACCCAGACTTTGGAATCTGGCCGACTGAAGGGCTGCTTTGAGGACAGGACAACCCATTTGTAAGGACTGCAGATGCATACCTCTCGGACATCTACATTTATGGTAGGTACAAAACTGTACTTTTTTAATACTGTGCTAGGAGTGCTCCCTACTATTTGTCTGTCTTCATTATTAGTAAAAATAGACCAGTGTCTGCGTAATATTTCCCTAACAATGTTAGTGTATGGATTAAACATTATAATGCACACTCGTCTGTTGAACACTTGGTTGTTCTTTTTGTGAATCTCTTCTTTCCCTAATAGTGGACTGTATTTTGTCCCCCATTGAGATTTGACATATTCAACTACATCCTCAAGCATGTTAGTTGGATAGCCTCTTTCCATAAATAATTTGTGAATAAAATCTAGCTCACGTGTCATAATTTCTCTTGATGACATCCGTGCAGCCCTCACACATTGACCTTTGACTACATTCTTAAAAGTATGTGGAGGATGGCAACTTCCATATTGTATGTAATCATTGGAGAAAGTGGGCTTCCGATATAATTTTGACACATAACCATCTTCATTACTACTAATGTATGTGTCTAAATATGCTATACCACTTTTTTCCACTGAATGTGTGAAACTCAAAAATTCCATTGTATTGTTAATATAGTTAATAAAGGCTAAAATGCTATCTGTTTCTCCTTTCCATACAATGAATGTCATCCAAAAATCGTGTGTATAATAGCATGTGTTTGTAGTATTCACTGGGAAAAATGAACTGGTCCTCCCATTCTAACATCACTAAGTTGGCGAATATGGGTGCACATGATGCACCCATAGCCACGCCTTTCGTTTGTCTAAACATTTCTCCTTGAAATTCGATGTAATTATGGTCCAAAATGAGTTCCATCATGTTCATAATAAGTTTAATTTTGTCCCAAGTGAGCCCTGAAAACTTCCTCATGCTATTACAAAAATATTCTAATCCTGTATCCTTAGGTATGCAGGAAAAAAGATCTTTTACATCCACTGTTATAAAGGTGATATCCTCATCCCACACTTCCCTATTTAATTTGCTAAGAAAGTGCCAGGAGTCCTTAATTAAGTGTGGAACATTATTATATACATGTTTAGTCCAATGATCCACTGTGACACCCATATTAAATGTTTTTGATTTAGATCCGGATAAGATTGGTCTATATGGGGGGGGTTTAAGATTTTTATGGATCTTAGGAATACCTATTATATGTGCCATTATTGGATATTCATTCCTTATAAAATTATTCTCCAATGATTACATACAATATGGAAGTTGCCATCCTCCACATACTTTTAAGAATGTAGTCAAAGGTCAATGTGTGAGGGCTGCACGGATGTCATCAACAAGAGAAGTTATGACACGTGAGCTAGATTATATTCACAAATTATTTATGGAAAGAGGCTATCCAACTAACATGCTTGAGGATGTAGTTGAATATGTCAGATCTCAATGGGGGACAAAATACAGTCCACTATTAGGGAAAGAAGAGATTCACAAAAAGAACAACCAAGTGTTCAACAGACGAGTTTGCGTTATAATGTTTAATCCATACACTAACATTGTTAGGGAAATATTACGCAGACACTGGTCTATTTTTACTAATAATGAAGAAGTAAGACAAATAGTAGGGAGCACTCCTAGCACAGTATTAAAAACAGGATATAATTTAAAGAGATTATTAGAAAGAAGTGATATTATGAATAATAAGAGACAATACAAGATAAAAGGGACAAAAAAATGTGGTACATGTAGACAGTGTCAATACATTAATGTTGAACACAGTATCAAATTAAATGATACTATGAAAAATACATGCAAATTCAAATCAGGAAATTGCAATAGTCAAGGAGTTGTATACTTAGCAACCTGTACAACGTGTAACGCATACTACATAGGAAAAACAGAACGAAAACTTAAAACCAGGATTTATGAACATGTTTAAGATGAGAAAAGGTGATGAGAAGAATGCACTTAGCAAACCTGTAATAGCCAAGGGTAAAGACCACATGTTCAAATTTGCTATAGTAGATCAGGTAGATAGAACAGTTGGTAGTGGAAATTGGAAGGCTAGATTAGGTTTCCTCGAGAGTAGGTGGCAGATTTGTCTCTATGCCACCACATTCCCAGGACTCAATGAATATATCAGTTTGAAACCATTCCTGATACTCTGATCCTCTTAAAAAAGGATATTCATTCTATAGTGGATAGTCCTTTCATACATTCGCTACATATTTATGCTATGTCTTCGAACACATTTATATATGTATTTATATTACCATTTACCATGTCATGTTGGGTATGGTCCTATGTACTATTAAATGTAATCATGGGTGAACAGTGTGAAAGGGGATCCCGTTTTATTGTGTAAATTTGGTAACCATTTATTTAATTAGTAAACTGTTACATGGCACAAACATTGGTGTGATTTAGTTTATAACATACCTTTATAGTACTAAACATATTCTTTTAATTCATTGAGTTTTTACTGCACAAAATCTAATACACAAGTGTAGGTATCTATGTATTTTAATATGTTTATATGTTTTTATAAATGCTTTTAACATGGTTATAAATGTATCGCATTGTTAATATAATGTATTTGAACGTCTTTAGGCAGTTATATATTTGGTTTTATGAACATCCAAAGTTACAAATATTGTTTTTAAGAATCTAATTAATTAATTTATTAAAATTTTGGCGCCAAAATTTGGTATAAAACAAAGTTAAGAACGTAAATTGATGGTTCTGAAGAAGTCTGGCAAGGACAGATGAAAGTGCTTAACCCTTGATGTTGGATGTAATTGTTATCGTGAATCGTATGTCTGGTTTATGTGCACAGTGGATTAAATCTTGTTATACACAGTTTATTTGGTGAAGATTCATCTTTATTATTTGTTCAGAACAGTGATTTTATTCATCATCTCTCCGTACTGTTCGAGCCACCAGGTACTGGGTTCGGTTATCTACTTTGTTGGTTTTACACACTACATTCTTTGACATGCCTAAATTGGTTTGGTGGTATCAGTGCAACATACATGCAAGGGAGAGCCTTGGGGTACTGCACTGGCCTTAGGAGCATCCAGCTGCTAGGACAAAAATATATATATGGGAAGAGACTAAAAAGATGATACAAAAACTGAAGCTCTTGCTTATGGATAGTAAAGTACAAGCAGTGAAAAAGTTTTTAGTTCTGTATACAGGTCAGGCTTAGAGCAGTGGTAAGGAATTTATTCTACCAATAGAATAAAGGCGGTCAAGGATTACCTGATTAGCAGAAGGTTATAATTCTAAGTGGAAAGGAGTGATGATGAAGCAGGGGGCAAGGGGTCCAAGAAACAAGGGAGAGTGTGTGATTTTGGATGTGTATCCGTAAGAATAATAACCATGAAGAATATTATGTCCATAAAGTTGCAAAAGTATTCTAAGAACTAAGCCATTACAAGACTGGGGAAATGAGATTTTGGCTGTAGGATGACTGCAAGTAAAGAGTGCAGAAAATAGGTGAGAAGGGGTAGGGATTTACTACTGAAAGCTGGTAAAGAAATGTAGGGCATTGGGAACATACAACTACAGAGGGAATGGTAGTAGAGTGGGATGAGGCCAAGACGTTTGGACTGCAGGTTGGTGACTGCCTTCCCTTCCAGGGATTGATGTTAGACTAGAGGCAAGTGGAAAAGGTATAGGAGAGTCTGAAGTGAAAGACTTGTTCTGGTACAATTTTTTAGTCAAATCAAGAACAGAAATTAAGAGATAATTAGTAGGGCATATGCTTTTGCATATGCATTTGCCAAAGATTCCAAAGACAACCACAAGGCATTCTATAGTTATGTCAAGAATCTAAAGGGCAATGCTCAGATCTGCTCTGAGCTACAACAGAATTGCATTAAATATACTGATCCCAAGGATATTGCCAAATATCCTGGCAGATCGGTTTAGTGCCAACTTCACTCCCCTCTCACCCCCTAAAGGGCCCATCTCAATACCAAAAGATTGCCAAATTCTGATAATCACAGCCACACAGGTAGAAACAGCACTCTCCAAAACTAAGAATACAGCATCCATGGGACCAGATGACATCCCAGGCTATGTACTACATGAACTACAAAATGAACTGGCACCCCACCTAAGTGTCATGTTTAATTATAGCCTCACCTCAGGCTTCGTGCCCACTGAGTGGCGCACAGCTACAGTTATCCCGATCCACGAGGGAGGATCCACCTTGGATCCTGGGAACTACCGTCCCATCAGTCTGACAAGCCTGATCTGCAAGGGCATGGAACGCATTATCATGGAACTTATAAACAAAGACATTGGCAACCTGCAGACACTGGACCCCACCCAGTTTGGGTTTGTGAAGGGCCGATCTTGTCTCCTGAATCTGATTGACTTCTTTGAATCGGTCTCCAGAGCTGTGGTCGAGGGTAAGGAGGGTCCACACAGCCTATCTGGACCTCGCCAAGGCCTTCGACACCATCCCCCACTCTGGAATCATAGATAAACTTACTAAGCTTGGCATAAATCCTTACGTCACTCGATGGGTTGCCAACTGGCTTACTGACGGAACCCAGACTGTAAAAGTAGCCGACTCCAAATCTAGCTCCAGACAAGTGGAGTACCTCAGGGTTCAGTCCTGGGACCACTCTTGTTTGGCATCTACTTCTCTGAAGTACAGGCCACCACTAGGGGACTCTGGCTAACAAAGTTTGCAGATGACTGCAAACTGGGAGCCATTATTGAATCCCCAAATGATGTGGATATTCTACAAAAGGGCCTTACAGAAACAGATGCCTGGTGCCAGAGCCATGGGCTGAAGCTTAATGCCAAGAAATGTATAGTCATCCCCTTTGGAAAAAAACACGTACCCATGAACTACCACATAGGTGGCAGGACACTAAACATTGAAACTGTGATGAGAGACTTAGGGACACAGGTGGACAGTGGTCTCACTTTCGATAACCACATTGCCACAACAGTCAGGAAATCCTTCTATGTGACACACCTCATCACTAAGGGCTTTTCATCCAGAAAAAAAGGAGGTCATTGTCCCACTGTACTCATCCCTCATTAGACCCATTATAGAGTATAATGCCCCATTTGGTATGTACCTCTCAAGACATCTGCAACAGCTGGAAAGGCCACAGAAATACCTCACTAAAAGAATCACAGGCCTAAAGCAGATGGCATATGCTGACCGTCTAAAAAAAAACTCCAGCTTTACTCTGTGGCATATCGTCTACTCCGAGGCGTTCTCTGCTTAACATACAAGGCCATGTCAAACCCCGAGCTGTTGGACATGCTCCACTTAAAGAAATCCCAATCTCTGAGCCACACGCTCCAGGGATCTAAACCTTATCACAATGAACAAAACATGCTGGAGGGATAGGTTCCTGACCCAGAGACTCCCCATACTTTGGAATAGACTACCCATACAGGTCAAGCAGAGCACCTCATTGGCCCTCTTCAAAAGGAACCTTGATGACTGGATGGGAGATAGGAAATTCACCCCTGGGATCATGTCAGTCACCCTTCTAAACAGGGGCCCAGAGAAGTAAATATTGTGGGAAAAAATTTCCAGGGGAATTGTTATGGCTAGGCTTGCATAGGCCTTAGGGCCGATAGCCTAGTACCAACCTATGAACCTATATAAAATACTGCATGATAACGTTGAGTCCGAGGATGTTGGGGGGGGGGGTGGGAAGCGAAACTGGAAAAGCAATTTAAAAGGGAACAATATGAAGACATATATGTATGTTCCCTGGTGTGCAGCAAAGTTCAGAAGATTTAGTATTTTTGATTGGAACTGTTTGCTTTGCTGTTTTTATACCTCAAGCAGATCTGAAAGAATGTTTCTTCAAGTAGATGTCACATGTTGGAAGTGTGATAGGGAAGAAAGAGGTGACTGTAAACATGCATTTTGTAGTTGTAACGAGTTGACGTACTTTCAGAAGTACTGAAAATGGCTGTAACTAAGGACATGATTCTTTTGAGCTAGGATGCAGGCTCTGAATTTATTTATTTTACATTTGTTAACAGGGGACGTCTGGCTTGGAATGTAGCCAATTTTCAGCCGAGGCCTGGGGAGAACTGCTCCAAATTTTTAATTTTTTTGGTTGCCAAAAAAAATTGCTTGAAAATCAAAATCTAAACCAGTTGTGCTTTTGAAGTATTGAATATTGTAAAAGCGATAAAAGAACTGGAAGAGGGATCTTTTTAAAAAGGAAGGGAGAAAATTTCATAGAATTAAATGGAAATTATGTGAACAATACATGCAGAATAATGTTCAGGAGGAGCAAGGTTGAAGGGAAGGCAGGAACTGAGCAATTTAATGTTCTTCGTGTTTCACTGTTGCAGACATCACATTTGGGTTATCTGCCTGCAGGTAGCCCTCAGCCGGCCTGAATACCAGAATCTTGGGATTTCTGCGTCGGATGCTGTCACTTCTTCCATGACATCAGGGGTATAAAACATGCAGCCAACGCCATTACATCAGTCTTTCTTGCAGTGTGGTGCCCGAAGCAGAAGCATTTCCAAGTGCCGGTCCACCTACTCCTGACATTGTCATTTTTCGAGTTTCAGACCTGTAGTCTTCTATAAGATTAAGTACCCTGTTGGGGATCCTTTTTTCTTGCTCTAACCGATATCAGAAAAAATGAATTGTCTTGCCTGTGGAAAGCAAATACCTCACTGTTCGTCGGGCTATTTTTTTAGCTAAATTCTTTTGCTCTGTATCTCCGTACTCTGAAATGACTTCAGTAAGCCATCCGACTACCGATCTTCCAAAAAAACAAAAGGATAAAGACAGACCGCATAGGTCCAAGGCTGCCAACGACACTAATGTTAAGCTAGTCGCCAGTCTGCCGGTCACAGCCCCTGATACACGCTTCTACAGATTCGCAGGCCTCTACTGAGACCCATTCATAGTCCGGTATGCCACAAGATGCTTTTTCGACTATGCAACCTGCAGATGTCTCTACCTTGGATGGGTCCAGAGCCACTGTACAGACACCAGCTTCTCAGGGTGTTTTCAGGCCTTCCGATTTTCATATTAATCCGACCACTTCCTTTCAAACCAAAAGTACTGAAGTTCTCAGGCCTAAAGTTCGCACTATGCCCAGGAAACCAACCAAAGCGTATTCTAAGGCCCACATGCCACAAAAACAAATTATTAGAATGGCTGAGGACCTCATTATTTTAATTAGGAGAAGTCCTACTCCTCCCCCCCCCTCAAAAAGAACCAGAACTGATTTTCCTTCTGATTCTGACTCTGATAACTCTGATCTTTCTGATTTCCAGAAAATACCCTTATCTACCTATGAGGATTCCATTCCCTCTGCTTCCCCTCCAGAAGATTTTTCCTTTGAAACCCTGCACACCCTTAGAGAACATTTCCGCTGGGAGAGCCAGGACTACTCCCAGTCCAAAAAAAGACTCTGGGAATTTTTAAGCTTGCCTCAGCACAGGCCTCTAGCTATCCCTCCTGTCCTGGAAATTGTAGATATCTTCCTGGAAAACAGCCTTACCCCTGATACCTTGCCTCCAGCTCCCAGGAAACCTGACAGGTACCATAGAGTGCCTGACTCCTACAGATTCCTTTTTAGAAATCCTACTGCGGATCCAGAGACCTTTTCCCAGAGACGTAAAGGCATTAAGGCTACAACTGCCAAAAATCCTACACCTTCGGACAGGGATTCCAGGGCATTAGACTGGGGTAAAAAGGTATATACCTCTGCTACGCTTGCCATTAGGGCTTTAAATTGCCAGTTTCATATGTTAAAGTATCCGCAGCATATTTTGGAGCTAATTAAACAAAGTGTTGTTGATTCCTGATTTTGCAGAACACAAAGATGTACAAATGTTAATGCATTCTGCTAACCAAGTTGGTAAACATACGTTGCAATGTGGGTTTGATGCTTTAGAAGCATCTTGCAGGGCTGCTGTCACTGGGTATGTTCTTAGAAGACACGCATGGCTTAAGGAACAGAACTTGCCAGATCATGTCAAAGCAAAATTGCTGGATGCACCATTAAATCAAAAGCGGCTATTTGGTAATAAAGCAGAAGTCCTCAAAAGAATGAAGGAGAAAGCTAAATCTATGCAGACTGTTAAAGATTTCTTACAAGTACAGCCACCTAGATTCAGTAGGCATTAGCCTTCAAAAAAATGGTCTTTTCCAGTCCCTTCCAGGCCTTTTCAGACTAAGTCCAGGGGCTGCAGACCACCAAGACTTCAGTTTCAGGTTATGCACAGATCTAAGCAATGGAGTGCTCCCATGTCCAAAACAGGGAGTAGTAAGCCTCCATTCTATGGTAAAATTGCACAATGACTTATCCTTAACTCTTCCAAGCCTTGCCCAAGTACTTGCACCTTTAGGAGGGAAACTTGCACTGCATGCCAAAAACTGGCAATACATTACCCAAGACAAATGGGTCTTAAACATTGTTTCCCAGGGATACAGATTCCAGTTCCACTCACTCCCATCCATAAGCGGATGGCCAGACCTCCCCCCAAACCAGTGGGCAGAAGCTCAAAAGCAAGTACTTTCTCTTCTCGGTATCAAGGCTATTCAACCTGTCTCAGCAGAACAAAGGGGACAAGGTTTTTACTCAACTGTTTCTTATCCCCAGAAAAGCAAACTCTTGGCGTCCTATCCTGGATTTGTCTATTCTCAACACCTTTTTGGTGGTTCCAAAATTCAAAATGCTAACTCTCCACCAGCTGCTTCCTGTGCTAGCCAAGGACTACTGGCTAGCGTCCCTAGATTTAAAAGCTGCTTATCTGCACATCCCCATAAGGGAATCTTGCAGGAAATATCTACGCTTCAGAGCAAGCTCTATGCACTATCAGTTCTCTCCACTTTCTTTTGGCTTATCTACTGCACCCAGGGTATTCACCTCTCTTCTCTCTTCCTCTGGTAAAACAGTTCCTGAGAGGAGCCAAAAATTTAAGACCCCCCCCCCCCCCCAGGAGAGCTCCCACTCCAGCCTTGGACCTTAACTTTGTATAAGAAAAGCACACACTTCCGCCCTTTGAACCTGCATCCACAGCAGAGTTAAAATTCCTCTCATGGAAAACAGCTTTACTTCTAGCCAGCACTTCAGCAAGAAGAGTGTCTGAATTGCCTAGCTCCAGCCATTGCATATTGCAGGCAGAGAGGAATTCAAATTTACCCATACTTGGACGATTGCCTGATTCAGGCAGACAGTCAGAAATTGCTACTTCAGCACCTAGCATTTGTAGAGAGATTTCTAACTTCACTGGGGTACACCAACGAAAAGAATTCACAGCTGGTACCCAGCCAACAGATTGTATTCCTGGGAGCAAGCTTGAACACGACTTCCCAAATGGCATTCTTCACTCCAGAGAAACTATTTCAATCCACTGGCCACCAAAACCCGGCTGTCTGCAAGACAAATACTACAAGCCCTAGGGTTCATGGCCTTTTACATTCTACTAATTCCATATGCAAGACTGCATATGAGGAAACTTCAGTGTTACCTAAAAAGTGTCAGGTGTCAACATTCTCAGGACCTCGAAACAATTCCCATCATTCCTTGCTTAAGGACAGAGTACCTTTGGTGGGCAGAGGCCTGCAACCACAACAAGGGACTCCCTTTCACACTACCCCCTGCTGCCTAAACCCTAACAGAAGTATCAGACTATGCATGGGGGCTCACATGGCAAGGCAGTGCATTCAGGGCAAATGGAACCCAAAGCAAATGCACAGCCTTGAGCAACCAAGTGCACTTACAGGCTTAAATCCTGCCAGGCAAACTAAATTCACTGGCAGATGACTTAAACAGAAATCTCATGGACCCACACGAGTGGAAACTGGAGCCCAAAATATTCAAGCTTTTGAGGAACAGGTGGGGGGACACCTCAGATAGACCTTTTTGCTTTCCCTCAGAACTATCAATTGAGCAAATATTGCACCCAAACTCCCCACAGTCAAGCTTGGAAAGTGGATGCCCTGTTCTTTACCTGGGAATGCCTCTCAGTCTATGCCTTTCCCCCTCTGCCACTCCTCTCGAAGGTTCTACTAAAAATCAAACGCGACAGGCCAACGACAATCCTGATTGTGCCAGACTGGCCACGCCAGTACTGGTACCCTCTTTTGCACAGTATGACAGTGCTACAACCATGGCACCTGCCTTGGACTCCTTCCCTGCTGTCCCAGCAGGCAGGTCAGATTCTGCACCCTCAGCTACAGACGCTGAACCTTGCAGCCTGGCTAATCCCCTTAATTCAACACCAGCAACCCTCAGTAAATAGGTAAATCCTATTCGGAAAAATGGAAAAGATAGTGTTCCTGGAGTCGGTCTCTGGGAATGGGCACAACTTTGCCCAGCTTACCTCATATAATAGATTACTTAAAAGAAATGCTCCACAAATGCCTATCCTTCTCCAATTAAGATTCATGCCTCTGCCTTATCAGTTCATTATAATACTGAGCCACCCCTCTTCTCTCATCCTCTGGTAAAACAGTTCCTGAGAGGAGCCAAAAATTTAAGACCCCCCCCAGGAGAGCTTCCACGCCAGCCTTGGACCTTAACTTTGTATAAGAAAAGCTCACACTTCCGCCCTTTGAACCTGCGGCCACAGCAGAATTAAAATTCCTCTCATGGAAAACAGCTTTACTTCTAGCCAGCACTTCAGCAAGAAGAGCGTCTGAAATGCAGGCCCTTATGGCAGTGGAGCCCTTCATTATCTTCCATGCAGACAGGGTTTCCCTCAGGACTAACCCATCTTTTATGCTCAAGGTGGTGTCTAGTGTGGCTTTAAACCAGTCCATTCATTTGCCTGTCTTTTTTCCTAATCCTCAGAATAAAGGGGGAAGGATCCTGCATTCCCTGGATGTGCACAGGCAGCTTAGGTTCTATCTGGACAGGACTAAGCCTCTCAATCTGACCAGCTGCTAGTCAGCTTTGCTGCAGGGGCAGTGGGCAAGGCCATTTCAAAGCAAGCCATTTCTAAATGGATAGCACACTGTGTCCATTTCTGCTACAAGCACCATGGGAAACCTACCCCACAGGGGATCAGAACTCATTCCACTAGCTACATCTACCTCTACATCATTTCTCTGGGGAGTCCCTACCAAGGACATCCTGGAAGTTGCAACCTGGAGCTGTGTGCACACTTTCACCAAGTGCTACCACTTGCCTATATTTTCTAAATCCAGAGCTGGATTTGCCACAGCAGTCTTACAGGGCCGGATTGCCAACCTTAATGCTTCATAACTACCTCTACCCTTCCTTAGCTTCGGGAATCAACCTAAATGTGATGACTGCAACAGTGAAACACAAAGAACATAGTACAGATGTCCTTCAAGGATGCATCTGCAGTCATCACATATGGGTTGTCCTGCCTCAGGCAGCCCTTAGGTCGGCCGGATTCCAAAGTCTGGGTCCGGCGTCGGCTGATGTCGCCCCTTCCCCGACGTCAGAGCACCTGGGGTATAAAAGCGTCAGCCGACGCCATCTTCCTCAGTCTTTCTTGCCGCGTGGTGCCCGAAGCAGAAGCAGTTCGCAAGTGCCGGTCGGCCAGCTCCTGTAATTCAGCTAAAACCGAAGACTTCAAAAGCTAAGTACCCCGTTGGGGACTCTTTCTTGCCTCAGCCGATGTCATATAAAATTAATAATTGCTTAACTTGTGGGAAACAAATACCTCATAAGGATTTCCACTCTTACTGCCTACCTTGCCTAGGCCCAGACCACGACGTCTCGGCCTGTTCCGCCTGTGCTTCCTTCAACCGACGCACTCTAAGACGTCTGTCGGAGTTTGCAGAGAAATTTTTTGGGGCTAGTTTTGCTTACAAAATGCCGTTGGAGACTCAGACTTCACATTTAATAAAGAAACGGAAGGACAAGGACCGACGCACGCGGTCCGCGGTTTCGGCTGAAACCACGGCCAGGCCTAACGCGAGTGTCGGCTGAAACAGAGTCCTTGGTACTACCGTCCACCGAAACTGTACAACCGACAACCTCGGCCCCGGAGGCCACTACTGTATCGGTTGTTGAATCTCCTTTGGAATCTGGTGTCCAGGAACCTTCCAACACCATTCCCTTAGACAAAACTACACCAGCACGTGGTGCAGCCAGGCCTCCTGCATCCATGTCTATTAAGGCATTCTCTAGGGCTAAAGCTGCTAAACACTCAAAATCTATGCCTCCCAGGGTTGTCCCTCAGGGACCCACTACAGGTTCTCAGATCCTTAGTCTAGCAGAGGACCTTATTTCATTAATTAGGGGCTCTCAGCCTCATCAGGACAGGGGCTCTCAACCTCCTACAGAAAAAACGCCCAGGGTTGAGCCCTCTGATCCCCTCTCCTCAGATGAGGCCTCTGATGGCTCTGCTCTCTCGGACTACCAGGCGGAGGCTTTTTCGGCCTACGAGGATTCAGATGCAGAGGAATCTATCTCTTCGGCCTCCCCTCCTGAAGAACTGTCTTTTGGGGAAACACTGCACACTATGAGGGAGCATTTCCAATGGCAGGGCCAGGAATTCTCTGATTCCAGGAAGAGATTAAGGACCTTCTTGTATTTGCCTCAGCATAGACCTTTGGCTATTCCCCCTGTTTTGAATGTCATTGATGATGTGTACTTTGAATCTAGCACAACCCCTGACACACTTCCTCCGGCACCTGCCAAACCCGATAGGTACTACAGGGTCCCGGAATCACATCTTTTCCTTTACAAGGCCCACTCTGCTGATCCAGAAACTATTTCCCAGGGCCCTAAAGGGGTTGCAGCTGTCACTACAAAAAATCCACTCCCCTCTGAAAGGGAGTCCAGGGCTTTAGAGCAATGGGGTAAAAAAGTGTATACTTCTGCTACCCTTTCTATGAGGGCTTTAAACTGTCAATTTCATATGATACAGTACCAAGAATATTTGTTAGATGAATTGCATAAAAAGCTGTCTTCACCTGAACCCCTAGATCGCAAATCACTTCAGGATCTGGTAGATAACTCTCAACTGGTTAGCAACCATTTCTTGCAGTGTGGTTATGATTCATTGGAAGCTTCATGTAGGTCAGCTATGACAGGTGCAGTCATACATAGGCATGCTTGGCTAAAGGAACAATCTCTGCCAGACCATGTTAAAGCAAAGCTTCTGGATGCTCCACTGGAAAAGCAAAAGTTATTTGGCTCCACTGCTCAGGAGGTCTTAAATTTGAAGAAAAGGCAAAATCTGTACAAACAGTCAAAGATTTTATGCAAGTCCAACCACCAAGATTCAGCAGAAATTGGCCTTCCAAGAACTGGTCCTTTCCAGACACAGATGTCAGAGAGGCAAGAACAGGCGTGCCAGAGGTAGAAGGCAAGCTAGAGGCTCCTACAGAGGACGTCAATGGCAGCCTCCCAACCAGAGAGATAGTGCAGGGCCTACAACTGCTGCACAAGGACAGACTCAATGACTTTACTTTGACACCGCCAACCAGGGCTCAATTGGAAGCACCTTTGGGCGGAATGCTTTCCTTATTTTCAGAAAATTGGCACATTATTACAAGGGACAAATGGACACTACAAATAAGACAAAGGATACAGGTTCCATTTCCACACATTACCGAAAAGAAAAGGCATGCCAGACCTGCCACCAAATCAAAGGGCAGAGGCTTTGAAACAAATCTCCAACTTAATGAAAATGAAAGCAATAGAAAAGGTTCCTCTCACAGAACAAGGCCAAGGATTTTACTCCAGACTCTTCCTTGTTCCAAGAAAAGAAAAGCAATGGAGGCCTATTCTCGACTTGTCCACACTAAATACTTATCTCATTGTGCCAAAATTCAAAATGCTGACTACAGCAACTCCTTCCCATGCTGGGCAAGGGGTCTTGGCTGGTAACTCTGGACCTCAAGGAGGCATACCTGCATGTCCCTATCAGACAAAGCTGCAGAAGACACCTCAGATTTCTTGCAGGTTCAGAGCATTATCAATTCTCAGCATTGCCCTTTGGCTTATCTACTGCGCCCAGAGTATTCACGAAATGCCTGGCATCAGTAATTGCACACTGCAGACTTCAGGGGATGCAAATATACCAGATCTGGACGACTGCCTTATACAAGCGGACAGCCAACAAATTTTGGTAAAACACTTGAATTATGCCATCTATCTTCTTCAGGCCTTGGGATATACAGTCAACATTCACAAGTCAAGACTTGTACCATCCCAAAGAATAACTTTTCTGGGTGCGGATCTAGACACAACCACCCAAATGGCATTCCTCACAGAAGAAAAACAAAACCAACTACCGGATTACTTCAAAAAACTGTCAAGACAAACTCAGCTGACTGCAAGGAAAATCCTGCAGGCCCTGGGTTACATGGCTTCTTGCATTCTTCTGATTCCTCAAGCAAGGCTACATATGAGGAAACTCCAATGGTACCTAAGGAGTTTATGGACTCAGCACAGTCGCAGCTTGGAAACTTTGATACCACTCATCCCATGCCTTCAAAGGGAATTTCTGTGGTGGGCTCAAGCAAGCCAGTCAAACAGGGGTTTGCCCTTCAGCCAACCAGTAGCCAGCCAAACCATTACAACGGACGCTTCAGACCACGGATGGGGAGCGCACATGGAAGGAAGATGCATTCAAGGGCTATGGTCACAAAAAGAGCTACGCATGCACATAAACCAAAAGGAAATGCTGGCAGTGATGCATGCAATCGAGGCCTTCAAGTTATTTCTACATCAAGGCCTCCTGCTAATAAGGACAGACAACACTACAGTTATGTGGTACATAAACAAGCAAGAAGGCACCCATTCCTACCCTCTTTGCAGACTGGCTATGAATCTATGGGAACTTTCCTTGACTCTCAATATACAGCTGCAATCTTAGTTTGTACCAGGAAAGGACAATATACTGGCGGACAGCTTAAGCAGGAACATCATGGATGCACACGAATGGATGCTGCACCCAGACATCTTCCATCAGATAAACACAATCATGGGGGAGACCGGACATAGACCTCTTTGCCTCCCCACACAATCATCAGCTGGAGAAATTCTGCTCAAGGACATACCACCCACAAGCATGGAAAGTGGACGCCCTCTCTTTCAGCTGGAGAACTCTTAACAGTGTATGCATTCCCACCTCTTCCATTAATGACCAAGGTCTTACTGAAGATCAGGGCAGAGCAGCCAAGAATGATTCTGATAGCTCCGGACTCGTCAAGACAGCACTGGTACCCATTGCTAAAGAGCATGTCACGGACAAAACCATGGCTTCTGCCACAATGGCCGCTTCTCCTGACACAGCACAATTACAAAACGCTGCATCCCAACCTGAAAACATTACAACTAACTGCCTGGAAAATACCTTGACTCATCACCAGGATAAGCTATCCAAGAGAGTGAAGGATATCATCATGGAAGCTCGCAGGCCTTCCACAAGAAAGGCATACTCAGCAAAATGGAAAAGATTTCACACCTGGAGCACCTCTGAGGGCCTAGATGCAACAGTTATGAACATGGCGCACATCCTGGAATATTTGGCAGAAATGCTCCACAATGGCCTGTCTTACTCTTCCATTAAAATTCATGCTTCAGCAATTTCAGCAGAGTACAATACTGATCCACCTGTCTTCTCTCATCCGCTAAGAGAGTTTCTAAGAGGAATTAAAAACATCAACCCTCCAAGGAAACCACCACTGCCTACTTGGGACCTTAACTTCGTGTTGGAAAAACTAACACTGCCTCCCTTTGAACCAGCAGCATCTGCAGAACTACAGTTCCTCTCTTGGAAGACTGCCTTCCTTCTGGCCATAACCTCAGCAAGAAGAGTATCTGAGTTACAGGCCCTCATGGCAGTACAGCCATTTCTTATTTTTCATCAAGACAGAGTCTCATTGAGAACCAATCCTTCATTTATGCCAAAGGTGGTATCTAGGGTCTCATTAAACCAAGCTATTCACCTGCCTACCTTCTTTCCAAATCCACAAAACAAAGGGGAAAAGCTTCTGCACACCCTGGACATACACAGACAGTTGCGCTACTACTTGGACAGAACTAAAGATTACAGAAAAACTGACCAATTGTTTGTAGCATATGCTGCTGGTGCACAAGGAAAAGCAATTTCAAAACGGACAATTTCAAAATGGATAGGGAATTGCATTCGTTTCTGTTACTCCTTTCATGGAAAAACTGTGCCAGCTAATATTAGACCTCATTCGACCAGAGCCACAGCCACCTCCACAGCCTTCTTAAGAGGGGTGGCTACTAAGGACATTTTAGAAGCTGCTACATGGAGCTCCGTGCATACATTTTCCAAGCATTACAACTTACCTTTATATTCTAGATCCAGCGCAGGCTTTGCTACGGCAGTCCTGCAGGGCATTTTAGCTACACCATCCTTTACATAGATCCTCCACCCCCAGATTGGCTATGGTATTCTACCCATATGTTATGACTGCAGATGCATCCATAAAGGACGTAGTACAGTTTTGTACCTACCATAAATGTAGATGTCCGATAGGTATGCATCTGCAGTCAGGTTTACCCTCCCTCCTTCCCCTCTGTGATATTTCTTGGGTACATTCACCTCTCATAGCTAGCTGGGGTTATCTATTATGGTGTATTTGTTTTTATATATGTATATATTTTTGTGCATGTTTGGATTTTATTGCCTTTCTCCAAATTTAGCCTTCCTTAGAGGGCACCTGGCATCTGGGGCAAGAAAAACTGAGGAAGATGGCGTCAGCTGACACTTTTATACCCCAGGCGCTCTGACGTCGGGGAAGGGGCGACATCAGCCGACGCCGGACCCAAACTTTGGAATCCGGCCGACCGAAGGGCTGCCTGAGGCAGGACAACCCATATGTGATGACTGCAGATGCATACCTATCGGACATCTACATTTATGGTAGGTACAAAACTGTACTTTTGTGTACACTTACCATAAATATAGCTGTTCAAGTGTATTCACTGTTGCAGTCCTGGTTACCTTCCCTCCAGCCCTTCTCTTGACTTCTATCCTATCTTTTTTTGTCTGGCATATCTTATATCATTGGTATTTGTTTTTTGCTGGGGGTATTACATACCATGTAATTGCTTCCTATTTTGGGGCACCTGACATCTGGGGCAAGAAAAACTAATGTAATGGCATCAGCTGCATGATGTTCGTGTTTCACTGTTGCAGTCATTACAATTAGGTTATCCTGCTGGCAGGCTACCCGCAGTCGGCCCAAGTTCCAAAGTCTAGGTCCGGCGTCGGTTGCTGTCACCTCCTCCCTGACGTCAGTGCGCCAGGGGTATAAAAGATGCAGCCGACGCCATTTTCTTCAGTCTTTCTTGCCGCGCGGTACCCGAAGCAAAAGCAGTTTGCAAGTGCCGGTCGTCCGACTCCTGAGATTTTCAAATTCGAATTTCAGATCCAAAGTCTTCATTAGAGCTAAATACCCCGTTGGGGAAACTTTTCTTGCTCCAGACCGATGTCAGAAAAAGTTAATTATATTTCTTGTGGGAAGCAAATACCTCATAAGGATTTTCATTCTTACCGTATTCCTTGCCTAGGCCCTGACCACGATGTTGCTAGTTGTCGGTTTTGTGCTAGATTTAACCAACGCACTATTAAGCATCGGTATGATTTTGCATTTCATTATTTTGGCAGAAGATTCAATTATATAATGCCGTCAGAACAACTGACTACTGAAATTTATAAAAAGCGCAAATTAAAAAAGGACAGGCATTCGAGGTCCAAAACCGACGAGGCTTCCGCTAGGCCTGTCGCCGGTTCTCAATGAGGCGCTTTTGCAGCTCCCTGATGCCCGCTACCTCAGAGCCACAGGTCCGACTCCCATGTGGAGCCGACTAGGCCGCTGGAAACTCAAGGTATTGGACACTCAGAAACTATTCCCTCAGATGGGTCCAGAGCTGCTGAGCAGGCATTGGCTTCTGAGGGTGTTTTCAGGCCTACACAGTTGTATGTAAAACCAACTTCAGCTTCAAAGGCAAAGACTAAAGCAGCTCTAAAGACAAAGAAACAAGTACAGCATTCTCCTGGACAGGCCTCCATGCTTAAAATGGCCGAAGACCTAATTACTTTGATCAGGGGTTCCCATCCCCCTCCTGATAAGAGGCCTAGGCAAGAGATAGAATATGCATCTTCAAAGCAGGTTTCCATTTCCTACGATTCCTCTTCTGACAAGGAATATTCTCTTCCTCCCTATGAGGATTCTGATGCTGAAGAATCTATTCCTTCAGCCTCTCCTTCTGAGGAGTATTCCTTTGGGGAAACTCTGCATACTGTAAGGGAGCATTTTCACTGGGAGAGCCAAGGTTACGCAGAATCCAAGAAAAGGCTCAGAGACTTCCTTTTATTACCTCGGCACAGGCCCCTTGCTATTCCTCCTGTTTTAGACATTGTAGATGTATTTTCAGAGTCCGGTCCGTCTCCTGACACACTGCCACCAGCTCCTGTTAAACCAGACAGATACTACAGGGTTCCTGATTCACATAAATATCTTTATAAAAACTGTGCTGCTGACCCAGAAACTATCTCAGGGTCCCAAAGGGGTCGAGGCTTCCACTGCAAAAAAAACCCTATCCCCTCCGATAGGGATTCAAGGGCCCTGGACAGATGGGGGAAAAAGATTTATACTTCTGCTACCTTGGCTGTAAGAGCTTTAAATTGTCAGTTTCATATGCTTAAATATCAGCAATATCTTGTCACTGCTTAAACAGAAAATGTTGACAAATTCAGAATGTGCAGAAAACAAAGAAATGCAGGATTTATTGCATGCAGCTTAACAAGTGGGAAAGCATACTTTGCAATGTGGCTTTGATTCTCTAGAGGCCTCCTGCAGGGCCGCTGTTACAGGTTCTGTCATTAGGAGACATGCTTGGTTGAAAGAACAGAATCTGCCCGATCATGTTAAAGCAAAACTATTAGATGCTCCATTACAACATGATACCTTGTTTGATGTTAAAGCAGAAGAGGTGTTGAAGAAAATGGAGGACAAAGCTAAATCTATGCAAACAGTCAAGGAGTTCTTACAGGTACAGCCTCCCAGATTTAGCGGGAACTGGCCTACAAAGAATTGGTCCTTTCCACTGTCAGGCAGGCCACAAACAGGCAGATAGACACCCCAGAGGCAGATCACAGCCCCAAGGGTCATACAGGCCTAAACAATGGGGTGCTTCTACCTCCAAAAGCAGAGAGGAAAAATCACAGCCATACAGGAAACGGTCTTGATGACTTTCCCCTGCCAGCACCAAGCACTTATCTTCTGGCAGCTCCTTTGGGGGGAAAACTAGCACTTTTTGCAGAAAATTGGCACATGATCACCCAGGACAAATGGGTCTTAAATATCGTATCACAAGGCTACAGGTTCCACTTTCACACCCTGCCAAGGCCAAACGGTATGCCAGACCTGCCACGCAATCAGTGGGCAGAGGCACAAAAACAAGTTTCATCCATCATGGACATGAGAGCTATTCAGCAAGTACCACAGCAACAGCAGGGACTAGGATTTTACTCATGGCTATTCTTGGTGCCCAGAAAGGACAAAGCCTGGAGACCAATACTGGACCTGTCCATACTAAACACATTCCTGGATAATTCAAAATGTTAACTCTGCAGCAGCTTCTGCCCATGCTGGGCAAGAAAGCTAGGCTTGTGACTTTAGACCTAAAAGAGGCATAACTGCATGTCCCAATCAAGACAGTCATGTAGAAGATACCTTAGATTTATAGCTGGCTCAATGCATTACCAATTCTCTGCACTGCCCTTTGGCTTATCTACTGCACCCAAGGTCTTAACAAAATGCCTGGCACCAGTAATTGCATTTTGCAGACAGAGGAATACAAATATATCCTTACTTGGACGACTGCCTTATTCAAGCAGAGAACAAGGACATTCTACTACAGCATCTGGCGTTTGTAAAAAAAAAATTACTAACAGGCCTAGGGTACACAGTAAACTATAAAAGAAATTGAAACTTGTACCCTCTCAAGCGATAATATTCCTGGGTGCAAGCTTAAATACAACTGCCCAGATGGCTTCTCATGCCAGAAAAACAGACAACTGACTACTTATTTCAAAATGTTGGCAACAAAGACCCAGTTATCTGCAAGAAAAATTCTGCAGGCTTTGGGCTTCATGGCATCCTGCATTCTGCTAATTCCATATGCAAGACTGCATATGAGGAAACTTCAATGGTATCTAAAAAGTGTTTGGACTCAATATTGCCACGGCCTGGAAACAATAATTACCCTCATTCCCTGCCTGCAACAGGAGTTTCGATGGTGGGCAAAAGCCTGTCACCACAACACTGGACAGCCATTCACCTTTCCCACAGCCAGGCAAACATTGACAACAGATGCATCAGATTATGCTTGGGGTGGCCCATATGAAAGGAAGATGTATTCAGGGCACATGGTCTACAAGTCAAATGCATCTACATATCAATCAAAGAGAGATGCTAGCAGTTCAAAATGCCCTGACAGCCTTTAAGGATCTACTTCATCCAGGGCAACTACTGATAAAGACGGACAATACTACAGTCATGTGGTACATAAACAAGCAAGGGGGCAGACATTCCTACCCCCTCTGCAGACTAGCCATGAACTTGTGGGACACAGCATTGACTTGCCAAGTACATCTGCAAGCACAATTCCTGCCAGGAAAGAAATACTCTGGCAGACGAACTAAGCAGAAACCTTATAGATCCCCATGAGTGGAAATTGGATCCACAAGTCTTCAGCATAAGGAACTGGGGATGCCCAGACATAGACCTATTTGCCTCCCCTCACAATTGCCATCTACAGAGATTCTGCACAAGGACTTATAACAAGCAAGCATGGAAAGTGGATGCTCTATCTTTCAGCTGGAAAAACCTAACAGTATATGCCTTTCCTCCCCAAGGTGGTACTCAAGGTCAGACAAGAGAAGCCAAAAATGATAGATTGCCCCAGACTGGCCCCGCCAGCACTGGTACCCAATCCTAAAGAGCTTGTCTCAATGCCCAGCTTGGACATTACCTCAGATTCCTCACTTATTGACCCAACAAGACAGTCAGATACTGCACAGCCAACTTAGGACCTTAAACCTGGCAGCATGGCGGATAATGTAGCCATTTAAGACACACCTCTCTCTAAAGCAGTGGTGGATGTTATTTTGGAGCCAGGAGGCATAGCACCAGAAAATCTTATGCAGAAAAATGGAAGAGCGTCTGTGCTTGGAACCAGGAACAAGGTATTGACACGATTGTTCCAAATATTCCTCATATTTTACAATACTTAACTGAGATGCTGGATAAAGGCCTTTCCTTTTCATCAATTAAAATTCATGTCTCTGCCATTTCAGCTCATTACAATACAGAACCACCTATTTTTTTCTCATCCATTACTAAGGCAGTACCCCAGAGGGGCCAAAAACCTAAGACCACCAAGGAGAGCACCAGTACCTGCATGGAACCTCAACTATGTCTTGGAAAAAACTCGCACTGCCTCCGTTTGAGCCAGCTTCTGCAGCAGATATAAAATTCTTATCCTGGAAAACAGCTCTGCTCCTAGCAATAATCTCCACTAGACGAGTCTCAAGAGTTACAGGCACTCACGGCTGTGCAACCTTTTATCATTTTCCATCCTGACAGGGTTTCTCTGTGGACAAACCCTACATTTATGCCTAAGTTTGTGTCCCTTAACCAAACAATTCACTTGCCTACCGTTTACCCAAACCCACAGAATAAGGGTGAGAGATTTCTACATTCTTTGGACATGCACAGGCAGCTACGCTTGTACTTGGACAGAATCGAAGCTTTCAGAAAAACAAACGACTTCTAGTAGCATATGCTGCAGGATCACATGGAAAGCCCATCTCAAAGCAGACTATTTCAAAGTGGATAGGCCACTGCATTCATTTCTGCTATTCACAGCATGGCAAATCAGTGCCTAAGGGCATTAGGCCACATTCAACCAGAGCAGCAGCCACTTCAGCAACCTTCCTCAGAGTACCAACCAAAGACATCTTAGAGGCTGCAACTTGGAGTTCAGTGCATACATTTACAAACCGCTGTCACTTAACTCTCTACTCTAAATCCAGGGCAGGCTTTGCCACTGCAGTTCTGCAGGGCCTGATAGCCTCTCCTAATCCTATTTAGCACCAGCCTCCCTACCTTAGCTTTGGGATTCAACCTAATTGTAATGACTGCAACAGTGAAACATGATGAACATAGTACAGTTGTGTACCTACCATAAATGTAGATGTTTGAGTGTATTCACTGTTGCAGTCTAGGTTACCTTCCCTCCATCCCCCTTTTCCTTGCTGGGACTTATCTGTACTTCTCTATTCTATACAACCTATGTGGTGTATTTGCTTGTAGATGAAGGAAAAGTAGTTTTTTTGGGTATGCATGCTTTTTGGCATTATTTAGCCTACCATTTTAGGGGCACCTGACATCTGGGGCAAGAAAAACTGAAGAAAATGGCGTCTGCTGCATCTTTTATACCCCTGGTGCACTGACGTCAGGGAGGAGGCAACAGCAACCGACGCCGGACCTAGACTTTGGAACTTGGGCCGACTGCGGGTAGCCTGCCAGCAGGATAACCCAATTGTAATGACTGCAACAGTGAATACACTCTAACATCTACATTTATGGCAGGTACACTGTACTTTTTAATACCCCTAATGACCTAACATCATGGAGGAAGTGACGGCATCCGATGCAGAAATCCCAAGACTGTGGTATTCAGGCTGGCTGAGGGCTACCTGCAGGCAGATAACCCAAATGTGATGACTGCACTCGAACATCTACATTTATGGTAAGTGTACACAACTGTACTTTTTGTTGGAGTGAATGTCTGTTATAAAAAAGAAAATATATGTAACATATAATGTATTTAAATAAAAAAGTTAATATGCTTTTATTTCTTTTAATGTATATGTGCCTTTGTCTTAAGTGATAATTTAGTGAAGGTGTCTAAAGAAATTCTTCCCTGCATATGAAGGGGAGGTGTTTTGGTGAGTAGAGGCTTACAACCAAAACAAGAGTACCCTTCCAATGTCTAGGCAGCCAAATGATGCCAACAGCCTCAGACCTAGCATAGGGTTCCAGATTACTCAGGTAATCTGCAGGTGCATGACTGATGGGAAAAGTCTTTATGTATGTCTGGCATTAATCTAAAGGAAGTGATCGCGGTCCTCAGAGGCAAGATAGATTTCAAACAGAACTGGAAACCAGGCACTTTGCTGATGAAGACAGGAAATACCACAGTCATGTACATAAAGGGTGTACCCACTCCTTCCTACTCTAACAGCCATGAACATTTGAGACTCCACGCAGGGGATGGGGTTGCACTTACTTGTAGAGTACCTACCAGGACTAAGCAATAGCCTTGCAAACCACCTGAGCAGGTCTGCAACAGATCTTCATGAGTGGATGTTAAGAAGGTCCATCTTCAAGGAAGTCGTACACAAGCAATGCCAGAAATAGACCCTTTTGCCTCAAAACAAAGTGATCAGGTTAAGTACTGCTCAAGGGCCCTAGAGCACAGGGCCAATGGGATGGATATCTTATCCTTCCACTGAACAGGTCTATTTCTGGATGCTTTCCCTCCTTTACCTGTTATTCCCGGTCACTCATGAAAATAAGGAAGGAAGGTCTAAGGGTGATGCTTAATAGCACTCTTCTGGCCAAGACAACAATGGTTCACTCTAAGACATACTGTTCACCCCAGTGATCCTGATCCCACAGGGCTAGATTTTCAATAAGAAGTCTTATTTTGAAAGAGGCCAGAAGGCCCAGCACTAGAAAAATCATGCATCACAAAATGGAATAGTTTGTGTATGGTGGCGGACTGAGCTGTTACAAGCCAGTGTGCTCTGATACTCTTATCTGGCAGAATATCCTCTAAGGGACTCTTCTGCCCCTTCATTAAAATCCATGCTTTTGCCATCTCTACCTGCCCACCTCCACATCTTCCATTCTTCTTGCAGCCTATGATAAAGCAGTTTCTTAAGAGATTTATCAGTTTAATGCCCCTCAAGAGAGCCACTGCCTTTTCCTGGGATCTCAATTTCATGCTGCAAAAACTTACCCTGTACCCCTTTGAGCCTGCTGCCTCTGCAGATATAAAATTCCTTTCTTGGAAAACTACTTTCTTGGTAGCCATCACCTCAGTTAGATGGATGTACGAGTTACAAGCACTCATGTGTAGGAAGACTTTTCTTAGGTTCCACCAAAACAGTTTCACTGAGAACAAATCCTTTTTTCATGACGAATAAGTCTTAAAACTGTCTTTGAACCAAGCAGTTTTTCTCCCTGTGTTGCACCTGAATCCTCAGAATATGGGGAAAGAACTTTGCATTCACTGGATGTTTACAGACATCTCAGGTTTTATTTGCATAGGTTCATAGGTGTCTACTAGGCTAATGACCATTAGGGCCTTTTTAAACCTAGCCATGCATTCCAGATCTTCGACCGGTTCTGGTATCCTTGATAAGAATAAGTGGGGACTTGGACGGTAAAACATTTACAAGCAGGGGCCTGGGAGACTAACCAATTACAGGCTACCTGTTTCCGTAGGAGACATAGGTGCCAAACCAGGGATGAATCTCTTGCCCCCCCATCCACTTGTTCAAGTTGCACTTGAATTGGAATAGAGAAGAACTCTGCTTCATATCGATAAGGGAGCCTGTTCTAGAGAGGGGGTTGTCTCTGAGATGCATACTTCTCTCCATCAGATCATGTTTGTCACAGGTAAGGTTTAAATCTTTAGAACAGGTCATTCTGGTGCGGTTTGTTTTGTGGATATGCAGGAGGTCCATCAGGGTGGGCTCTAACAATGCTTTGTATGCCAGACATCTCCTCTAAACAGCTTTAGGAGA
This sequence comes from Protopterus annectens, assembly GCF_019279795.1. Taxonomy (NCBI): domain Eukaryota; kingdom Metazoa; phylum Chordata; order Ceratodontiformes; family Protopteridae; genus Protopterus; species Protopterus annectens. The sequence goes on from NC_056739.1 coordinate 1,476,490,940, forward strand.
GAGAATACAGGGATAGGGCTTTGAGGTGGTGTGCATAGCACATGTTACTTGCACCTTGTAAGCTTTTAGTAAGGGACCTCTATAAATGTTCCAATTGTTGGAATGTGCCTTGTTAGGTATATACCAAAGGGGGCGCTGTAATCAATGATAGGTGTGATGTATGCTTAATATAGTGGAACAATGACCTTCTTGGACCTAGATGTTATACCTTTGTTTACAAGTTGTACAACATAGAATGATTTCCTAACTACTGTAGACACATGATGGTCAAAGGCTGGATTATTCTCTGTTTGTCCAAAAGTCCCTGACTACTGGGTTAAATCTTAGGATTGTGGTGTCAATGTGATAGCTACCAAGGGTGGATGAGTTCCTAAATGATACTTGTATGAATTTCTTGACATTTAGGTTTAGTCCACGAATCTGACGCAAATAATTTGTCTCTGTCAACCCTTCCTGGAGAACATTAGTTTTTGGGGGGAGAAGGATTTTGTGATTGCTCCTAATTTGCAAACTTCTACAAATTTGGTCAACCAGCAGCTTTTAACATTGGCATTGACTTCAGAGAAATTAATGCCAAAAAGGTGTGGTCCCAGGACCAGTCCTGAGGGACTCCACTTGTGGCTGGCCTCTTTGTAAAGGTGAATTCCCCATTTCTAATTTCCTGGGACCTGTCTCTGAGCCAATTAACTACCCACCAGATGACATAAGGGGTTTATACCTAACCTGTTGAATTTATCAAGAGTGAATGAGTGGGGTGTTGTATTACATGCATTGGCCAGGTCAGCGTAGGCAGTATAAACCATTTTACCCTCATTCATTACTTTGGTGACCTTCTCAAAGCCATCCACCAGCTTGCTTAGGCATGACCTGCCCTTGGCAAAACCAAATTGGGTTGGATCCATTGTCTGGAAATTTCCCATGTCATTATTGATCATTTCAATGATGATTCTTTCCATGGCTTTGCATATGAGTTTAGTGAGACTTGTAGGTCTGTAGTTGGCCCACTTTTGTGCAGATGGATGACTGTTCATATTCTCTATTTATGAGGTATGAAGCCTGTTTGAAGACTACAGTTAAGTAACCGTTCAAGACGGCCTGATGGGATTCTGAGTTTTATTTTTACTTCACGCTATTTAAGATTTCCTGTGATATTGTCTGGGCCCATCAATGAAGTGTTTTCGGCCTTAGAGCATTGATAACTTGTTCCCTAGTGATTGTAGAAGTTGTATTACATTAGTATTTCCTGAGAAGAGGTTAAGGGGGAGAGAAAGTTAGTTGAATTTATTCCAGAAGGTTTGCTACATCTTCTGGCTCAGTAGGCGTCTTCATTAATTGTGAGCTCTGCACACAATAATGTATTGCCTTTGAGGTTGCAGACATAGCTAAAGAATGTCTTGTAGTTGCCCTTGGCCTGGGAAGCCAAATTTAGCTCAGAATTGGTTTTGATAGACTTTTTGTCCTCTGAGTTTTTTTTTTTTTTTTTTTTTTTAGGTTGGGTGCTACACATGCTAATTCTTGTCATGATTTTCTTCCTTCTCTTATACAGCCTATAGATGTGATTCAACCAGGGTGTTTTTTTTTTTTTTTTAGTTTTCTGTACTTAGTCCTGGTGGGTACAGCTGCCTCTGTGCAGCTGTTTGTATGCTTATATAAGGTTTCTGTGAGCAGCTGTGTGTAGGCAGCAGTGCTCTCAGAATTTATGGGAACTTGAAATGTTGCCAGATTATCACCTAATAGAAAGTTAGCCATGGCGTAGTTCCTAAATGTTAGTTGGGATTCTGTGTTTTATTTTTACTTCAAAGGAGACCATTTTGTGGTCTGACCTTACCAGAGAGAACATTGCACTGGGAGCACTCTCCTATGTTAGTAAGGACCAGATCCAGTATGTTTGCCCCCTTGGCTGGCATATTGACAGCCTCACTCAGGAAGTTTGTGTTTACAAAATCCAGGAGTCTCTGTTCCTGCATGTTTTGTGTTATATATATGATTCTTAGTTAATAGTGGGGTAATTAAATTTTCTCATGATTATGGCATTGGGTTGGATGGTGAGTGTTTCCAGTAAACCTCAGTACGTGTTATAGGTTTCCTGGGTCGTAGAGGGGAAACTGCAGATTGCAGAGAAGTGGTATGGGATTTTGCCAATGGTGATTTAAACATGGAGAAGCGCAAGTGCATTGTTCTGTATGACCAGCCTTGAGGTATATTTGTTTTTAGTGTAAATCGAGACACCTCCACCTTTAGTCCCTGTCTATGTATTAGGTGGTCGAAATTTCTGGAAGGCATTATAGCTTTGCAGTGCCCTTGTACTCTCTGTGGCTTTAAACCATGTCTCAGTGACTGCACAGACAACAGCATCCTCTAGGGTGAGGAAAGCTTGTAGTGAGTAGAGTTTTTTGTTTAGACTGTGAGCAGTAATATCTGCAGATTTTCTGGGTTTTCGTATGGCATTGCCTAAAAAAGGCACTATGGGGGAGGACGGTGTTTTAGCTAATATTCAGAATCCTAGAGTGGAGAGGTGCACACCATCCCTAGCAAGGCAGTGTGGTTTGTTGACCATCTATCTCTTTCTATGCTGACAAATATTGCACCCCCCTTAGAATGACACCAGAAGCTAAGCCAATTAGTGAAGTCATTATTTATTGATTAGACAACTACAGTGAGACTATAAAGCAATGTCAAGAGTATCTGGTTTGCAAATCTGGGGGCAATGCTTGTCGCTGCAAACTAGTTGCCGTATCTTCTGTTCATATTGTAGTAGTATCCTTGGAGAGGGTAAAATGCTGCTCACTGCTTGACACACCTGCCTGGGACATGCATTCTGAGAGCTCCATGATGCATCTGTTCATTTAGTTTAGGGAGGTACGTTTCATGTCATTTGCACCCACAGTGAGTATGACCAAGTCATACTGGTACTTGTGATCCACTGACCTGAGTTTGCATGTATAATGTTGGCAGATCCTGGCCCTGATATGCAACAGACTGTGACTTTCTTTTTACTCAGCCTGGTGAGAGGGGCATCAGTTTGTCTCGCAATGGAGTCTCCAATGACCAGAATGTTGGATTGTGTGGTGGCTTGGAAGAAGAGGCTCCATGAGATGTAGTTGTATGTGTTGATATGTGTGTTGTTTTGAAAGAGTGCTTTCCCGGCTGCTGAGGAAATATGTTGTGTGTACTTCATCTAGGAGGTCTTTGGGGTTTAAGAAGGTTACATTTAATTCATAGGTTCATACTAGGCTATCTGCCCTAGGGCATTTATAAGCCTAGCCAGAATGTGTTTGGCTTTCACCACCCATTTTAAATTTATTTTGCTATGCCCTTTTTCGAGGTTAGTATACTGTGCCTCTGTCTAACAGTGACACAGAAGTGATACCCGGGGTAAACCTACGATCTCCCATCCACTCATCAAGATTCATGAAGAGAGTCAGTGAGGGACTCTGCCTAACCTGGACTGGGATTTTATTCCAGAGTGAAGGGAGCCCCTCTGGGTTATGAATCTGTCCCTCCAGCATGTCCTATTTATTTCAGTGCTGAGGTTCAAGTCTCTCGAGCGCGTAGCTCGATTGGATTTGGATTTTCTGAGGTGCAGCATGTCCATTAATTCCGGGTTGGACATGGCTTTATACGTCTGGCACAGATTGCCTCTGAGCAGGTGGTATGCCACTGAGTAGAGCTGGAGTTTCTTTAACTGGGCAGCATAAGGCATCTGTTTGAGCTCTTTGATCCTCTTGGTGAGGTACTTTTGGGGTCTTTCCAGTTGCTACAAGGGTCATCATTTCTTGAAGACTAGATCACCAGAAAGCCTGATAACTGCTTCACAGCAGCCAGCTTTGAATCTGTTTATTGCCACATTGCCTCAGCATATGTGGGTTTACGTGTCTACTTTGTACTGTGTGTGTGATGAACATAACGTGTGTATTACTAACAACCTGATTGACATTAGGAGTGCTTTTATGTGAGAGCTTTCCCTCCATTGACTGTGTATATACATCTCTCATGTACCTTGTTTTATATGAGAATTAGCTGGTTGAGTAAATGTAAGGCAGTGTGTGCATTGCCCCAGGATGCCCATATCCACCAAGCCGGAGAAAGAAAGTGGTAAAGGTCATATGCATGGCAGCAGGCCCTTTTTTATTGATTAGATGGTTGGAGTGAGAATGTAAAGTAATGTCAAGAGTATCTGGTTTGCAGCTCTGGGGGCAGTGCTCATCACTGCAAACTAGTTGCCTTGTGTGCAACTAGGTATTAGTGAAATTTCATGGATACTTTAGAGGAAAAATGTCAACTCAAGGTACCTGCCGTCTGTACAGGGCATTGCCAAGCACTTGAGGGGAAACTAGTAAAGTAGACCCTGATGATTTATGGATGAAATATTTAGGGATATATTCTGAAGTTGGGTTAGACAGCAGCTATTCAAGCAGTTCTTGTGGACAAGAAAGAATTAGCTTTGTCAGGAATGTTGAATAGTGGGGGTTCACCTAGTTTGCTATTACTAGTGCTGGTCTCACCACATCTTCATTCTGTTAGGATACAATTCCCTTTGTTCTCTCACTAGAAGCAAAACAGTATCACCAGTCCCGAGATGGAGAAGCAGGCCCCAGGTTCTTTGGTGACCAACAGTCTTGTCCTAGGTGATGCAGTAGTCTGTAGTCTTGTAGCCTTTGCATGGCAGTTGAATAGTAACCAGACCAATCAGGAATGTCCCACACAGACACTCCCTGCCTAATCGGATTCAGACTGGAATCCATGCTGTCTGTTCCTTCTTTGACCAGGAGCAAAATATAAACACAGATTCAAAGCTGGCTGCTGTGAAGCAGTTATCAGGCTTTCTGGTGATCTAGTCTTCAAGAAATGATGACCCTGTGCTCCTTCTCTCATCAGGCACAAAACAGAAGCACTAATCCCAGGTAATCGTGCCTTGCTGGCCTGTCTCTCGGTAGTCTACCAAAGCTCAGATATCTTCCCACTCCCTTTCTAATCGTGTGATGGACCAATCACTGGAAATATAGGAACTGTTTTCAGATTCACAGATAGGACCCTTTCAGTTTTCTAGTGCTGTAGTAAGAGCAGGACCCTTTTGGTTTTCTAGTGCCATAATAAGAGAAGAATCTGTTAGAGTACTGCTCCTTTCTCTGTTTATCTCCATCTGCTGAACTCAGATAAGAAACCAGTCTCAGTTTTTATATCCTCCTGCTTTTTCTGTCAGTGCTTGAAAAGTGTATTCTGCTGCTTTGATACTTTATTTTTATTAGAAATTTTGTATACACTTCTGTTTTTCTTTGACTATCACAGCAAGGCCTATGCTGTTGATTTAAAGCTTCATTTGGAAATTTTGACAGGAAAACTTTCTGATATATTTTTTAAATTCTTTTTTATTGGGACATGATTATTTGAAGTGATGATTTAGCAGGATTACAGCATTTTAAATGATTTTTTGTTTGTCATGATTTGGTACCATTTTGGATGTTAAACATTTTTAGTAATTTCTTATGTAATACTGTTTCAGGCTATATCCATTCATTTTGACTGAAACTTAACCTTTTTTTATGCTTGTATTTTGTGCTTGGAACTGCTACTGAAAATGTCATTTTATTCACTGCAGTCTTTAAAATAGTATCCCCATGAATAGAGTTCAGATTGCCTTTGGCACCATTTTGTATGTTAAATACTTCTGACAGGAATTTTTCATCAGTTTGATTTATTTCTTCTCCAATACTGTTTTAGGCTGTATCTATTCATTTGACTTAAGGCTAGCCTAGCCTTTTTTAACAAAATCGGAGAGTTTTGTGCATCTATTTCGTACTTTGAACTGTGCTACTCAATCTACTGTGATTTATTCAGTGTAGTGTTCAGAATAATATCCCTCTAGAAATAGACTTCAGATTGTTATTTAGAGGAAGAATTGTGGAATTTCTCCATTTTTTTTTCAGGCATGATATTTAGTACTAATCTAGCTATTTTTTATTTCTCCTGATGTGATGAACTTATGATACTGCGCACTTACCATATCTACTCCTTGTGTACCTAAAAGCATAGCAATAAAATAAGTATGCCTCAGCCTGCGGCTTGACTCCACAGTAGCCTTAAGCATGCTGTCAGACAACTTGCCTTCTTTTGCCTCCAGTTTCAGTCCACTATATGTGACTTGAGGATCAGACACATCTTCCAGGGCTGTACAATTACTTTGTTCAGGTAGGAGAGAACCACACTGTTTAGGTGCAGGGGAAGTTAGGGATGCAGCATCTATTTGCCACTGTTAACATCTCCCCCAGGGGATTCTTCCACTAGTGTAGTACATGCAAAAAAAGACAGAAGACCCATCATATTGCAGTGCAGCAGTCTTTGACTAGATACATTGTACAGGCAATTGATTGCAGGACACAGTTCTGGGTTATGAGTTGTGCTGGTACTCCTACCACCATTCAACTAAGCAGTGATCCTTATTTTGAAAGAGGTCTGGAATCTGAGGTTTCGTTAAGTGTCAAAGTCTGGTCAGTTAGTTTCCACCAAGGACCAACAGGTTCAGAAACCCAAAGAGATGATGTGATGTTGTCCAATTTCGCCGTTATTCTCACTGATGGAGTTTGATCTGATCTTTTGGATCTGTCTCGGTCTTTACCAAAGCCTTCAACAAGCTCATGGGCACTCTCCTTATCTCAGTGCACATTGGCATTACCTCATATCTCATTTGCAGCTCACTAAGATCATCACTTTTTCAACAGCTCTGGGCTAAGTACTATATTAATTTCAAGTTTAATATGTTAGTTTAAAAATTCTTTATCCTTTATTAATACTTAAAATTCTGCCCCTGTTTAAAGCCCATTTTAGTTAGAGGGCTTTTTTTCCTTCCCTTTTCTCACCCTTTCCTAATTAATCTAGTCTAATTAATCCTTAAAAAGTTTGCCCTTCCCTTTAAAGTTAGAGCTCAAACTTTTACCCTTTGTAGCATTTCCACTGTCTCAAGAGGACACTTAAATATTTTAAAAAAATGTATTGTCCTTTGTAGTTTTAATAGCTACTTAACATCGATTTAAGGTAGAGGGCATTTAGTTTGTTTATACTTCCACTTCTTTGTTTTCTTTTCTGATCAGTATGTCACAGAAACAAGATAAGCAGTTATGCTTGAAAAAATGCGTGGATTGCAGAAAAGATGCCCCTCAGTGATGTACACACTATGTGTATTGCTTAAGGCCATTGTACCTTCAAGAGTCATGCTCCATATGTTACTGTTTCAGTCAGAGCATTATTGGAGCGTGAAAATAAAATCCTTCTGAAAGGTTATTGAAAACCCCCTTTTCAGAAGCTGTTTCAAAATTGAGCCAATTTGACAAGTCTGCAAGATTGGACAAATCTGCTAAGAGAGCTTCCTTGGCTCCGAAGTTTACATCGGAGCCAAGGGGAAAGTACCAAGGATATCTTCTCCTGCTCATTCTTTGTCAAAGCAGACTTGGACCATATCCGACAAGGATCTGAATCAGTCAAGACTTTCCACTCCGTCCTTTTCAGTTCCAATAGAGTTCTCAGTACGGAGCCAGTCCCGTACTTTGGATCCGGTTTCTCCTCAGCTCCATTTTCCAATTTTGGTAAAGTCTCCAACCCCTGCAACCCAGTCAGCTAGGAACCTCTCTGATGAAGATGTGGATTGGGTGGTGCAGAAACTCCTTAAGACACCAGTCTTGGCTAAGATTTTTTTGGATCCGAAACCAAAGGTATCTGATCCAACAACTTCATAATCCTCTGTCTATTCCTCCTCTGATCTGACCTTGTGCTTCAGAGCTGGAAGATTCTGAGGATGTTCATCGTGTTACACTGCTGCAGTCATCACACTTGGGTTATCTGCCGTCAGGCGGTCCCGCAGTTGGCCCAAGTTCCAAAGTCTTGGTCCGGCATCGGTTGCTGTCGCTTCTTCCCTGGCATCAGTGCGACAGGGGTATAAAAGAGGCAGCCGACGCCATTTTCTTCAGTCTTTCTTGCCGCGTGGTGCCCGAAGCAGAAGCAGTTTGCAAGTGCCGGTCGGCTGACTCCTGAGATTTTCAAATCGAATTTCAGACTGAAGTCTTCAATAAAGCTAAGTATCCCATTGGGGAACCTCAGTCCGATGTCAGAAAAAGTTAATTGCATTTCTTGTGGGAAGCAAATATCTCATAAGGATTTTCATTCTTATTGTATCCCTTGCCTAGGCCCAGACCACGACGTCACAGGTTGTCAGTTTTGTGCTAGGTTTAACAAACGAACTATTAAACGTCGGTTTGATTTTGCCCGACATTATTTTGGTAGAAAATTTAATTATACCATGCAGTCGGAGCAACCGACGACCGGGATGCATAAAAGCGCAAAGATGAGGACAGGCAGCCGAGACCCAAACCAGACAACGAGGCCTCTGCTGGGCCAGTCGCCGGTTCTCCGGTTTTCAGTGAGGCGCTTATGCACCCCCTGACGACCACTGATTTAGAACCCCAGCCTGCATCCGACTCCTAAGCGGAGATTGCAGGGCCTCCAGAGCCTTTATCTTTAGGCCCTTCCGACTCCATGGCTGAAGGGGATCCCGGTGCAGTTGAAAGGCCATCACTTGCTGAAGGTGTCTTCAGACCGACTACACTTACTATTAAATCCTATGCAAAACTGAAAACTCCATTAAAAGTAAGGAAGCCTGTACAGCAGTCTCCAGTGAAAGGCCCCATGCCTAAGAGACAGATGCTTAAGATGGCCGAACACTTAATTACCCTAATCAGGGGTTCCCATCCCCCATCTGACAAAAGGCCTAGACAGGAGGAGGACTACGCTTCCTCTGACCAGGTTTCCATTTCCTCAGATTCTTCTGAGGAACTGGAGTACTCTTTTCCCCCTTATGAGGACTCTGATGCTGAAGAGTCTATTCCTTCAGCATCTCCCCCAGAAGACTACTCTTTTGGGGAAACTTTACATACCATGAGGGAACATTTCCACTGGGAAGGCCAGGATTACTCTGATTCTAAGAAAAGGCTCCGAGAGTTCCTCTTACTACCCCAGCACAGACCCCTTCCTATTCCACCTGTTAGACATTGTGGATGATGTTTATTCAGAATCTAGCCTTAACCCAGATTCATTACCTCCTGCACCAGCCAAACCAGACAGATACTACAGAGTCCCTGACTCACATAAATTCCTATATAAAAGCCCTGTTGCTGACCCAGAAACCATTTCCCAGGGTCCCAAAGGGGTTAAGGCCTCTATTGCTAAAAATCCTGTACTGTCTGAAAGGGATTCTAGAGCACTAGACAGATGGGGAAAGAAAGTATATACCTCAGCTACTCTAGCTATGAGGGCCTTAAATTGCCAGTTTCAAATGCTGAAATAACAATATTTTATGTCTCAATTAAAACAAAAAAATGAGCATACATACAGCGCAGCCTGATTACAAGGAAATGCAAGATTTGTTGCATGCAGCAGAACAAGTGGGAAAACATACTTTGCAATGTGGATTTGATTCATTGGGAGCTTCTTGCAGAGCAGCTGTAACAGGGTCTGTCATTCGTAGGCATGCTTGGTTAAAAGAACAAACTTTATCTGATCATGTTAAAGCAAAGTTATTGGATGCATCCTTACAGCAGGATGTTTTATTTGGTGCGAAAGCAGAAGAGGTTTTAAAGAAAATGGAGGATAAGGCAAAATCTATGCAGATGGTTTAGGATTTTTTTACAGGTTCAACCCCCTCGTTTCAGCAGAAATTGGCCAACCAAGAACTGGTCCTTTCCAACTTCTGACAGACCACAGAGGGGCAAATACAGATGCCCAAGGGGCAGAGGTCCACCACAAGGCTCTTACAAGCCACGACAATGGGGTACCACAACCCATAAAGAAGGAGAAGACCATTCTCAAACTATCAGAAGACAATCACAATGACTTGCCCCTCAAACTGCCAAGCAAATCACTCTTGGCAGCTCCCTTGGGAGGAAAACTTGCACTTTTAGCAGACAATTGGCACCTCATCACAAAAGACAAATATGTCCTAAATATTGTAACTCAAGGATACAGGTTCCACTTTCACACTTTACCAAGGATAAAAGAAATGCCAAACCTGCCATCAAATCATTGGGCAGAGGCTCAAAGACAAATTACAGCACTCATGGACATGAGAGCCATTCAGCAGGTTCCTACACAGGAGCAAGGACAAGGATTTTACTCAAGACTCTCTCTGGTTCCCAGAAAGGACAAAGCTTGGAGACCCATTCTGGACCTTTCAATTCTAAACACATACCTGGAAGTACCCAAATTCAAGATGCTCACACTACAGCAACTTCTTCCCATGCTGGGCAAGAAGGCTTGGCTAGTAATGTTGGACCTCAAGGAGGCATACCTGCATGTCCCTATCAGACAAAATTGCAGAAGATACCTCCGATTTATAGTAGGTGCAACTCATTACCAATTCTCTGCACTGCCCTTTGGCTTATCTACTGCGCCCAGAGTCTTCATAAAATGCCCGGCGCCAGTAATTGCATACTGCAGACAGAGGAATCCAAATATTCCATACCTAGATGACTGCTTTATTCAAGCAGACAGCAAGGACATTCTTTTAAAACATCTGGCGTTTGTAAAAAAAAAAAAAAAAACTACTAAGTTGCCTAGGGTACACAGTAAACGAAAATAAGTCAAAACTAGTGCCCTCACAAGGCATAATATTCCTGGGTGCCAGCTTAAATACAACAGACCAGATGGCTTCTCACGCCAGATGAGCAAGGACAACTGATTCAATACTTCAAAATGATGGCAACAAAGACCCAGCTCCCTGCAAGAAAAATTCTGCAGGCCTTGGGATTCATGGCATCTTGCATACTACTAATACCATATGCCAAACTGCATATGAGGAAATTACAGTGGTACCTGAAAAGCATATGGACTCAACGCAGCCACAGCTTGGAAACAATAATACCACTAATTCCCTGCCTTCAACAGGAGTTTCTATGGTGGGCTCAGGCATGTCACCTCAACAAGGGGGTCAGCCTTTCACCTTGCCCACAGCCAGGCAAACAATGACAACAGATGCATCGGATTATGCCTGGGGAGCACACATGGCAGGACAGTGTATTCAGGGCAAATGGTCTGCAGATCAAATGCATCTCCACATCAATCAAAAAGAGATGCTAGCTGTACAAAATGCCCTAACAGCTTTCAAGGACCTCCTACATCCAGGACAACTCCTAATAGACTGACACCACCACAGTGATGTGGTACATAATCAAACAAGGGGGCACACATTCCTACCCCCTATGCAGACAAGCAATGACCTTGTGGAACACAGCACTGACCTACCAAGTTCAACTACAATCACAATTCCTGCCAGGAAAGAAAAATACATTGGCAGACGAACTAAGCAGAAATATCATGGATCCTTACGAGTGGAAACTAGACCCACAAGTATTCACAATGATAACTCAAAAATGGGGGAGCCCAGACATTGATCTGTTTGCCTCCCCCCAAAACTACTAACTGCGAAAGTTTTGCACAAGGACATACCACACACTAGCTTGGAAAGTGGACGCCCTCTCATTCAGTTGGAAAACACTTAACAGTGTATGCCTTTCCTCCACTACCTCTTCTGGCAAAGGTGCTGCTAAAAGCCAGATTAGAGAGGCCACAAATGATGCTCATTGCTCCAGACTGGCCACGCCAACACTGGTATCCAATATTAAGGAACATGGCTCAACGCCCACCATGGATTTTACCTCAAATCCCTCGCCTGCTGACTCAGCAAAACAATCAGATTCTACACAGCCAGCTCAAGACTTTAAATCTGGCTGCATGGCAGATTATCTAAACAACCAGTCAACACTTCTCTCTACAGCTGTTATGGATGTCATTCTGGAGGCCAGGAGACCCAGCACCAGGAAAGCCTACTCAGACAAATGGAAAAGATTCTGCGCCTGGAACCAGGCTAAAGGCCAAAATCCTCTTGTCCCAAATATTCCTCAGATTCTGCAATATTTAACTGAGATGTTGCACAAAGGCCTTTCCTTTTCATTTATAAAGATCCACGCTTCAGCTATTTCAGCTCATTACAATACAGATCCTCCTATTTTTTCACATCCATTATTAAGGCAGTACCTTAGAGGGGCTAAGAATATAAGACTGTCCCGAAGAGCACCAACACCAACTTGGGACCTCAATTTGGTTTTGGAAAAACTTACACTACTGCCCTTCAAGCCAGCCTTTTCAGCTGATTTATAATTCTTATGGAAAAACTGCCCTGCTGCTAGCAATAACTTCAGCACGAAGAGTCTCAGAGCTATAGGCCCTAATGGCAGTGGAGCCTTTCATCATTTTTCATCAAGACAGAGTCTCTTTATGAACTAACCCTTCCTTTATGCCAAAGGTAGTATCCAGTGTGGCTCTAAACCAAACCATTCATTTACCCACCTTTTATCCAAACCCCCAGAATAAAGGGGAAAGTCTCCTACACTCTTTGGACATTCACAGACAATTACGTTTCTACTTGGATAAAACAAAGGTTTTCAGAAAATCTGATCAGCTCTTTGTATCCTATGCTGCAGAATCTCAAGGAAAGCCTATATCAAAACAGACCATCTCAAAATGGATAGGACATTGTATCCATTTCTGCTACACACACCATGGAAAAACCTGTACCTGGTAAGATTAGGCCTCATTCCACCAGGGCTACAGCAACATCAGCAGCCTTCCTCAGAGGGGTACCAACCAAGGATATTTTGGAAGCTGCAACTTGGAGTTCAGTGCACACCTTCACCAAGCAGTACCACTTACCTCTATACTCAAAAACCAGAGCTGGCTTTGCCACTGCAGTTTTGCAGGGCCTACTAGCTTCTCCAAACCCTGTTTAGTACCAGCCACCCAGCCTTTGCCGTGGGGTTCAACCCAAGTGTGATGACTGCAGCAGTGTAACACGATGAACATAGTACAGTTTTGTACCTACCATAAATGTAGATGTTGGAGTGTTCACACTGCTGCAGTCCAGGTTACCCTCCCACCTTCCCCTCTTCTTACCTGAGTTTTATCTATAGCTCCCTGTTTATACAATCTCTAAGATGTATTTCTGTATAGTGTATTTGCTTACAGCTGTAGCTATTGTTTTCTACTTATGTAATTTACTTAGGATTATGTATTGCCTTCCTATTTGGGGGCACCTGACATCTGGGGCAAGAAAAACTGAAGAAAATGATGGCTGCCTCTTTTATACCCCTGTCACACTGACGTCAGGGAAGAAGCGACAGCATCTGATGCCGGACCAAGACTCTGGAACTCGGGCTGACTGCGGGACAGCCTGGCGGCAGATAACCCAAGTGTGATGACTGCAGCAGTGTGAACACTCTAACATCTACATTTATGGTAGGTACAAAACTGTACTTTCTGCTCGTGTCAGGCTCTGATCCGAAGCCCAAAGGCTGTTTGGAGCCAACATCCACTCTTCAGCTCCTCCATTCTTTCGGAGCAGGAGGACTCTAGGAGCCGATAACTCCCTCGTCGAAGCTGGGGAGTGGGATCAGATCAGACAGTTGTCGGATCGGATCCTACCTCTCTCGGGGCATCGGTGCAGGTGAGTTCGGCTCCTACCTCGGTTTTGGGTCAACTGTCTTATGGTCTGGGTGTTCCATTGCCACTGACCTTTTCTTCAGATCCAGGTATTTCTTCAGACCAGGGGCAGGTAGCCTTTGAAATTATGAGGAGAGTACTGTCACCACAGATGCAAACAAAGGGTACCCAGGAACCTCCTCCCTTCTCTCAGTGCCTTTGTCTGCTCACATTACCCATCCACCGAGATAGAGAGACTCAAGGCCTCAATTACAAAGACCTGGATCTGGAGTGTTTCTCTCTGAGCCTCCGCTGAAAATTGGCTTGGTTCCAAGTCTGACTCCCTGTTAATAAATGTTAAATAAAAATGTCCTGCAAGGGCCTTCCCCTTCTTTTGACACTTCTTCAGATTACCCCTCTGAGGAAGTCTGTGAAGAGAAGTTGCAAGAGGAAGCACTTGGACTCACCAGAAGAGTCTGTCACTTCAGGCACTGACCTCAATGAGGCATAAGGGTCCCCCGGTTACCTTCTGAAGATGTCTCCTTTGGAGACATCCTGGAAATCATAAAACAGAGAGGTGACTGGCAGTCCAGCTTCCCTTCGGCTGAGGAGTCAGCCTTACCTGTAAGCCTTTGGGTCTCGCCCTTCCACCTCTTGGGTGACTCCGTCTTCTGATGAGCTTACAGATTTAATCTTTTGGAAGGTGTGAGAAACCCCAGATACCATAGGGCCCACTCCAAGGAGGCTAAATAAGTACATTACTGCCCCAAAGGTGTAGCTGTGGATGCTATGGTTGTGGAGGCAGCCACTAAAAAGTAACACTCTGAAACTAGTTCCTCTATCCATTCTCCTACTAAAGATTGTAGGACCATGGATATATATGGGAAGCATGTCTTCTTTTCAGCTACCTTTGCTCTTTGGTCACTGAACTACCTATGCCATTTCATGAGACTGCAGAGGGATCTCTTAAAAGAACTATCAAATACCCTCCAAGGAGCCATGGATAAGGTAGCCTCACTGCTTGCTTCCTTAAAATCTGTAACAATCTCGTCTATGACGCTAATTTTTTATGCAACAGATGGAGCGAGTAGGGCAGCAGGTTCAGGTATTTCTCTTAGAAGGCAGGCCTGGATGTGCCTTTGCGATTTCGTGGAACCCTTCAAGTCTTCCTTCATTAACACTCCATTTGATGGCTCTTCTTTGCTTGGGCCCAAAGTAAAAGAAATACTCACTAGGTGTGAACAAGAGTGCAAGACTTTATCTGCAATTAGAGTATGTTTTTCCACTCCTACTAGACCTTTTTCCAAAGGGCAGAGAGGCAGTGGAAAGATGTGGTTCAGGGAATCTCAAAAGTCTTTCCCAGACACACAGGCTGAAAGATCCCTCAGAGGCAGGGCAGGGATAACGGAAGACGCTGTCCACGTGGCAGAAAAGGCCCACAAAATCAAGGCTCTAAAGACATTTTCTTTGAAAGGCCCTTTCAGCTCTCCTGAAAGGAGGCACAGTTGTCTACCTCTGAAGGCAATCGGAGGTCAATTATGTCTGCACATTTAAGCCGGGCTAGACGTATCAAACAGCAAATGGGTGCAAAGAATAATAACCAAAGAATACATTATTCCCTTTTCCCTTCCAGTTCCTGAAAACGCAAGAGTTCCAGACATTCCACCCAGTCAAATGGAACAAGCAACCTTAGTCTCAAAGTTGCTAAACAAGTCATTCAACAAGACTCCGCAGACCAGGGAGGATTTGGAACTTACTCAAGGTTCTTCTTAGTTCCAAAGAAAAAGGAGGACTGGAGACCCAATCTTGGATCTCAGCAAATTAAATAAATTAAACAAATACGTAAAGAAGAGCAAGTTCTGGATGGTTACACTGCAGTCAATACTTCTGTTTCTGGAAAAAGACAATTGGATGTGCTCTTTAGACTTCCAAGACGCATACTATCACATAAAAATAGACAGATGGGCAAGGAGGCATTTGCCCTTCCAACTAGGAGCCAGTCATTATCAGTTTCTAGATCTGCCCTTTGGTCTTACTAGAGCCCCCATAATATTCACCAAATGCATGGCAGTAGTGGCGGCTCACATGAAACAAGGATTCCGGGTGTTTCCATATTTAAACGACTGGCTCATAACCACCCTGACTAGGCATCTTCTACTACAGGCCAGAGAAGACTACATTACATACCTGTCCAAGTCTAGGTATTACAGTAAACTACATAAAATCCTGCTTTAAAACACCGTCAGAAATTGAATTTTACATTAGTAGAGTTAGACGCACAAAGGATAATGTGTCTCGCTCCAGAAAAGATACACACTTTACGACATTGGGTAGAAAGTGTAGTAAGGAAGAAATTAGGACCTGCCAAACTGGTACTTTGCATGATGGCAGCTTAAATTCTGGTACTGTTAGCATGCCTTCACATGAGGTTACTTTAATGGCAGCTGTCGACACAATGGTGGTCCTCAGAATTTCCAGTGTGTCTCAAAATTTTGATAACCAATTCTTGCAAACCAGACCTTTTATGATGGATTCATTCAGCTCGGGTAACTTAAGTCTGTCCCTTTTAACTTCCCCAGTCCTGATCTGCAGTTACCACAGACGCTTCCCAGATTGGGGGGGGGGGGCATTATCTGGGACAGATAGTCCTAGGTAACTGGCATCCTTACGAGGCCTATCTGCACATAAATGTCTTGGAGATTGAGAACTGTGCTTTTAGCGTTGCAGGCCCTTCAAAACTCTCTCCCTCTAGGGACAATAAGAATCCAGTCAGACAACATGACAACAAGGAGAAACCAGATCATATACCCCCTTTGTCGGGAAGCCCTAAGGGTGTGACAGTGGACAGATGTCCTTCAAGAATGCAACTGCAGTCATAACATATGGGTTTTCCTGCCTCAGGCAGCCCTCGGTCGGCCGGATTCCAAAGTCTGGGTCCGGCGTCGGCCGGTGTCGCCTCCTCTCCGACGTCAGAACGGCTGGAGTATAAAGGCATCGGCCAACGCCATCTTCTTCAGTCTTTCTTGCCGCACGGTGCCCGAAGCAGAAGCAGTTCGCAAGTGCCGGTCGGTCAGCTCCTGTGTTTTCAGTACCGAAGTCATCTAAAAGCTAAGTACCCCGTTGGGGAACATTTTTTCTTGCCTCAGCCGATGTCGGAACAAATTGAGAAAGCTAATAATTGTTTGTCTTGTGGTAAACAAATACCTCATAAGGACTTCCATTCTTACTGCCTCCCTTGCCTTGGCCCAGACCACGACGTCTCGGCCTGTGCTGCCTGTGCTTGCTTTAATAAGCGCACTCAGGCGCCGGGCAGAATTTGCCGAAGACTTTTTTGGCAAATCTTTCGCTTATATCATGCTGTCGGAACAACCGACAACACAAATTACCAAAAAACGAAAGGACTGGGACCGACATCCACGGCTCGCGTCCTCTACCGATATTTCTCCTAAGCCCTCCACGAGTGCTTCGGTCCCTTCGGAAGCGGTAATTCAACCGCTCCAGGCCGACGACACAGCATTAACATGTCCTGTCCTTCGGTCCCGGAGACTACACCGGTGCCGGTTATTGATTTCCCTCCAGAAACCGAAGTTCTGGATCTACCCGACACCATTCCCGTGGACAAGGTTACTCCTGTACGTGGGGCAGCTAGGCCTCCTGTATCCATGTCCATCAAGGCCTTTACACGTGCTAAGGCCGCCAGTCAGGCCAAGGCCCATCCTAAACCTTCTGCCCAGGCCCCTTCTGATAAACAGATCATGTCTCTGGCTGCAGATCTTATTTCTCTTATCAGGGGGTCTCAACCTCACCCAGACAGAGGTTCTCAGCCGCCTGCAGAGAAAAGACCTAGAACTGAGCAGGCTGACAACCTCTCTTCAGATGAAGTCTCTGGGGATTCTGAACTTTCAGATACCCAAGAAGAATCCTTCCAGGCCTATGAGGACTCTGATGCTGAGGAGTCAATTCCCTCTGCCTCTCCTCCAGAGGATTTTTCGTTCGGTGAAGTCCTCCACTCTGAGGGAACATTTTAAGTGACAGGGTCAGGATTTTTCTGATTCTAGAAAAAGGCTACGTACCTTCCTCAAGTTACCCCAGCACAGACCTTTAGCTATCCCTCCAGTTATGGATGTCCTGGATGATGTTTTCTCCGACTCCAGTGCTAACCCTGATTCTCTCCCTCCTGCTCCTGTCAAGCCAGACAGGTATTACAGGGTCCCTGACACTCACAAGCACCTCTTTAAGGCCCACTCTGTGGATCTTGAAACTATTTCACAGGGCCCCAAAGGAGTGGCTACTTCCTCAGTCAAGAATCCACTGCCAGCGGATAGGGAAGCAAGGTCCCTGGAGAGATGGGGTAAAAAAGTTTATACCTCTACCACCCTTGCCATGAGGTCACTTAACTGTCCTTTTCATATGTTTCAGTACCAGGATTATTTACTGGATAATTTACAGAAAAAACTAGCCTCTCCTGAGCCAATTGTTAGAAAGGCATTGCAGGATCAGGTCCATAACACTCAGCAGGTTAGCAATCATTTTCTTCAGTGTGGTTATGATGCATTGGGGGCTTCATGTAGGGCAGCTATGACAGGGGCTGTTATACATAGACATGCTTGGTTAAAAGAACAGCCACTGCCAGACCATGTCAAAGTAAAGCTACTTGATGCACCTCTGGAAAAACAGAAGCTTTTTGGTGCTAATGCACAAGATGTAGTAAACCAAAAGAAACGGCTGCAGTTAGCTGGAAAAACTTGCACAAGATGTGTTGAAGTCCATTGAGGAAAAGGCTAAATCAGTTCAGACAGTTAAAGATTTCCTCCAGGTTCAGCCACCCAGATTCAGCAGGAATTGGCCTTCAAAGAATTGGTCCTTTCCAGATTCTGACAAGTTTCAAAGGGGAAAAAACAGGCGTGCTCGAGGTAGAGGGCAATACCGAGGCTCCTACAGGGGCCGCCAATGGCAACCACTAAATCAAAGAAGTGGCGCAGGCACTCCAGCTGCACCACAAGGACAATCACAATGACTTGACTTTCATACCGCCTACCAAGGCTCAAAGAGAAGCACCTTTAGGCGGAAAATTATCCTTATTCTCAAAGAACTGGCATATCTTAACCAAGGACAACTGGATTCTGGATTTAATAGACAAAGGTTACAGATTCCACTTCCATACTTTACCAGTAAGACAAGGCATGCCAAACCTGCCACATCATCAAAGGGCAGAGGCACTCATTCAGGTTTCAAAGCTGCTAAGAATAAAAGTAATAGAAAAGGTTCCTGTTCAGGAACAAGGCCAGGGTTTTTATTCAAGACTGTTCCTTGTTCCAAGAAAAGAGAACAAATGGAGGTTTATACTGGACTTGTCTATTCTAAACACTTTTCTCATTGTGCCAAAGTTCAAAATGCTGACGTTACAGCAACTCCTTCCTATGCTGGGCAAGGGGTCTTGGCTGGTCACTCTTGACCTCAAGGAAACATACCTGCATGTCCCAATCAGACACAGTTGCAGAAGATACCTCAGATTTCTTGCAGGGACAGAGCATTATCAATTCTCAGCATTGCCGTTTGGCTTATCTTCTGCACCCAGAGTGTTCACGAAATGCCTGGCATCAGTAGTAGCACACTGCAGACTCCAGGGGATTCAAATATACCCCTACCTGGACGACTGCCTGATACAAGCAGACAACAAACAAACCTTGATAACAAACTTGGACTATGTCATGCAATTACTACAGGCCTTGGTATACACAGTCAACATTCAAAAATCAAGACTACTGCCATCCCAACAGATTATTTTCCTGGGAGCCAATCTGAACACAAATGGCCTTTCTCACAGAAGAAAAACAAGAGCAGTTACCAGAATACTTCAAAGGCCTAGCAAAGCTCTCCCAGCTGACTGCAAGGAAAATCCTGCAGGCCCTGGGGTTCATGGCATCTTGCATTCTTCTGATACCTTTGGCAAGACTTCATATGAGAAAGCTGCAATGGTACTTAAAAAGCTTATGGTCCCAACACAGCCAAAGCCTAGAGGACGTAATCCCACTTATTCCATGTCTGCAAAGAGAATTTTTGTGGTGGGCTCAAGCAAGTCAGGTAAACAAAGGCATGTCTTTCAACAAACCTCAAGCAGGTCAAATCATTACAACAGATGCCTCGGATCATGGATGGGGGTTGGCGCACATGGAGGACAGATGCATTCAAGGGCAATGAACCCCAAGGGAAAGGCATCTGCACATAAATCAAAAAGAGATGTTGGCAGTGATACGTGCAATCGAGACTTTCGAAAAATCACTTCAGCAAGGGCATTTGCTAATAAGGACAGACAACACCACTGTTATGTGGTATATAAACAAGCAGGGAGGCACTCATTCTTATCCCCTCTGCAGATTAACAATGATTCTTTGAGAAAAGTCCCCGAGTCTGAAGATCCACTTGCAATCCCAGTTTGTGCCAGGCAAGGACAATGTTCTGGCGGACAAGCTGAGCAGAAATTTCTTGGATCCGCACGAATGGATGCTGCATCCTCACATTTTTTCACAAATAACAAGGGCATGGGGAAGACCGGACATAGATCTCTTTGCTTCTCACCTGAACCATCACCTGGAAAAGTTCTGTACAAGAACTCACCATCCTCTAGCCTGGAAAACGGATGCTCTCTCCTTCAGCTGGAACTCTGTAACAATTTATGCATTCCCTCCTCTACCACTGCTGGCCAAGGTGTTACTGAAGATCAAAGCAGAACCACCAACAGGCATTTTGATAGCTCCAGACTGGCCAAGGCAACACTGGTACCCATTGCTGCTGAGCATAACTCGGACCAAACCGTGGCCTCTGCCTCTATGGCCTCTGCTTCTAACCCAGCACAATTACAGGACTGTTCATCAAAACCTGCAAACGTTGCATCTGACAGCCTGGAGGTTACCATAGCCTCTTCCGATATCTCCCTTTCCAAAGAAGTACAAGAGATTTTACTGGAAGCACGTAGACCTTCCACCAGAAAGACTTATTCAGCCAAGTGGAAGAGATTCATCATCTGGAATGCCACCAAGGGTCAGGATGCAACAGTATTGAGCATACCTCAGATATTGGAATACTTGGCAGAAATGTTTCATACTGGTGTCTCTCATTCTTCCATAAAGATTCATGCTTCAGCAATCTCAGCAAAATACAATTGTGATCCACCTGTGTTTTCACATCCCTTGCTAAGACAGTTCCTAAGAGGGATAAAGAATATCAAGCCTCCCAGAAAACCACCAGTACCTGCCTGGGACCTCAATTTCGTCTTGGAAAAATTAACCCTTCCTCCCTTTGAACCAGCAGCATCTTCAGAAATGCAATTTCTCTCCTGGAAAACGGTTTTCCTATTGGCAGTAACATCAGCAAGAAGAGTCTCTGAGGTACAGGCACTCATGGCAGTACCTCCCTTTCTCATTTTTCATCAGGACAGAGTCTCTCTAAGAACCAATACTTCTTTCATGCCAAAAGTAATTTCCAGGGTGTCTCTAAATCAGGCCATTCACCTGCCTACATTCTTCCCCAATCCTCAAAACAAGGGGGGAAAAGTTGTTGCATACTTTGGACATAGACAGACAACTATGCTACTACTTGGACAGAACGAAGACCACCAGAAAGACTGACCAACTGTTTGTAGCCTATGCTGCTGGAGTTCAAGGAAAAGCAATCTCCAAACAAACCATTTCAAAATGGATTGGACACTGCATCAGATTCTGCTATTCCTTTCATGGAAAAGGTGTGCCAGCCAATATTAGGCCACAATCCACCAGAGCTATAGCCACATCCACAGCTTTCCTAAGAGGGGTGGCTACAAAGGACATTCTAGAGGCTGCTACATGGAGCTCCGTGCATACATTTACCAAGCACTACAACCTGCCTTTATACTCCAGATCCCGAGCAGGCTTTGCTTCGGCAGTCCTGCAGGGCATTTTAGCTACACCATCCCTTTCTTAGTTCCAACCACCCCCAGCTTGGCTATGGTATTCAACCCATATGTTATGACTGCAGTTGCATTCTTGAAGGACATAGTACAGTTTTGTACCTACCATAAATGTAGATGTCCAATAGATATGCAACTGCAGTCGGGATTTTCCCTCCCTCCTACCCCTCTGCAACTTTCTTTTTGGGTCCACTACCCCTATTCCTATTAGCTGGGGGTATCTTTTATGGTGTATCTGTTTATTACTGTTGTGCATGTCTGGAATTGTTTATCCATTCACCAAATTTAGCCTTCCTTGGAGGGCACCTGGCATCTGGGGCAAGAAACACTGAAGAAGATGGCGTCGGCCGATGCCTTTATACTCCAGCCGTTCTGACGTCGGAGAGGAGGCGACACCGGCCGACACCGAACCCAGACTTTGGAATCCGGCCGACCGAGGGCTGCCTGAGGCAGGACAACCCATATGTTATGACTGCAGTTGCATATGTATCGGACATCTAAATTTATGGTAGGTACAAAACTGTACTTTTCTTCCGATCGCTTTCTAATTGCAATGCACATACCGGGGAAATCCAGTTTGATAGACAGGTTGACAGAGCTATTCTAATGCCTCACAAGTGGTCCCTCAAGCAGAAAATTGGGGAAGAAATCTTCTAAAAATGGGGCCAGCCTTGCTGTGATCCATTTGCCTTGCCCATGAATGCCAAATGCAGCAACTACTTTGCTCTAAGCTCCCCACTGTGGGAAACCCCGAGGGATGCACTTGTACATGATTGCCCCCCGGGGCACCTGTACGCATACCCACCAATACTCCTGATTCCCAAAGTAAGCAGAAAGCAAGTTTGTTAAAGACTACCATAATTCTAATTGCCCCCTACTGGCCCTGACAAATTTAATTCCCCTTCCTTTGGTCTCATCTTTGGGCGAACCTTGGCTACTAGACCCAGTTCCAGATCTTTTGACGCATGCTTCAGGAATGGTTCATCTCAACCACCACAACTTCACTGACAGCTTGGCTGCTTCAATTCCATTAGTAGCCAGGTATCCTCTCTCATCACCAGTAAGACCTATCTTGATCTCTTCCCACAAAAACATCCACAAGGAAATTTTATAAAGGAAAATGGAAGAAATTTGTGATTTGGGCACATTGAAAGCATGTTGATCCTTTTACTGCTCCTCTACATTTCACAGGGTTCAGTTAGCAGTGATTTCAAACTTTCATTTAGGAGGTAATGTGTCTAACAAACTCTGTAAAGCTTTTTTTTTTTTTTTTTTATTAGAGAGAACTTTATTGAAGCCTCCATACAAGAATCCATCTCCCCCATGGGATTTACTTTATTCTGTCTCGCATCATTTACCCTGGTTTTGAAACAGCAGCCAATTGTGAGTTAAAGTTTTTTTCATAGAAAACTATTTTTCTGGTGGCTGTCACATTAGGAAGAAGAGTTTGAGCTACAAGTGCTGTCTGTCAAACCACCGTATTTGGTATTTCACAAGGACAGGGTCTCATTACGAACTAATCCTTCCTTTTTGCCAAAAGTTGTTTCAGAAAGTAATCTTAATTAGTCCATTGAATTGCCATTTTTTTTTCCCCAAAGATTTGAAAATAAGGCAGAATGTAGTTTACATTCGCTAGATGTTCATAGGCAGTTACGCTTTTACTTGAACAGAATTGCAGATTTCAGAAAGTTTGACCAGATCTTTGTCTCCTTTTCTGATACAAGGAAGGGATTGCCGGTATTCAAAGTAACATTACCTAAATGGCTTTCACAATGTATAACCTTTATTTACAAATCGCAGAACAAGTAGCTTCCACAACAAGTCAAAGCCCACTCAACTAGAGCAATTGCTACTTCCTCAGCTTTCTTACCGAGAGCCTCCATGGACAGAATATGGGCTGCAGCCACGTGGGCAAACCCTCATACCTTTATTATGCATTGCAAAGTAGACTTGGCCTCCAGGAATAGGGCCGCCTTTGAGTCTGTGGTGCTGAGGAATATTTTTCCTTGAGCCACCCAAGGTTTAGGTACCTAAGGATGCTGTCCCATCAGAGAGAATAAAACCCCATCAGAGAGAATAAAACCGGATTGGACAACAACGCACACAGATGTTATGTTCTCACTATAATGTTCCATGTGTGTTGTCCATCTCCGCCTTTATTCTCACAGCCCACCCACCTTCCCCCCTTCCCATGCTCCTGGTAGACTAAGTTATACTAATTGGACTGTTAGACTCCATTACTTCAGAAATGGTTTCTTCTTATCAGCTTATCTGGATAAGGCTGTAACATTCTCTTTTCTCAAGGATATATATTTTTTTCTAATGGGCAAACAAGATCTGAGGTAATGCTGAGGTGCATTCTGGGGATAGGGAGAGTTCCCACGAGCTTGTTAAAGGCTTTGAGCTTTGGTAAAGGCCAAGATGGGTCTGAAGGATCAGAGCCGACCTCATCAGTGAGAATAAAGGTGGAGATGGCCAACACAAGTGGAACGTTGTGGTGAATACATAACTTCTTTTTTTCCCAAATGCTGTCTAGATTTTGGGGTGTATTCAATTGGGAACAATCTTTGGCTGCCTCCAAGATCAGCAAGGATACATGATCTTTTGAAGGATGAGGCCCTGGCTGTAGTGACCTTCGCTCCATTTATCCTAGCATTGATGGACATTTTTAAAAATGCTTGCTAGTGTCCTCTGCTGAATGAGTGTGTGCCTGAAAAAAGTGTTTAAAATATTTAGAGAGAATCATAGGTAGTTACTAGGCTATTGGCCCTGTGGTTCTTTATAAGCCTAGCCAACAATTTAGCCCATGTTTCCAACAAGTCAGCACCCTATGTTACTGTCCAGCAGGGACACAGGTGGAATCCCAGGGGTGTGTTTTCTGTTCCCCATCCAGTTATCCAGGCTGCTCTTAAAAAGGTTTAATGAGGTACTCTGCTTTATGTGGAGAGGGAATCTGTTCCACAAAAGGGGGAGACTCTGGGGGACTAATCTGTCCCGCCAAGAAGTCCTGTTGAGGTTGCACGTGTGGGTTACTGGAGTGGAACTTGACTTGCGGATATGCAACAGTCCCATCGGGGCAGGGTCTGAGATTGCTTTGCATGCCAGACAGAGATCACCTCTAAGGAGTCTGTAGAAGACTGAGTAGAGGGACAGGGCTTTTAGAATATTCATATAGGGTAGATGTTTGAGGCCCTCGATTCTCCAGGTGAGGAACCACTGTGGTCTCTCCAGCTGTTGCATGTGCTTTGTGTGGTATATGCTGAAAGGGGCATTGTACTCAGTAATGGGTCTTGTAAGGGAATAATATATGGATGTTGTTACCACCTTGTCTCTGGATGAGATACCCATACTAATGAGGTGGACCATGTAGAAATATTTTCTGTACAACGGAGGCAATATGGTGGTCATAAGTCAGTGTGCTATCAACCTGGGTGCCCAAGACCCTCACGACTGATTGTGTGCTTAGTACCTTATCAATGTGATAATTTTTGGGGACGTCACTCTCCCCAAAAGAGATGATGCATTTTTTGGCATTCAGTTTGAGGCTATGTTTCTGGCACCAGTCATTTGTTTGGAGGATGTCCACATCACTAGAGGAATTGATGACAGCACCTAGCTTATAGTCCTCTGCAAACTTGGTCAGCCGTAGCCCACTAGATTTGGCCTGCAGCTCCGAGAAGTATATCCCAAACAGCAGAGGCCCCAAGACCGATCCCTGAGATACACAGCTTGTCATGGGTCTACTACTCGAGGTGGCTTCCTCTATTTTGACTAGGTGGGTTCTATCAATGAGCCAGTTTGCTACCCATCTGGTAACATATGGATTGATGTCTAGTTCAGAGAGAGTATCTGTTAAACCTGAGTGGAGAATAATATCGAAGGCATTGGCCCGGTCAAGGTAGGTGGTGTGCACGGTCTTCCCCTTCATCTATGGCCTTGGTGACTGTCTCAAAGAAGTCAACCAAATTTAACAGGCATGACCTCCCCTTGACAAAACCAAACTGTGTGGGATCAAGTGTCTGGAGGTTGCCAATGTCGTTAATGAGGTCCATGGTAACCCGCTCTATGGCCTTGCAGATCAGGCTAGTTAGGCTGATGAGTCTATAATTTCCTGGATCAGTGGATGCTCCTCCTTTGTGCAAAGGGATGACAGTAGCTGTCCTCCACTCGGCTGTGACGAAGACGGTAGTTAGGCTTTGGTTGTATAGGCTACCTAATGGTGCTGCATGTTCCAGCCTGAGTTCATGTAGGATGCAACCTGGGATGTTATCGGGTCCCACGGAGACTGTATTTTTTTCCTTTGATAGGGCAGTGATGACTTACTCCCTAGATATAAGGGGAGGGGGCAGGTACTGGGGATATCCTGTTTTACTGATGGAGGGGACAGAAGAGTGAAGTTTTCACTGAACCTGGCTGCCAGAAGGTTGGTTATATCTACAGCGTTTGTGGTGTCCTTGACCACCAGTTCTGAACAGATCTGGGTGCTTCCCTTGAGATTATGGACATATGTGAAGAAGGCCTTATGATTGTCTTTAGTAGATGTGGCCAGTTTGGATTCGGTTTGCTTTGGAGGATTTCATTTGTGCTCTTATTTGCTTGTTCAGGCTAAGGAGAGATTGCTTCCAATTAGACACCTGCCTGTTCTTGGTCCTGGACAGCAATCTTTTCCTTTTATTATAGAGTTTATTTATTGTAGATGTCCACCAGACAGGTTTCTCTTCCTTGAGGAGGATTGTTTTGTTCTGTCTGGTATTCCTGATTCCATGCAGCTGTATAAATGCTCGTGTAGTACCTTGTAGGTTTGGACATATTTGCCAGTTCCTATGGTGGGGGAGGGGGCTATGAAGCTGTTTATACCTTCCCTCAGGAGGTTGTAATCGGCTTTAGAGATTTTTTTTTTACCCTAGCTGGGGGGGGGGGGTGACTTCGAAAGTGACTGCTTTGTGGGCAGATCTTACCAGGGATGATGACACTAGGGATGCTGCAGTGGTTACTCATGTTGGTTAATACCAAGTCCCAAGATATTTTCACCTCTTGTGGGTTTGTCACCCAACTGGTCCAAGGCGTTTGCATTGACTCAGTCAAGGAATCTCTGGGCATTTGTGTTTTGGCATGAGTATTTCTTCCAATGTGGGTTGGGAGAGTTAGTTGCCCATGATCAGGGTAAAGGGTTGAATTTTGATGGATTTGAAGTGGTCCAGTTAGGGGGAGTAGGCATCTTGAGTCAGAGTTGGTGGCCTATAGTTAGCTATGATTTGAACAGTGATCTTGTCAATTGTTAACTGCACCTGGAGTGTTTCCTGTGAATCATACTGTTTGACCAGCCTAGAGGTGTGTGTTTTTTATATATATTGCACCTCCACCTCCTTTTGTTTTGCTGCCTGCAGTTTGAGGTCTGAATGAATGATGGGGTGAGTAACCTGGTATGACTGGGATGCTCTCTGCAGCTTTGAACCAGGTTTCTGTAACTGCACAAATGTCAGCTTCTTCCAGTGTTCAGAATGCTTGCAATTAGTGCCATTTCATGTTCAGACTTTTCGCATTTAGCAGCATGACTTTCAGTTTGTTTTGATGAAGTTTTCATGTTGGTAGTTTTGACATCATGGCATTGCCCAAAAAAGGCACTATAGTTGAGGCAAGAGCCTTTGCCAGGAGCCTGAAGCCCAAGGGAGACAGATGCACGCCATCTCTGGCAAAGCATTGTGGTTTGTCAATTGTCATCCCAGGCTGTCAGGTACTCGATCCCCTTGGAGTGACACCAGGAACTAAGCCAATTGTTAGTCAATCATTTTCTGTTTATATTGAGGCATCATGTGCAGCGGTAGCATTGTTGCCTCATAGCAAGAGGTTCTCCCGTTCGATTCTTGGCTGGAGTGCGGGGAGTGCCTTCTGTGTGGAGTCTGCATGTCCTCCCCGCGGTTGGGTGGACATTCGAAAGACATGCGTAAATGGGCGTGCCTTCGTTGAAGGTTGAACGTCGAGCTGGCACCTTGACGTTCGTGAAAATCTACTGCCAATCATTAGCGGACCGGAGTTCCGCTGTGGTGACCCCTAACCGGGAAGAGCTAAAAAGACGAACACTGAGGCATCATTCTGCATGACAGTAGAATGCTGCTTAAGGCTAGGAACACGTACTCAGTGAGCTCGATCATGTCTTTCTTCATATAGTCCATGGAGATGCATCTCAAGTCATTTACTCCAACATGAACTGTGACAGAGTCATAACAGTACTTGTTGATTGACGTGAGTGCATTGGTGATATGGCAGATTCTGGCACCCGACAAACAACTAGCCATGACTTTCTCCTTATACAGTCTGGTGAGGGGCACATTTGTGTCTGACAATGGAGTCGTCTATGACTAATATGTTGGGTTTATGTTTAGGCCTTAGTGGCTGTGTGAGACAGGTGTGTGGACTGTGTGTGGTGTGGTGAGCAGTGGAGTTCGCATGCATTTATGCTTCTGAGGTCTCTTGTTTGGGTATGCTTTTGTTGAGGACTTCCGCATATGTGGGGGTGTGTTGTGTAGGTGTGGGCAGTGTCTGAGGTGTGGTGTTCATGTTTCCAACCTTCTCAGTACCAGATATACTGGTTTGTGGGGGAGAGAGTAATTGCATCTTTCACAAATTGTGTTCCTAGTTGGTAGTAGAGGGTTGTCAGTGTACACGAGGCAGTTGCACTGTCTCAGGATGCCCATATCAACCAGACTGGCAGGTAATTGCCCATCCGTATTTGTCAGAAACTGAAAAAGCTAAGGGGATAAAGGGAGGAATGTCTAAGAGTAGGACTACTAGATAACACAAGTGCTACTAAGGGAAAATTTGTTGCTGGAATAACTCAAAAAGGGTTAAAAACTGTGCAGCTGAAGCTCTGGATGCAGCAGACCTGTATCTAGACTGTTACTCAAGTTTGTGGTTAAGAACACTGTAAAACAACTCACAGTGAAACACAGATTAATCATTTATAGTCAAAAGAAGAGAACTCGCAGTATGAAAAAATTGTTAAACAGCAACAAAATGCAGTTAAATAGTAATGAATTGCAGTAGATAACAATGAAATAGTTAATCGGTAGATTGCTTTAAAACAGTAGCTCACAGCAGTAACAAACAGCACAAAGCAGTGAGGCGACAACACTACCACAGCACCATTCTACTGAATTGCTGCTTTGTGCTGTTTGTTACTGCTGTAAGCTACTGTTTTAAACAGCGGACTGGAGATCCGCTGTGGCGACCCCTAACCGGGATAAGCCGAAAGACACAACAACTGTCATCAATTTAATGAGGCTACAAACAAGCAGTAATAAATACGGCAAACTGAATGCAGTCCAACTCCTAAGTATAGATAGCAAAATGAAGTAGGAAGAGGTACAGTTTTAGTAGAAAGTGAGGAGACAGAAGATAAGATAATTCAAGGTTGAGAAGCTGAAGGGGTGGGTCTTTACTAAGTTGTCACTATAAACAGTAGAAGGAGCTGATGTAATGTGACTGGGGGAGTGTCCATTATCAACTTTGTACTAGAGGCGGGCAACTCAAAGCCACCAATCTTTAAGACCACAACAGCAGATGAGTGGGTGGGTGGCAAAAACAGTTGCACAGATTAAAAAGATATGCAGGAGTGCTCAAACTTACCTGGTCTCCAAGCCCTTTTGTCTGCAGACCCTGCTTGTGTGTCCCCAGTGACCTCTTAAATAAACAGGCTGTCTATCAAACCAATTCCCTTCAGATAAACAGGCAAATAGCTAGAATCTCAAGGAAAGAAGCTGGTAATGTTCCAGCACATTAACCTTTAAGGTGTTTTAACTATCATTTTATTGTTGCCTGTTGAACAAGACGTCCGTGTTAAAGATAGTTTCCAGTGTTTCTGAAGTATCTAAACATGCTTTGAGTACTTGGAAGGGGCCAGTACTGTTTCTAGAAGTGCATTGATGTCCGTGGTGATAAGGAGGGATGCTTGGTTGCACACTCAGGGCTTCTCTGAGTTAAAAAATCAGAATACGACTGACTCACTTGATCCTGATTCTGTGTTTGGTACAGCAGCTAAACAGTTCCTTAAACATGGGATGACCGAGGCAAATTGATGCAAGAGGTGTCAAAAATGTTCCATATTCTCAAGTATCCTTCCATTAAGCAGGATAAATTTTGGCAGCCTAGCAGAATGCCCAGTCAAGCAAAAAAAAAAAAAACAGGCTGTAAAAGAAAATGGCAGGATGAGAATTCCACCAAACCTAACAAGAGGGCTTCCTTTCCCCAAAAGGATAACTCCCCTCTCCAATTTTTGACTATGCCGACCTGTCTTTCCCAAGTCCCCCTCCAGGTACTCTGCCTTGAAAGTTAGCTCTCTGACATCCTGGCCATCAGTGGCATCCAACAAATGTGATCAGCATCATTGGCAGAGGTTACAGATGGCATTGGAAGGAGCATCCACCTCCATTCAAGGGGGATCCCCTTCATCTGCTGGACCAGACTGTTATTCCTTCCTGTACTCTGGCAAATGCTGGACTCTGATCATAAAACTGGTCCTTCCTTCGGAGATGATAAAAAGTTTCTATTACAGAATTTTTCTGGCCATGGGAAACTAGTGTTAAACCTATTTTTCTGAATATTTTTGTTAAGGTCTCCTATTTTAAGATGCTCACCCTTTGTGCTGACAGTGCTTCCTCTTTTACAGGACCACCCCTTCATGGTGACTCTGAACTTGAAGGCTATGTGTCATATTTTCACCATTGCTCATGGTTCAGGAGATGTCTTAGAATTGTTGCGTCTGGTTTGCAAAATCAGATCTGAAGTTTTTCCTTTTGTCTTCAAGCTATGGAACTCTGATCCGGCACGTTTCCGACTCAGCCTTGTTCTCCAGCATTGAAGCTGAAGTCCAATCTCCTCCCCTACCTATAATTCCCCGCTCTCCCTCCTCTCCTCAGATTTTGTTTGCCGCTCGTTTTGAACAGCACAGATCACAATTTGCCTGAGCTCCCCCAGGATTACTATAGCCACTAAGTAAGTTTTTCTTGTGGGTTTTCTCTCTACCTATCTTTCTATCTTCCTACACTTGTATCACTACGTTTGACCGTTTTCAGTAAGAGAAAAAATTCTTTCTATCCTTTCTCTTTCTACCGTTCTCTTGTGTGGAGTGTAGGTGTGCACTTCTTGTCCCCTTGGCCGACAGTACTAAGCTGGGGTTCAAGAAATGTGCTTAGTGTGGGCACACGATTCCTCCCTCTGATGCCCACACTCTGTGGATGATGTGTTTGGGGGATTCCCCACCTTGATTTCTCTTGCTCGATTTGTGCAGGCTTCATCCCCCATCTGCTTATCGACAGGAGGGACAAGCTTAAAGGGCCTCTTGGCTCCCTCCGCTGAGGCCTCTACTTCAATTCCCTCTACTTCTGGGACTCAAACTCCCACCAAGAAGCCTGTGGAAGGAGATTGGGTGAGGCATAAGGAGTGGGATCGGCAGAGGAAGAGGTCTCCTGACTGCTCTTCCTTAGCTGATCCTCCCACCCAAGTCTAGGCCCAAACTGGCCCAGGTTTCTCCTTGGCTCTATTTGTCCTGTTTGTCCCCAGAGAGTTCCCACGTTAGGTCTCCTCCCTGTGCCTCCCCTCAGTGCCATTCCAGGCTGGGGTCAATAGCTTCCTCTGTCCTGTCCACTCAGAGCCTCTCTGAAGCCGAGGTGGACAGGATGAAGTTTCTTCGGGCCTAGGTTCAGCGTGGAGTCTTGCCTGCTCCATCCCCCTCTGGAGCCGTGAGCTCAGTCTGGTTTTCTCCTGAATATCTCTTTTTCCAATCTGACCTGCGGCTTTGGTGTACTTGAGTCTGAGGTTTCTTACTGTTGAGTTGTCTGCACTGATGGTTCCTTGTACGTCTATGCCGACAGCTACGTTGAGTGGTTCGGCTCCAGTGTCTGCAAACCAGACTGACTCTTGGGAGCCATAGGTTCGGCATCAGTTGTGAGGCTTTTGGAGCTATCCCTTCCCCTTGGGGCTTCGGCACTGAGAAGCTCAGCTCCGACTCCCCCTTCAATGCCTGGAGCGATGGTCTGGGAAGTCTCTGCTCCAGCTGTGCTACCTTCTAGGGTCTGCTCGCCTTCAGCTTTCGAGGTGGTGGAGAGGGTCCTCTCATCTCCTTTGAGAGCCTTGGCACTTTCTTCCTCACATTCTGCCCTGGCTCCTTATGTTTCTGGGCTGGTGTTTCTGTCCTACCCCCTCAGAGGCAGCCTGTTGCCAGACCACCCCAGTACATTCCTCTTCAGGAATACACCGAAGCTTCCGAGTTATCCCCTGAGCGTCCCACGAAGAGGTGCCTGGGCAGCATATGTGCAAGAGAAGGCACTTGGATTCCCCACCGGTATCTCTCAAGGAAGATCCAGATTTGGATGAGGGGGAGGGTTCCTACCGATCACCCCCTGATGATGTCTTTTGGGGACATCATGGAGATTTTGCATCAGAGAGGGAGATGGTCTCTCCTCAAACCCAACCCTGACGGAGTCTGTATTTTTGGAGGTGTTTGGCACAGGGCTTTCTACATCTTGGGTGTGTGTCCCTCCCCCCCCACACCCCGTGATCCTTTGGTGGATGTGATCTCTAGTAGGGCATTGAAGGAACCAGACCCAGTTGAACCCGTTCCTAAGTGTCCGGACAAGGTACTTAGTGTCCCTTTGGACAGGCCTCATTGGTCCAAGGGGTCCCCAGTCGATGCCATGGTAGGAGAACTCCTTGGTCCATCCTCCACACATGGAGTCTAGGGTGATGGACTACTTTGCGAAGCGAGTGTCTGCTTCAGCCACCTTTTCTCTGTGTGCTATATGTCACCAGACTGCAGAGGGACCTAGATAAGGAAGTGTCAGAGTCTCCCCCGGGGTCCATGTTGGCAGGGAAGAATGTGGTTTGCTATTCCTGTCTGGCCACCCTAATTGCCATTTCAAACATGTCCACGAGGCTTCTTTCTCATGTGACTGAGGGTGCCTCTAGGGTGGCCAGGACGGGCATTGCCATTAGGCGGCACGGCTGGCTGTAGCCTTTTCTTTTTTTGGAACCCTTTAAGGTGTCATTCATGAATACCCCCTTTGACGAATCAACTTTGTTTGGCAAAACTGTTCGGGGCACACTTACCAAGAGATAGAAAGATGGGAAGACTTTGTCTGCCGTCAGGATATGCTTCTCTACTCCACAATGTTCCTTTTCTAAGAATCAGAGTGGGGTCAAGAAGTTGTGGTTTCAAAAGTCTCAGGGCTTTTCCCAGGATGCTCAGGGTCAGTCTTCTCCCAGGGGCAGAGGAGGAAATGACCGATGCCACCCCACATGGCAGAGGAGGTCTGGGGAACCAGGGGTCTCGAGATTCTTTCTCAGACAGACCCTTTCAGCAGTCCTAAAGGATTGCCTGACTGCTGTACTGTGGAGGCAGTCGGGTGGGCATCTCTCCCTGCACCCAACAGCCTAGGAGTCCCATCATGGGCAATCATTGGTGCTTCAAATGTAAAATAAAATAAATTATTCCAGCCTTTTCCTTCATCCTCCTCCTCTGAAAAGAAACCTCCTGGATGTTCCACCCAGTCAATGGGAGGTGGCAACTGTAGAAATCATGAGGCTACTTGAAAAATGAGTCATCCAGCCCGTCCCCCTAGACCAGTCTGGATCAGGCATTTATTCCAGGTTCTTTTTGGTGCCAAAGAAAACTGGAGACTTAAGACCCATTCTGGAACTTACTACTCTGAACCGGTCTGTTGCCAGGACAGTGTTTCAGATGGTCACACTACAGTCCGCTCTGCCCTTTCTGCAGTTAACTGGATATGCTTGGTGAACCTTCAGGATGCGTACTGTTATGTGTAAATGAGCAGGTACTCCAGACGGTTCCTTCGCTTCCAGCTGGGAGCTAATCATTTTCAGTTCAGAGTTCTCCCCCTTTGGACTCACCACTGCTCCCCAGGTGTTTTACCAAAGTGATGATGGTAGTGGCAGCTCACCTGCAGCTGCAGGGGTTTCAGATCTTCCCTTACCTGGACGATTGGCTCCTTTCCGCTCCGTCCAGGCATCGACTTATTCAAGCCAGGGATGATCTCCTCCTCCTAGCCCCTTCCCTGGGCATTACAATCAGTCTAGCCAAGTCGAACTTGGAACCTGTTAGGTGTTGGACTTTATAGGTGCCCAGTTGGATATGATACAGGGCAGGATGTTTCTGCCTCCTGACAGGTTATTTCGCTCCAACAGCACGTGAAGTCTATTCTTCAGACACATCTACCCCAGCAGGTGCGGTTCTTCGGGTGTTGGGGTTCATGGAGGTCATGATCACCCTTCTACCAACTGCATGCCTTCACATGAGGATTCTCCAATAGACCTTAGTGGTACAGTGGTCCCTTCTCGAATGCCCTTTATTGCATCTGGTCTGACTATCCCAAGTTTGTTGGGACTTTTCGGTGGTGGCTTCAGTTCCTGGACCACCTCCTAGGCCACCCATTTGTTATTCCTTCCCCCTTGATCACAGTGACCACAGATGCCTCCCTGCCTGGGAGGGGGCATTGCATGGGACAGACTGTCCAAGGCATGTGGTCCTCCTCCTTGACCAATCTGAATATCAGTGTCCTGGAGATGAGGGTGGTGCTTTTGGCATTGCAAGCCCTTCAGGCCTTTCTTCCTATCGAGACTATTGCCATCCAGACAGGCATGTCAGTCTGGTTCATCAACAAACAGGGGGGAATAGATCTTACTCCCTTTACCATGAGTCTATGAGATTCTGGGAGTGGGCGATCTCTTCCATCTGGTTTCTGGTGGCAATGCACAATTTGGGGGACATCCAACATCCTAGTGGACAAGCTCAGCAGAACCATTATGATGCCTTACGAGTGGTCTCTGAATCCTTTAGTAGCAGACATGATCTTTCAAAAATGGGGTCATCCTTGCTGCAATCTTCTCTCCTCTCCTTCCAATGCGATGTGCAGATTATTTTTACTCCGTCACCCAGAGACACGCTGGTCCATGCTTGGCCCTCCGGTCTACTTTATGCTTATCCTTCTCTTCCTATAATTGCCAAGTTTATTCAGAAAGCACAACTGTTGGAGTAAAGTAATCCTCATTGCCCTTTTTTGGCCTCACCAAGTTTGGTTCCCCACTCTTTGGTCTCATCTAGTTTGTCCTCCCTGGAATCTGGATCTGGTTCTGGATTTTCTCACACACTTGTCAGGTGTTTCTCACCTGAACCTATTCAGCGTGAAGCTCACCACTTGGCTGCTCCTATTTCCCTGATGGCCAGGACTCGTGAGCTTGCTTCCTCTGTCAAAAAGATCTTGGTTGCAGCTCATAAGGCTTCTACCAGGAAGATCTATTCCAATAAGTGGAAATGTTTCTTTGTCTGGACTTCTCAGCACAATCCGTATCCATTTTACCGCTCCTGTCCCTGCCATTTTGGATTTTTTAGCCCATATTTTTCACATTGGGGCTAGTGTTTCTACAATTAAAGTTCAGTTGGCAACAATTTCAAGTTTTCATGTGGGGGAGAATTCAGCGTCTTTGGCTTCTTCTAAGCTTTGCAAGGCTTTTTTGAAGGTTACTATACTTCACCCTCCATCAAAGACCCCACACCTCCTTAGGATCTAAATCTGGTCTTACAGGCCCTGATTTATCATCCATTCCAACCAGCTGCCACTGCCTATTTACAAATCTTATTGTGGAAGACTGTCTTCTTGGTGGCTATTACCTCGGCCAAGAGGGTCTCTGAGCTGCAGGCGTGATCTGTCAAGCCCCCCTTATCTTCTCTTCCATAAGGACAGAGTGACTCTTCGTCTTAACCCATCTTTCTAACCAAAGGTGGTGTCTGAAGCTAATATTAACCAGGTGATTAATTTGCCAGTCTTCTTTCCAAATTATCAAAACAAAGGGGAATACAAATTACATTTACTTGGTATTCACAGAGTGCTGCGAGTTTATTTGCATAGAATCAAACTTTTTCGACGTTTGGATCAACTTTTTGTATCCTTTTCTAAGCCACATTTGGGAATGCCCATTTCTAAGGTCACTCTTGCTCAGTTGATTTCCAGCTGTATTTCTATGGCTTATTGTTCCAAAAGTTTTTGTCTACTGGGTCCTGTCCAGGCACATTCTACCAGATCAGTGTCTACTACTGCGGCTTTTTGGTCCAGGGTTACTATTGATACCTATTCAGCTGCTACCTGGTCCTTTCTGCGTACATTTATCTCCCATTACAAAGTGGATATTCTCTCCAGGTGCAGGGCTTCTTTTGGCTCAGCTGTACTCTGAAACATCCTTCCATGAGGGCCTCGCAAGGTTATTGTAGCTAGGGACTTGTTCCATAGGTTGAAGACCAAATGAAAAACAACTTCAGATGAAGTTATGTACTTACCATAACATTCCATCTGAGTTGTTGCTTTTCATTTGCCTTAAACCATCCCTCGCCCCTTCCCCCTGCCTTTTTGTCTGTGTAGTGGACTGGACAGATGTAGGCACAGGCTGCTTCTTGGCCCGAGTTGTCTGTGTGCCATTGTCTCTTTTGGTTAGGGATTAAGTTTTTTGCTGTGGGGGGGGGGTGGAGGTTGGTACTGTCCTACAGCAAACTCAAATCTGAGGGGAGGAGGGAGAGCAGGGCATTATGGGTAGGGGAGGAGCTTGGATTTCAGCTGTGATGCTGGAGTATATGGCAGAGCCGGATCAGAGTCCCGTTGGTTGAAGATAAATGAAAAGCAACAATTCAGATGGAACGTTATGGTAAGTACAGGACTTCTTTTTCTCTGCATTGCCCTTTGGTTTAGCTACGGCACCATTAGTGTTTATCAAATGCCTTGCTCTGGCAGTGGTCCACTGTCGGACTCTTGGCATTCACATTTTGGACAACTTGCTGATCTGTACAGTGTCTGCCTCCAGTTATTTAGAAGAAAAAAAAAATATATATATGTATATATATATATACATATATATATATATATATATATATATATATATATATAGATATATATATATATATAGATATATATAGTCTCAACTTTATTCTTATTCTCCCTCTACTTTGGGTTCATGCTGAACCTTCAGAAGTTGTGT
Source organism: Protopterus annectens (assembly GCF_019279795.1). Classification (NCBI taxonomy): domain Eukaryota; kingdom Metazoa; phylum Chordata; order Ceratodontiformes; family Protopteridae; genus Protopterus; species Protopterus annectens. The sequence continues at coordinate 1,476,527,439 of NC_056739.1, forward strand.
CTGACACCCTTATAAAGGTCTGTCTGTCTTGAGGTACTTAATCAGCACTGACAAAAGAATGGCCTTTTTTTCTGAAAATAATGTCCTGTCTTACTAGATGGTGTTTCAAGAATTCTCGAGGAGGAATATCACCTCGTCAAGAGAATTCCTAAAAAGTCTATGACTGATGGCATCCATGATTCTCATATCATCACTGGCCTGTCTCTACACAAGAAAAATTCAGTGGTATGTCTAGAATTGTTGGACTCTGCACGTATATTCAGTGCAATCTCAGTTGTTGGTGCTGCCTTTCATCAGATGAGAGTTACAGTAGTGTAGAGCCCAGCTTGAGTATCAATCCAGGACTTCCGTTCTTCCTTCCTTTTCTGACAGTCTGTCCAAACCGATTTGTCTGACTTCAACCGGGGAGCTGTATTAATGGGAGTGTAGGTGCAAGCCACTTGGGTGCCCAAGGACACATGAAGCACATTCAGTATTAAGGAAATGTTGGCAGTGATCCACGTCTTAAAAGTCCTTCGCCAGATGTGGACTTTGGGTTCTCTTCTGGTGGTTACAGATGTCACCACAGTGCTGTAGTACCTCAATAAACAAGGGCAAAAGAGCATCATGCCCTCTGTGCCTGTGTGATTGCCTGGGAACTGGCTGTACAGCATTTTCTGGCTCTTCAGGCATCATACATCCTATCAGAGCAAAGTGCCTTGTAGACAGACGAAGCAGATACTGGGCCAACCTGCACGAGTGACTGCTCAAGTTAGTTGTGTTCCAGGATCTAGTCCAGGTAAGGAGAATGTCTCAAATCTATTCACCTCCTTTTAAAACAATTAACTGGAGAAATTCTCTTTCTGACATCCTTTCAGCCAAGCTTGGAAGACAGACGCACATTCTGGTCCACCTTAACAGGAATGTTCCTGTATTTGTTTCCACTCTTTCGACTGATTCACAAAGTACTTTTGAAGGTTCAGAAAAAATGCCAGTGATCATTGTGGTGACCCCTTATTTGGCCTGGGCAATATTGGTTCTCCTTTCTAATGGCATTAGCCGAGGGCAATTATCACAGACTTCCTCACACACTAGATATGTTCACAATAATCTTGGGACGAATGGTGTTTCCAAGTTTGGAGAAGCTCCAGCTGACAGCCAGGGTGATTAATTATTGACAATGTTTAGGTATTTGTTTCATGAGGATGTGCAGCATGTGGTGCCTAAATGGGAACAGATGGTCTCTTGAGGTTAACACCCCTTTGGTCTTGAAATATTTGAGAGCTGTTTCAGGGTGCCTTAAAGTATGCTTCCATTAAGGTGCATTTAGTAGCCATCTGTGCTTGCATGCCAGTGGATCCCTACTTTTTTTTCTTTTGGTAGAACAGTTCATGAAAGGAGTATTGCATGTGATGCACCCTTGCAGCAAATTCTTCCTTCATGGGATCTCAACTAAAACAGCTGCTCAGGATAACCTGAAGTTCTTAACATAGAAAACTGTTTTGCTTATTGCGCTTACATCTGCAAGTCAAATTTTTGAGCTGCAAGCACTCATGGTGGAACAACCTCACCTTATTTTTCCACAGGAATAGAGCTGTGTTGTGCACTGACCTTTTTTTTTTTTTTTTTTGCCGAAAGTGGTCTCAGAATTCACTGTCTGTTAACCTCCCTGTGTTCTTCCCAGTACCTAAGAATAAGACAGAGAGGATACTTCATACCTTGGATTTGCATTAGTCTCTCAGATGCTTTCTTGATGAAATGAAACTCTTCAGGAAGGCTGAAAGGCCTTTATATTTCTTACACACGGGAAAAGAATGGAAACCTGTTTGTAAGCAATCCTTGCTCATTAGTTGTCCTCTGGTATTGTTTTTTCTGTTACATTCACCATGACGAGACAGATCCAGGCAGTTAAAGGAGCATTCTACCAGGGCCCATTCCTCTTCAGTGATGTATTGGAAAGGAGTGGTCTCTTGAAGTATTTTAGAGGCAGCATCTTGGTCCTCTGTTCATACCTTTATGAAGGCACTACAAGCTGGATGTTTTTTTAAATCTCAAGCAGGCTACGCTAGGGCCATTCTGAATTGGTTCCTGGACCTTTGTCCTTTCTCCTCCCAGGTTGGGTAAGCTTTGGAAATCTACCCTTATGCCATTAAGGCAGTGTGTTTGTTGAACACAGTACAGCTGCACAAGTTGTGTACTGTTCAAGTCGTACTCTCCCAGAACAGTAGATGTGGAGAACACTACCTTACACCATCCTCCTCTTTTTGGATGTACACAGCTTGATGTTGGAGTTGCCGTTGAGTTATGCTCAGCAGTCTTTATTATTGTTTGTGTGTTTTTTGGCTTGCATTTTTATCTTTCTTTTGGACCCTAGAAAACTGAAGGGGTCCTCCTATCTGTGGTTTGAAAGGCAGTCCCTGTACTACCAAGTAATTGGTCCAGCACACAGACAGGCAGTGGGAAGAGCTCTGAGCTTTGGTAAACTGCTAGAGAAAGAGTAAGAAAGTACTGCTACACATATGTCACTGAGGTTGTATGTTCTACAAACATCTACAGTTACAGACTTGCACAACTGTACTTTACTAGCCATTTCCCATATTTCTCAGTTTTCAAACTGGAAGAGCTCTAAACATCCTGCTTTTCAGTGTGTAGCCATCTTGGAAGTCCTGCCTTCTTTCTTAATCTGTGCTGATGCCCCCAAAACACAGACCATAACAGCTTCACAAAAGCTTCTGTAAAGCCAAATCTATCCCACAGAATGGACATGAGTCGTTATGCCACCCAAGTCAAGACCTTTCCTGTACCAAAAAAAGAAGCAAAACACTTCCCATTTTTAAGAGCAGAAAGCAAATTTGATATTGTATTGACAGTTGTAGGCGATGGTGGTGCTGCGGTAGCATTGTCGCCTCCCAGTAAGACACCATCCGGTTTGATTCTCAGCTAGAGCGTCGTCTTCGTGGAGACGTGTGAATGGGCGTGCCTTCGTTGAAGATTGTGTGTCAGGGCTCGTAACTCGGCATGTAAAAATCAACTACCAATCATTGGCGGACCGGAGTTCCGCTGTGGCGACACCTAACCGGGAAAGGCCGAAAGACACAACAACAACATTGACAGTTGTAGGCATAAATAGCTTTTACAGTATGTTTCATGGTATGTGTTCAACACAAGTATGGCTGAAAAAGATGATAGAATTGATGGACTTATCCAGTTTTAACAGAGGATTATGATTGGCTCACCAATCATAACTTTGTGTTTGAGGGATTCACTTCAGAAGCTCGAATTCCAGTATCTCGAGCCCAAGAAGTGGAATCCACAAAACAACGAAAAGTAAAAACCGTGAAATTCAAAACCTCAGATACCGTAAGTTTTGAATTTTGCGGTTTTACTACACACACACACACACACACACACACACACACACACACACACACACACACACACACACAAAACCACTCTACTACATGAAAGCGGGGGGGCAAGCCCCCCTGCACCCCCACTTAAATATTCTCACTCCGAGGTCGCACTACATACAATTAGCGATCACCGTCAAGAAAGGTAGTGTATAACTCAGTCCTTTACATTTACACTTGCCTTCATACCTCTCAAGCGTCTAGATTTTCACAGAACATCAAGATTATTGCTTCATATTTTTGATCTGTTCATCATAAAATATGTAGTTTTCAGACAAACCACTGAGCCTTGAAGTCACTAAATAATGGCATACATTTGAGTTTGTGTTCGCATTCTTTAGATTATGTAGGTGAACACCCATTCTGTTGCTCTATCCTCTCTCTCAAGTTTTTCTTTTACAGGAAATTAGGGACATATTAAGGATACAGACAGCAGGCATAAAGAAATGTTTGTTCTGCCACTGTCATTTGCTAGTCAGTACAGGCAGATTTTACTGCATAGTATGGGACCTGACCTTAACTTTTGCAGGGGGTGCTTAACATTTGATGTTATGTTGTCCTATCATTCATACTGGATGGGTTCGGAGCCACTCCTCTGCTCCGACTTGGCCAAATACACTAGCTCGAAGTCTTTCACTTGGCTCCTGGCTGAATAGATATTCCATCATGCAGTGGTGTAATCCCCCAATCTCGTTTGCCGCTTTACGAGTTTGGATGCTTTCAACTTGGCCGTGGCTAAGTTTCTGTAAATCTTAATATATTTTCTTGTATTTAGCTATAATATACATAATTAGTCTAGTGTGAGCAGTTTAGATAGCTTTTTCTACTGTAGTTGCATGTGCTATTTAATCTTGTTACTGTGTTGTTGCTTGCTGGCCATCGTTTAGTCGCAAGGCCATGTCTCCCTTTTCCTGTCAATTTCTGTCTGTAGAATAGTGGTTAGAGTGTATATTCCCTTGTCTGTCTATATTGGCTCGTTTTAGTTGGAGAGCCAAGTGCCCGTTTAACTTAGAGGGTTTGGCCTGTGTCTCTCTTGTAGCTCTACTAGGTCCATTTAAGTTAGAAGGCCTCTAGTGCCTGTTTAACTTAAAGGGCAGAGCTGTTCCCTTTGTTCCTTTTTTTCTTAATAGATGTGCTATGTTAGTGTGTAAATATTTTGAATATTGCATGTGTTAATTTTTTCTATAAAAGTGCGATTTAGTGTTTACTTCTTTAATAGTAGTTGTGTTTCCTTCTTAAAATGTCAAAGGAAAGTAGAAAGAGGGAACCTAAGACTTCGGGCTTTAAAAAGTGCCAGAAATGTTCACAAAAGATGTCAATCACTGATGGGCATAATATTTGTTTGGGGGGCCATTCACCTCCAAGAGACATGCACATTCTGTCATTCTTTCAGCTCCCCTGTCTTACAGGAAAGAAAGACCAAGCCAATTCTCAAAAGACTCCTGAAACCTACTTTTGATGAAGCTTTACAGAGCTCATCATCTTCAAACAAGTCCCCTAAAGGTGACAAGCATACGAAAAAACAGTCTTTTTCTTCCTCCTCTTCGGCTCATTCGGCCCCACCTCAAAACTTAGCAAAAACTTCTGAAACCTCAATTTCCTCGGCTCCACAGCCCTCTGAACCGAGAGATCATTGACTTGGACAAATTAAGTCCTTCAGCTCCATGGCCTTTGGAACCGAAAGACACTACTTTTCGAGCCAGTCCACTGAACTAGTACCAGTCTCCCCTACCTTGAGATCTCCCCTGATGAGTCCATCCCCTCCGACACTGACGTCGAGGAGTCAGAAGGGTCCCCACGGTCGTCCTCTGAAGATATCTCCTTTGCAGATATCTTAGAAATCCTGAAACAGAGAGGCGGCTGGAAAGCCATCAACCCTTCTGATGAGGAGTCGGTGTATCTGAAGGCTTTTGGATCTTAAGCTTCAGCCTCCTGGGTGTCTCCGCCTTCTGACAAGTTGTTGAACTTGGCTAGTCAAAAGGCATGGGAGTGACCAGAGACTATGGAACTAGTCCCTCTGAGGCCATATAGGTTCTTAGCCTCATCTGAAAAAGCCCCATTTGAAAAGGATTTTCTCACGAAAGGCATTCCTGTAGATGTTATGGTAGTGGCAGCAGCCATCAAGAAGGAACTTTCTGAAACATCCTCGTCTGTTCATCCACTGAGCAAGGACTCTCGAATGATGAACAGATACGGGAAGTGTATTTTTTCATCAGCAACTTTTACCCTCAGATCACTGAACTACCTTACGCACTTCACGAGACTACAACAGATCTCCTGAAGGAGTTAGGAGATACTCTCCAAGGTTCATTAGCTGTGGGGGTTTCAGAAAAGGTAAACTCTCAGCTATCTACCTTAAATTCCATCGTTAACTCCTCCATGAGACTGATATCCTGTGCAGCGGATGGAGCGAGCAGAGCAGTGGGTTTAGGAGTTTCCTTGAGGAAACTCTCCTAGATGCACTTGTGTAATTTTGTGGAGCCTTTCAAGTCTAATTTTGTTCAACGCTCCTTTTGATGGTTTCTTGCTCTTTGGACCCAAAGTCAGATACAATCACCAGATGCGAGCAGGAAGGGAAAACTCTCTCTGCCATTGGAGTACATTTTTCCATACCTTCAAGACCTTACCCTAAAGGTCAGAAAAGTGGGAAAATGTGGTTCAAAAGATCCCAGGGTTTTTTTCAGGATGCACAAGGTTAACCCTTCCCCAGGGGCAGAGGGGGGGAGGCATAAATGGTAGACATCCTTGAGGCAGAGGGAGTCTGCAAAACCAGGGTGACCATGATTTTTTGCGGCCAGCCCTACCAGCGCTTCTGAAAAACAGTCCCATCTGCTGTACTCTGGAGGAAGTCGGGGGGGGGGGGGGGCAGATAACTTTGCACTCAGAAGCCTGGCAAGCTATCACAAGAAACAAGTGAATACAAAGTATAATATCCAGAGGTTATTCCCATTCCTTTTCCTCATCCTGTCCCACAAATCAGAGCAATCCCAGATGTTCCACCCAGTCAAAGGAAGCAAGCAACTGTAGAAATTCAAAAGTTGCGGACAAGAGAGTCCTCCAAAAAGTCCCCGCAGACCAAATAGGATTCAGAACTTACTCAAGATTCATTTTAGTGCCAAAAGAACGGACGACTGTTGTCCCATATTGGATCTCAGCAAACTAAACAAGTCAGGTAAGAAGTCCAAGTTCCGAATGTTGACACTGCAGTCAGTTCTTCTCCTTTTAGGGAAAGATGATTGGATGTGCTCAGTAGACCTCCAAGATGCGTACTACCACATAAAAATGGACAGAGCATCAAGGAGTCATTTACTCTTCTGGCTGGGAGCCAGTCATTATTAGTTTCTAGCTCTGCCCTTTGGTCTCACTACAGCCCCCAGTGTGTTCACCAAATGTGCATGACAGTAGTCACGGCTCACTTGAGACATCTAGGATTCCAAGTGTTTCCGTACCTGGATGACCCAACTGCCACCACCAAGCATCTACTTCAACAGGCGAGCGACGCCACACTACACACCTGTTCTCAGGTATAGCAGTGAATTTACAAAAATCTGCCTTTTTGCCTTGTCAGCACATTACATTCATAGGTGCAGATCTCTACACCATTTCCATGATGGCATGTCTGCCTCCCGACAGTTTCTGTTCTCAGGCAACAAATAGCTGACCTTCTACCCAGAAACAAGGTAAAAGCAAAAACAATTTTGAAAGTTCTAGGAACCATGGCATCAACCATCACCCTAGTTCCTCTAGCCGGGATGCGTATGAGAATTCTTCAGTGGTTCCTTTTTGCTCAATGGTCGTTGCAAGAGCTCCCCATGTCTCCCCAAATCAGAATTAGTCATTCAAGCGGATCTTCTATGATGGCTTTGGTCTAACCATGTGACCATCAGGCTACCTTTTGTGCCACAACAACCTGTAGCTACAGTGACCACAGACTCCTCCCAGATAGGGTGGGGGGGCATTATCTGAGAAGAACAGTCCAAGGCACATGGCAGAAACGTGAGGCCCACTTGCACATCAGTGTTCTAGAGATGAGAGCAGTGCTTCTAGCATTGCAAGCATTCCAGGGCTCTCTTCCAGTAGGAAAAGTTGTAGTCCAGTCAGACAACATGTCAGTAGTCTGATACATAAACAAGGCGGAACCAAACCATACCCCCTTTGTCGAGAAGAGCAGAGAGTATGGCACTGGGCAATCTCTTCCCAACATTTTCTGGTAGCAACGTGTATCCTGGGGAAATCCAACATGGTAGCGGACAAACTCAAAAGGGCAATATTAATGCCTCATGAGTGGTCTCTAAACCAAAACGTAGTGAAGGTTTTCTGAAAATGAGGCCAGCCTTGCTGTGACCTTTTTGCCACTCCCATGAATACCAAATGCAGCATCTACTTTGCCCTAATCCCTCCTATGGGGTAGAACCGAGCGAGGTACTTGTTCACGATTGGCCCTTGGGACTTTTGTATGCCTTTCCCCTGATACCCAAAGTCGTTCAGAAAGCAAAATGCTTGGGAAGCAAACTGATTCTCATTGCTCAATATTGACCTTGTCAGATTTGGCTCCCCTTTCTCTGGCCTCAGGAGAAACCGTGGGTTCTAGACCCAGTTCCAGACCTTCTGACTCGTGTGTCGGGAATGTTTCATCCTGCTCTCCAGACCTTCAGTTTGACTGCTTGGCTGCTCCACTTCCAAACTTAGGCTTCAGGACGTCACACCAGCAGTGAAACACATTTTGGTATCTTCTCACAAGGCTTCTACCAGGAAATTATATTCTAGCAAATGGAAGAGGTTCTCCTACTGGGCAAAAGCAAGAAATATGCATCTCTCTTCTGCCCCAATTAGTTCAATTTTAGAATTTCTTGCAGAACTTTTCCAGCAAGGTTCTGCAACAGCTACAATTAGAGTTCAGTAAGCTGCAATTTCTAATTTTCACACACATTGTGTAAAACATTTTTAAAAGGCATTTGTGTATTAACACCCCCCCTTAAAAGAACCTCTTCAACCGTGGGATCTGAATTTTGTTCTGATGCATCTAACTTTACCTCCCTTTGAACCCTCATCATCATGTGATCTCCAATTTCTCTTGAAAAACTATCTTCCTAGTAACCATTGCATCTGCAAGAAGAGTCTCGGAGTTGCAATCTCCATCAGTCAAGCTGCCGTACTTGATCTTCCATAGTGATAGAGTATCTCTATGAACTAATCCATCCTTTGTGCCAAAAGTTTGCTTCCAAACCAATCTGAATCAATCAATTGAGCTTCCAATGTTTTTCCTAATTATAGCAACAAGGCAGAATACAAGCTTCACCAATTGGATGTGCATAGGAACTTAGGTTTTATCTGCATAGGACCAAAGATTTCAGGAAAACAGATCAATTGTTCATCTCCTTTTCAGAAGCAAAAAAGGGCATACCAGTTTCAAAAGTTACGCTTTCACATTGGCTTTCAAATTGCATTACATTTATATACACCTCAAATAACAGGAATTTACCTTTTAAAGTTAGAAGCCACTCCACTAGGGCTTTAGCAACATTCTCTGCCTACCTAGCCAGATTATCAATGGACAGTATTTGTGCTGCTGCTATGTGGGCAAGACCCCATACTTTTATTACCCATTACAAAATTGATTGGCCTCCAGGGACAGAACTTCCTTTGGTTCCACTGTGCTCAAAGGTTTACTCCCATGAGCCACACAGGAAAATTGGTGCTAGGAACGCTGTCCCATCCAGTAAGAATGAAGGCGAGATAGGACAACGTAACTTAAAGAAGTTATGTAGTCACCATAGCCTTCCTTGTTTGTTGTCCATCTTGCCATTCATTATGACCCTCCCACCTTTCCCCAGCCAAAGGCTCCTAGAGGACTTGGATGTGAGGATTTTTCTTTCTTCTGAAGGAGCTCCTCTGAATTTCCTTGTTATTTCTGTACCTGATGTTGCAGGACAGTTGTGGGTACATTGTTATAATTAGCAGCAAACAAGATCTGGGGGTTACACCATTGCATGATGGGATATCTATTCAGCCACCAGCCATGTGAAAGATTTCGAGCTAGTGTATTTGGCTGAGTCGGAGCCGAGGATCGGCTGCAAACCCATCCAGCAAGAATGAATGGCGAGATGGACAACAAACATAGAATACTATTGTGAGTACATAACTTCTTTTTAAGGTCAGGTTGCATGTTATTCTGGCACTTAAACTGGTTTGTCTTTTTCCGAATATCACAGCATAATCAGCGAGCTGCATGCACTACATAACATGTGCTAGTTTCATTCTACTGTATGGAATTTCATCAGTCTGCATTACAAAACTGGCCAATTTTGGAACTGGCATTCAAAAATCAGCCTTTACCTTTTAGCTGGATCTCGATGAAATGGCCATGCATGCCAGGGGATTTTCTCTTTATCGCCAAACACAAGACACGTTATCTGGTTGCATGAGGGAGCTTTACTTGTGAAATTTGCTCATTAATTTTTGGGAAAAAAAATTTATAGGTGCTTTTTCCTTCTCTGCCTGCTCATTCAGTTTTGGAACATTTTTTTATAGGTGCTTTTTCCTTCTCACTGAACTCAAGCACATTGTTACTATAGTGGTTTGGAATCTCCAGTTCCATTATGCGGAGTGCCATGATGTTCTTCGTTTTCCATTGCTGCAGTCCTTACTATTGGGTATAGTCCGCATCCAGTCGGCCCGAATACCAGAGTATAAGGCTGACGTCGGTCAGGGCGCATTAGACTGACGTCAGTACGTCAGGGTACTAATGCGCATGACCGGCGTCATATCCTCAGTCTTTTTTGCCGCGTGGTCCGATGCAGAAGCAGTTTTGCGAGTGCAGGTTGGCGTTCTGAAATATTTCCGAAACCGGAGTTTCAGACCGAATCAGAGTTGGCTAAGTACCCGCTAGAACATTTTGGTTTTTCTTGCCTCAGTATTTAACCGGATGTCAGAAAAAGTGAATAACTGTATTTCTTGTGGGAAACAAATACCTCATAGGGATTACCATACATTGTGTATACCTTGTTTAGGGCCTGAGCACGACGTTGTTGGTTGCCGCTCTTGTGCTAGGTTTAACAAACGCACTATTAAGAGGAGGTTAGACTGTGCCAGATTAGTGTTTGGGAAGCGTTAATTATAAAATGCCGCCGGATGCTCCGACGCCCGCTTCGCCCAAGAAGCGCAAGGACAAAACAGCGAAGCCTAGGGTTGATGAACCGGCAGTCCCGGACGTCGGTTCTTTAGGTGGCTCAGTGGAGCCAGAGGTTTTGCCAGGAGTTTCTATGGAGTCTCAGGCAGAAACTTTACTGTTACAGGATGTACCCTCTCAGGAGGCAGGCCAGGCTGGGGGGCTTCTCAGGTAACTATTCTTCCCTCTCTTCCCAAAGTAGTTAGAGCCTCTCCTTCTGTTGCCAAAACTTCTTTTAAAGGTAGGCCAACTTCAGCTTCAGTAGGGGCTTCTCCTAGCCTTCGGGTTCTGTACCTAAGAAACATATGCTTAAAATGGCAGAAGATTTGATTACTATGATTAGAGGTTCTATGGGCCCTCCTGATAAGAGGCCTAGAGTGGAATCAGAGTTTGACAGTTTTGAACAGGGTTCAGGGGCTTCTGAGTCTTCCTGCGGAAGATTTGCAGGAGTATCCTCATTATTCTGATTCTGATGTGGATGATACCACTCCTTCGGCTTCTCCTCCTGAGGATTTTTCATTTTCAGAGACTCTGCATTCCATGAGGGAGCACTTTAAATGGGAAGGCCAGGATTACTCTGATTCCAGGAAGAGGCTTAGGGAATTCTTGTTTTTTACCCCAGCATAGGCCCTTAGCTATACCTCCTGTGTTGAATGTGGTGGAAGATGTTTTTGCAGAGGCTTCCCTGAACCCTGATTCTTTGCCTCCTGCTCCTGTTAAACCTGATAGGTACTATAGGGTGCCAAGCTCATAAGTATTTGTTTAAGGGTCCTAGGGCGGACCCAGAAACTGTTTCTCAGGGGCCTAAAGGTGTTAAGGCCTCTGTGGTTAAAAATCCTGTTCCCACTGACAAAGAGGCAAGGGCGTTAGATAGGTGGGGTAAGAAAGTGTATACTTCTTCCACTCTAGCCATGAGAGCGTTGAATTGTCAGTTTCACATGCTGAAATATCAAAATTCTCTCCTTTCACAATTGAAATCTAAGGTGGATGCTTTGGGAAGGTATTGATTGTAAAGACTTGCTGGATTTAGTTTATGTGTCTGAACAAGTGGGCAAGCATTCTTTGCAATGTGGTTTTGATGCTGTGCAGGCCTCCTCGAGGGTGGCTGCCACTAGTTCTGTTCTTCGCAGGCATGCCTGGTTGAGGGATCAAAATTTGGCTGAGCATGTTAAGACAAGGATTTTGGATGCTCCTTTACAGTCTGATGTGTTGTTTGGTTCACCTGTGGAAGCAGTTTTAAAGAAAATGGAGGACAAAGCTAAGTCTATGCAAACTGTTAAAGATTTTTGCAGGTACAGCCACCCAAGTTTAGTAGAAATTGGCCTGCTAAGGGGTGGACATATCCTGCTTATGATTCCCAGTCTAGGGGTAGGTCTAGACGTGGTAGGGGCAGGGCTCAAGGTTCTTTTAGGCCTAGAACAGGAGTTCACCTGCTCAGACTTCTGGTGAGGGCAGGGGTCAGTCCTTTCGTAAACAGACCCAATGACCTGCCTTTTCAGCTGTCAGTAGATGCTCGCCTGGCAGCTCCTTTGGAAGGACGACTGTCTCTTTTCAAAGAAAATTGGGATTTAATTACTCAAGACAGATGGGTGTTGGACATCATTCAGCCAGTCCCTGTATCAGAAAGGGGCCTAGGATTTTATTCTCGCATGTTCCTAGTACCAAAAAGGGGAACACGTGGAGACTGCTTTTGGATTTATCTCTCCTCAACACTAATCTGGACATTCCCAAGTTCAAGATGTTGACGTTACAACAGCTTTTACCTCTGCTGGGCAAAGATCACTGGATGGTAACTTTAGATCTCAAGGAAGCTTACCTTCATGTGCCTATCAGGCTAAGTTACAGGAAGTATCTGCGGTTTCGAGCTGGAGATTCTCATTATCAGTTCTCTGCATTGCCCTTTGGCTTATCTACTGCCCAGAGTATTCACAAAGGTTCTGGCTCCAGTGATAGCTTACTTCAGGCTACAAGGACTTCAAATCTATCCTTATTTAGACGACTGCCTGATTCTGGCTCAAGAAAAGGAAGACCTTCTACAGCATCTGGAATATCTTATAGCAGTGCTAAGATGCCTAGGGTATTCTGTGAACGAAATAGTCCAGTCTAGTACCCTCTCAAGACATGTGCTTTCTGGGTGTGAGACTGAATACAGCAGCCCAGATGGCCTTTTTAACCCCGGACAAACAAAAGAGTCTATCACTTTACTTCCATCAACTTTCTCATCAGTCCGTGCTGACTGCAGAGACAGTCCTTCAAGCATTAGGGTTCATGGCATCTTGTATTCTGGTGCTTCCCAATGCCACACTGCATATGAGGAAGTTACAATGGTATCTCAAAAATGTATGGATACAGCACTGCCAGGATTTAGACACTGTCATTCAAATAATACCTTGCCTTCAAAGAGAATTTTTGTGGTGGGCTCAGGAATGTCACCTAAACAAGGGACTCTCTGTGACCCGGCCAGAGGCGAGTCAGATTTTACCGACAGATGCCTCAGACATTGCTTGGGGAGCTCATCTAAATGGAAAGTGGATACAAGACAAGTGGCCTGCCAGACTACAGCATCTACATATCAACATGAAGGAGATGTTAGCAGTCCAGTTCGCATTGCTGGCTTTCAAGGAGTTACTTCTTCCAGGGCAGGTGTTGATTCTAACAGACAACACAACTGTCATGTGGTACTTCAACAAACAAGGGGGAACACATTCTTATCCTCTATGCAGGCCAGCGATGATTTTATGGGAGACTGCGCTACGCTTGCACCTAACTCTTCAGGCAAGGTTTCTGCCAGGAGCACAGAACTCCTTAGCAGATGTGTTAAGCAGACAAATCATGGATCCCCACAAGTGGAAACTGGATCTTCATGTATTTCAGAAATTGACAGTGTCATGGGGAACTCCAGACATAGATCTGTTCGCTTCTCCACTAAACCACCAGCTGCCACAGTTTTGCACAAAGGGGTTTCATCACACAGCTTGGAAAGTGGATGCTCTGTCTTTCAGTTGGACAATCCTTCATGTGTATGCCTTTCCACCTCTGCCTCTTCTTCCAAAGGTACTGTTAAAGGTCAGACAGGACAGGCCAAGAATAATTTTGATAGCTCCAGATTGGCCTTGGCAACACTGGTACCCTCTACTACGGAGTCTGGTAAAGAAGCCTCCGTGGCCTTAACCTTTGATTCCACATCTGTTATCCCAGCAGGACGGTCATCTACTCAATGTCAAGCTTCACTCTCTTCATCTGACAGCCTGGCATATTCTGTGTTGAAACACAGCAGGTCTCAACTTCCTCAACAAGTTTTAAATGTGATTAGGGAAGCTAGAAGACCTAGTACAAGGAAAGTGTACGCAGCAAAATGGAAGAGATTTTTATTTTGGAGTAAAGCAAAGAATTTGGAGATTTCTGAGCCTAATTTGAGTATGGCTCTTCAATATCTTACTGAGTTACTGGACAAGGGTCTGTCCTTCTCTTCCATTAAGATTCATGCTGCAGCAATCTCAGCTCACTATGATTGTGACCCACCATTGTTTTCGTGATCCTTTGTTCAAGCAGTTTCTTAGAGGGCAAAAATATAAGACCCCCACGTAGAGCTCCTACTCCTGCTTGGGATCTCAATTTTGTGTTGGAAAAACTTACTCTACAACCTTTTGAGCCTGCGGCTACTGCTGAATTGAAATATTTGTCATGGAAGACTGCTTTTTTGTTGGCCATTACTTCTGCAAGAAGGGTGTCTGAGTTGCAGGCCCTTATGGCAGTCGAGCCCTTTTTGATTTTCCATAAGGATAGGGTATCCTTACGTACTAATCCTTCCTTCATGCCTAAGGTGGTTTCTAGTGTGGCTTTAAACCAAACTATTCATTTGCCTACTTTTTATGCAGACCCCCAAAATAAAGGGGAAAAGATTTTGCATACTTTAGATGTACACAGGCAATCATGCTATTACTTAAGCAGGACTAAGGATTTTAGGCAGTCTCAGCAGTTGTTTGTTTCTTTTGCTTTGAGTTCGCAGGGCAAGCCTGTGTCAAAACAAACTATTTCTAGGTGGATTGGCTTTTGCATTGCATTTTGTTATTCCCATCATGGCAAGGAGGTTCCAGCTGGGATTAGGCCTCATTCCACTAGGGCTACTGCCACTTCAACAGCATTTCTACGGGGTGGCAACTAAGGATATTTTGGAAGCAGCTACTTGGAGTTCAGTGCATACTTTCTCTAAGCATTATCACCTTCCTATCTACTCTAAGTCTAGGGCTGGTTTTGCCACAGCTGTTTTGCAAGGCATGTTGTCAGCTCCTGCTTCTTTATGATTTGCCAGCCTCCCTTAACTCTGCTTTGGGATTCTACCCAATAGTAAGGACTGCAGCAATGGAAAACGAAGAACATAGTACAGTTTTGTACCTACCATAAATGTAGATGTTCGAGGATTCCATTGCTGCAGTCCAATTTACCTCCCTCCTTCCCTCTGTGTTTAGGGGTGGTTGTGTAGGTGAGTTTACCTGCTTATATTTTTGTATATATTGTTCATGTTTTGGTGCAGGTATTTTGGGCCTTGTCTTTTTAGGGTCTTCTGACATCTGGGGCAAGAAAAGACTGAGGATATGACGCCGGCCGGTCATGCGATTAGTACCCTGACGCACTGACGCCAGTCTAACGCGCCCTGACCGACGCCAGCCTTATACTCTGGTATTCGGGCCGACTGGATGCGGACTATACCCAATAGTAAGGACTGCAGCAATGGAATCCTCGAACATCTACATTTATGGTAGGTACAAAACTGTACTTTGTGAGGTCAACATACAGGTGGATGTCAGTGTTTATGCTATTACTGAAGTACGTGCACTGAGGGTGTTTCTATTTTTACTTAATCCGACTCCCCTGGACAAGGAACATGCAATTCACATCATTGTGAACTCTCATCCCTTCCTGATATGGGTGCACACTCTCCCACACACCCTCTGAAGGTTACCACCATTATTGGTGGCTTAGTGAGATGAACATCTGCTCACTGACCACTTGTATACATCCCATCTCCTCCTCTTTTGAGGGGACTGATGCAATAGGTGACTGGCTGTACCGTGCCCTCTCCCCAGGATGGACGCATCAGTCCTTCCCTGACATTGTTAAACAGTGGCTGCCTCTGCTATAGTCATGGAGTTTATCCTTCCAGGCCACACACACTGGCAGTTTTGGAATTTTTGATTTAAGTATGCATTAACCTGCTTCTGAAAATTTACATCACTAAATGATACTGTATTTAGTTGCTTGTAACACTCTGTGACTCTAAATGATCATAAAGTAATGTTTTTAATCTACCAGAGGAAGGGTAGGGTGCTCTGCTTTGTCGTTCTGCTAACTATTTCATTATGATGTCTGCATGCCAACATATATTTTTGGTTGTAAGATAGGTGTCAGAGTATTTAACACAACATTTTGATCATATAATCTAATTTGTCTTACAGTAGCTTATCTGGTCTTGCAGTTAATCATTTAACACTTCTGTTTTCATCCTTGTCTCTTGTGTTGGTCTGATGACCAAATCCTAAGCTCAAGTCAGGAAAAGGTTACTGTCACCCTCTTCTAATTTCATGGCTCTGTATTCTGCTAACAGTATTTGCAAAGTCTGCTTAAAAGCGTACTGAAATACAATTCTACTGTTATAAACTATTAAAATGTTTCCATCAGCATCACTCTTTGGTCATTAATTGAGCTTTTAAAATATAACCTTTGTTCTAACATTTTAAAAAGATCAGTCACTTTGGGTGTATTCCTTCATTAGGAACAGGCATGCAGACAAGAAAGCCAGTTCATTTTAAAATCTATATTACTGACCAAAGTGTGTGATTTTGATTTTTTATTCTGTTTAAAAGTCTCCCATTGCATGGCTATGCTTTCTGCCTGAATGTCTGTTTATAGTGATACCACTAACTCCTCCATCCCTTTTGTAAAATGCAAGGTTTTAAGCTCAGTATTCTTGGAATTGTCAAGTGTCAGGTGTGTTAATATTGCAGATATTGGAGAATCATTTGTAAAGCCTGCTTACTTTTTAAGTAATAAAATGCTTTGCCTGAGATATGCTGTTAAAATGATATTACGATAGTTATGGGTGGTGTCCCTAATTTAGATGTCTTCTAGACCCATACTTTTCAAATATCTAGGCAAAGGTCTCTGTAGTGCTGGGACTGCTATTGAATGTGGGCTGTCTGGACTGCATCTGTTGCCAGTACTTTTGTTGGTGTCTGTCCCATGCTGTCCACCCTTCTCTGAAGGCTGTTCACTCTCTTTTAACAGTGGGGGCAGATGTTTATCGTGCATACAGCTGCAGTCATAACAGATGGGTTTTCCTGCTGTCAGGCGGATCCTCGGTCGGCCAAATTCCAAAGTCTAGGTCCGGCGTCTGATGTTGTCGCTTCTTCCCTGACGTCAGTGCGTCTTTCTTACGCAAATCCAGCCGATTTCATTTTCTTAAGTGGAGCGGTGCCAAGTCTTAAGCAGAAGCAGTTTCATGAAAGTTGGTTTCTTCTTGGAGAAACTTTCTATTTGCTTGGGTCTTCTTTCAAGCTAAGTACTGCTGGGGAAACTTTTCTTTTAACCATGGCACGTCATGTGAAAAGCATAATTGCATTTATTCCTTGAGCACGTAATGCATTTCTTCGCTGCCTTCGACTTTAGGCCCTGACCACTTGTGCGACGCGTGCTGGGGTTTAAAAGTTATATGACAACAGACGACTACCAACATTTAATGAGTTTAAAGTTATTATAACTGGCTTAAAGTTTAAGTACATTATGTCGGATAATACAAATATAAGAGGAAAGAAAGGGACGACATCGACAGGACCGCGAATCTACCGACACAGCGCGCTAGTTCCACGCTAGTGGTCTCCGATACAGTGGTAGCCGGTTGAGGTGCCTACGCATTCCAGTTTCTTGTATGGTGCTCACTTTGTCCAGGTCTTCAGTGCACGAGCACATAGGCTACAGACCCGACGGCCGACTTGAGCACACCTTCAGGGTTTAACAGAAATGCAGACAGCCTCAGGCCTCCTCAGGTGTCTTCTGCCTTTTTTCCATCAAGGCTTTCACTCAAGCAGTCTAGTCACAGCCAGCCAAAAGACAAGCAAGCTCAGCTCCCTCTCAAGGCCCCATGCCTAAAAAGCAGATGCTCAAAATGGCTGAGGATTTGATTACTCTTATCAGAGGTTCTCAACCCCCCCCCCCCCCCCGGGCAAAAGGCCCAGAGTGGAGGAAGAATCCCTTTCCTTGGACCAGGCCTCCATTATTTCAGAACATTCTGAAGACCAGGAACATTCATACTCCCCTTTTGAAGATTCTGATGCAGAGGAGTCCATTCTCTCTGTCTCCCCCCCTGAGGATTGCTCTTTTGGGGAAACCTTACATACCTTGAGGGAACACTTCCACTGGGAAGGCCAAGAGTACTCAGACTCCAAGAAAAGGCTTAGGGATTTCCTCTTGCTCCCTCAGCACAGGCCTCTGGCTATACCTCCTGTCTTAAACATACTAGATGATGTGTATTCGGAGGCCCGCCTTAACCCAGATTCTTTACCTCCAGCTCCAGTCAAGCCTGACAGGTATTACCGGGTTCCTGATTCACACCAATTTCTATACAAAAGCCATGCAACTGACCCATAAACTATTTCACAGGTTCCCAAGGGAATTAAGGCCTCCACTGCCAAAAATCCATTACCTTCAGAGAGAGATTCCAGAGCTTTAGAAAGGTGGGGGAAGAGGGTATACACCTCGGCCACCTTAACCATGAGGGCATTATTAAACTGTCAGTTCCATATGTTAAAGTACCAACAGTTTCTGTTATCACAGTTGAAAAGCAAAATGTCACAAACTGAACAACCAGACTTGAAGGAGTTGCAGGATTTGTTACATAGTGCAGAACAAGTGGGTAAACATACCTTGCAATGTGGTTTTGATGCTTTAGAGGCCTCGTGTAGAGCTGCTGTTACAGGATCAGTCATACGTAGACATGCTTGGCTCAAAGAGCAAACCTTACCAGATCATGTTAAAGCTAAATTACTGGATGCACCTCTGCAAAAAGATGTATTGTTTGGTGTTAAAGCTGAGGAGGTGTTAAAGAAAATGGAGGAAAAGTTAAAATCAATGCAAACAGTGAAATATTTCCTACAGGTACAACCTCCACATTTCAGTAGAAATTGGCCTTCAAACAATTGGTCCTTTCCAGCCACGGACAGACCCCAAAGAGGTTAGATACAGGCGCCCGAGGGGTAGAGGGCATTCGCAAGGATCGTTTAGAGGCAGACAATGGCAAGCACCTACACAAAGAGGTGGTGAGGATAGCTCTCAGCCATTCAGAAAGCAGAACCAATGACTTCCCCTTTGCATGCCAAGCAAGGCTCAGATGGCAGCACCTTTAGGTGGAAAACTGACATTATTTTCGAAAAATTGGCATTTTGTCACAAAAGACAAATGGATCCTGGACATTATAGACAGAGGCTACAGATTCCACTTTTACACCTTCCAAAAATGAGAGGCATGTCAAACCTGCCACACAATCAAAGGGCAGAGGCACAAAAACAAATTTCAGATCTCATGGACATGAAAGCTAATCAAGCGGTACCTGCACAAGAACAGGGTCAAGGTTTTTATTCCAGACTATTCCTGGTACCAAGGAAGGGCAAAGATTGGAGACCTATTTTGGACCTATCCATCCTAAACACATTTTACTCATGCCAAAATTCAAGGTGCTCACATTACAGCAGCTTCTTCCCATGCTGGGCAAGGAGTCTTGGCTGGTAACACTGGACCTCAAGGAGGCATACCTGCATGTCCCAGTCAGACAGGATTGCAGAAGATACCTCAGATTTCTTGCAGGTTCAGCACATTATCAATTCTCTGCATTGCCCTTTGGCTTATCTACTGCGCCCAGAGTGTTCACAAAATGCCTGGCATCAGTAATTGCCTACTGCAGACTTCAAGGGATACAAATATACCCATATTTGGACTGCCTGATCCAAGTGGACAGCAAGCACATACTTCTGAAACATTTGGCGTCTGTAATAATGTTGTTGAATTCTCTGGGATACAGTCAACAAAAATAAATCAAGGCTAATACCCTCTCAAACAATAATTTTCCTGGGTGCCAACTTGGATACAAACACCCAGATGGGCCTACCTCATGCCAGAGAAACAAGGGTAACTAACTCAATACTTCAGAAAACTGGCAACTTTCACCAGGCTGACTGCAAGGAAAATCCTGTAGGCTCTGGGATTTATGGCATCTTGCATCCTACTAATCCCATGTGCAAAGCTGCATATGAGGAAACGTCAATGGTACCTAAAAAACCTATGGTCTCAACGCAGCCACAGTTTGGAAACAATAATACCACTGATTCCATGTCTTCAAAAGGAATTTCTGTGGTGGGCTCAAGCATGCCAAAGAAACACAGGTCTCCCATTCTGCAAGCCTCAAGCAAATCAAGTCATCACAACAGACGCCTCTAATTACGCCTGGGGGGCGCACATGACAGATCGGTGCATTCAGGGCAAATGGTCCCAAAAAGAAAAGCACCTACACATCAAAAGGAAATGCTAGCAGTAATAAATGCTATTATAGCTTTCAAAGACCTACCGCATCCAGGCCAGCTATTGATAAGGACAGACAACACCACAGTAATGTGGTACATAAACAGGGAGGAACCCATTCATACCCCCTATGCAGGCTAGCCATGTCTGTTTGGAACATGGCTCTGGAATTGCAAATCGAGCTTCAAGCACAGTTCCTGCCAGGCAAGGAAAACATGCTGGCAGACAACCTAAGCAGAAATATGACAGATCCACACGAATGGAAGTTGCATCCTCAAGTTTTTTCAAAGATGATTCAAGCATGGGGAAGGCCAGACATAGATCTCTTTGCCTCCCACAGAAATCACCAATTGGCAAAATTCTGCTCAAGGTCCTTTCCATCCGCAGGCCTGGAAAGTGGATGCACTCTTTCAGTTGGACAACAATGACAGTTTATGCCTTTCCACCTCTTCCTCTGCTGCCCAAAGTTCTATTAAAAGCCAGAGCAGACAGACCAAAGATGATTCTCATTGCTCCAGACTGGCCAAGACAACACTGGTACCCACTCCTGAGGAGCCTGACGCATTCCCCACCATGGATCCTGCCTCTAATGCCTCTTCTACTGACTCAGCACAACTTCAAAACTCTTCACAGTCAGCTGAAAACACTCAATCTAGCCGCATGGAAGATTCCTTAAAATCACAACAGACCCTACTCTCCAAGGAGGTGCAGGATGTCATTTTGGAGGCCAGAAGACCTTCTGCTAGAAAAGCCTACTCCGCAAAATGGAAACAGTTTTGTGCTTGGAATGAGAAAAAGGGCCAGAATCATGGAATACTGAATTTACCTCAAATATTACAGTACCTAGCTGAGATAAGCAGAGGACTTTCTTTCTCCTCCATCAAAATCCATGCCTCAGCCATTTCTGCAGAATACAACACTGATCCTCCTTTATTCTCTCACCCCCTCTTAAGACAGTTCCTCAGAGGGGCTAAGAATATAAAACCCCCAAGGAAACGACCAGTACCTACTTGGGACCTCAATTTCATTCTAGAAAAACTGACTTTGCCTCCCTTTGAGCCAGCTGCTTCAAAAGAACTGCAATATTTGTCCTGGAAAACAGCCTTCCTGCTGGCTATCACTTCAGCTCGCAGAGTTTCGGAACTATAAGCCCTCATGGCTGTGCAGTCTTTCATCATTTTCCATCAGGACAGAGTTTCCTTACGAACCAATCCTTCCTTTATGCCAAAGGTAGTATCCAGGGTAGCCTTGAATCCGGCTATCCACTTACCTACCTTTTACCCCAATCCTCAAAACAAAGGGGAGAGACTACTACATTCCTTGGACATTCACAGACAGCTACGTTATTATTTGGACATAACAAAGCCTTTCAGAAAATCAGAGCAACTCTGTGTGTCCTATGCTACAGGAGCTCAAGGGAAGCCTATTTCCAAACAGACAATCTCAAAATGGATAGCCCACTGCATACGCTTTTGCTACTCTTTTCATGGTAAAACTGTACCCGCAGGCATCAGGTCTCACTCCACAAGGGCTACAGCTACCTCTGCAGCTTTCCTCAGGGGGGTTCCTACCAAAGATATTTTGGAAGCTGCCACTTGGAGTTCTGTACATACTTTCTCCAAGCACTATCACCTACCATTATACTCCAAATCTAGAGCAGGCTTTGCCACTGCAGTCTTGCAGGGCATCCTGGCTCCTCCTAGTTCCACCTAGTGCCTACCACCCCTTTTTTAGTTTTGGTATTCTACCCATCTGTTATGACTGCAGCTGTATGCACGATGAACATAGTACAGTTTTGTACCTACCATAAATGTAGATGTTGGAGTGCTAATACAGCTGCAGTCCAGGTTTCCCTCCCTCCTTCCCCTCTGGGACAGGCCTAATGGCTAACACTTCCTCATACAACCTGATTGGGGTATTCTTTTATGGTGTATTTGCCTGCAACTACTGCTTTTTGATTATACTGCATTGCATTATTACATAAATTTATGTATTGCCTTCCTTCTGGGGGCACCTGACATCTGGGGCAAGAAAAACTGAAGAAGATGGCGTCGGCTGGTTCTTTTATACCCCTGTCGCACTGACGTCAGGGAAGAAGCGGCGACATCCGACGCCGGACCTAGACTTTGGAATTCGGCCGACTGAGGACCCGCCTGATGGCAGGAAAACCCATCTGTTATGACTGCAGCTGTATTAGCACTCTAACATCTACATTTATGGTAGGTACAAAACTGTACTTTGCATCCTGAATAATACCTGGAGGAACACGCACGCACAGATGAACAGAATCTTTTCCAACCAACCTTCTGACATAACATGTCTGTCACATCTATCATTTATTTAAGCAGTTTGGTGGTACATAATGCCCTTTCTAACTAAAATGCACTCTCCACAATTTACTGGAACTGTAACAATCATAGGAGACCTTGATGGTCATTTTTTTTATTTTTTTTGTTTAGATTCATATAAATGTATTTTTTGTAAAAGAAGAATTTCAGGATGATAAATTTGCAGCTAAGAGAAAACCTTTAACTTTTTAATGAAGAGCCATATTTCTGCTATGGTTTACTTGCACTTTTTTACCCATAAAATGTGATATTACCCACACACTGGAATACCTTTTAACTTCTTCCAGTGATACTGGTATGTGATAGCAGAGTATGTCCCTGTCCTATTCTTATAACTTATCTGACTTTGTACCTAGGGTAACATTTACCTAAATGGTATTCAGTGTGTATAATGATTTCCTGCCATGGCTAGCCAACAAGCATAAATTATAAAGTGACATTTTCTCTACCCAGTAAATTCTGCCATTATCAATTATTTACCCTTAACAATTAATATTGTGCGCTAGTAAACAATAAACTAATAAAGCATCTAAGTGCAGAAACTATATTCAGCAACACCTTTTTGTAGCACAGTATGAACAGAGAACAGTATTCACTGGATCAAAGAAATTAACATGCATCTGTTCAGTATTGAGAGTACCTGACTGAGTTTTTAACACTTAGCAGGTTTTCAGTAAGAAAACTTTGATAGCTCCTGACAACAGACATTTCAGGATCAAACTATAACTGTTACACATCTTGTCATAATCTTGTCCTAATACCTAAGCACATTTCAGGAACCCTAAAATATTAATAAAAAGGCCAAAAACTAAAACAACAATATATCTCATCAATTTATTTAATTTATTTAACATTTGTTTACTGGGAAAGACTTGCTTAGAACAAAGCCAGTTTTCAGTGGAGGACCAGGGAGAAATGCTCCAGATACATGTCTTTATAATGTGGGAGGAAACTGGAGCACCTGGAGGATGTCCACACACATGCAGGGAGGACATGCAGACTCCAGACAGAAGGCACCCCAGCCGAGAATCAAACTAAAGAACCTCTTGCTGTGAAGCGACAACGCTACCACTGCACTGTCCATCTGTGTGCCTTAAGGCTGTGTACTACATTTTAAAGTTTATATTACCATATTGAGCATATGTATTGGAAAAGAACAGTTGTGGGTTGATCTTTATAACTGCTGTAGTTCAGGGGATTAGCGCATCTTCCCTAATTTAAATTTTGTCCTAAGATTGTCCTATTTGAAGTATGTTTCCCTACTTGACCTGAAAATAGCCTTAATACCATCAGATTGTAACTTGTTGATTGAAACTGTCCAAATAAAACAGTATTATGATCCAGTCACAAATCTTGTACTTCTGACTCCATAGATGTTTTGTAGCAGCAGTTTTTTTTCCGTCATCATTGTCCATAGGGACTGTTACCAAACTCTTGTCATGTTTCAGTACAAATAATGCTTGTGGTTTAGAGTTCTCCTAACGTGTAACCACTGAAATAGATTTTTCCCAATTATATAATGGAAATGTTCTGTCCAACCATTTGTAAAGTTAGAAGCTATGCAACTAATAAGATTTTGGGAACTTGGGTGTTATCACATTCAACCGAGAAACTTATCACATTCAAAGCAGAAGCTATTATCTCACCAGTTCAGTAGATTTTCCTAATCCTGATGTAAATGCTGCATTTTCTGTCTTTTCATGCATGATTGCAGTACTGGAAGTGGTTATCATAAACAAGTGGGTTTTCTGCTTCATGGATTCAAAAGTCAGAGCCTGGTCCTCTTGAGCTGTCTGCCCCTTTACTTCTTTTTCCAATGGTTCAGTGTTTGTCTGCTTTAACTACTGAATAGTGGCTTCTTTCTCATGAAATGACACTGCAACATCTGGCAAAACCAGTTTTAAGTGTCGTGGATAATACAATTAAATAAGTTTTGCTTCTCTGTATAACCTTATCATAAACTGTGCTCTTCATCTCATCACCGGTAAGTAGTGACTGACATGCAAGATGCAGCTGACCATAATGTAGTAATTTTCCTGGGTGACCCCAGTGCATATAGAACTGTAAGTCACAAATTTTACTCCACTGAGTCGTGGTATAGGTTTTGTCACCTGTTGGGAAAGAAGTACTTCATGAACACCCCTAACAACTCTTCCTCAAAGATCCCAGTCTATTCCTTAAGTGTCTAGCTCATGTGTGTCTGACAGTTGCACCCCTCCTCACTCTCCGGTATTTTGTGTATTGTAGATGTTTTTACAGACCCTGTCTTGATGGTCTCTCAACTTAAGTTATTTTACTTCCATTTGAGATTCTGTAGCAGCATTTAATGTTCAATGTATCACAGCTCCATATTAATTTCAGTTACCTGATCTGAGTGCTAAGAGAGGGTTTATTCTACTTCTTTTGTCCGTGTTGCAAGATTTCCATAAATTCAGTTAATTTCTGTCCTATTTTAGTCATATTAACTATTAACTCTGTTCTGTCTGGAATATTTAAGGAAGCTTCAGGTCTGTCTTTGTGCTGTTACAAAGATTACCTTTTTTTTGGCATCCCTGAAGAGCAGGCCTGCTCACATAGAGTCTTGGGTTTACCAGCTGCTTTCCTAATTTTTTTTCTTAAATAACCTTACTCATAGTGAAACTTAGCTGAATGGCTTAGGATCAGTAAATGAGTATGATTATGACTATTACTGTGTGCAAAACTCTTTCAAAGGCTTTTTCTCTTCATGTAGGATGGAGCCCATTCATAGTGCTTTCATTGAGCCGTTATCCTGACCAGAATCCCTGTTTCATGTTCCTCATCTTCAGACTCCTTGGCGCTTGAGGTGTTATTACATCAGTGAACATTTGTGATGAGTAATGGTGTATTTTCATTTATTTTTCAGAGACCCATTCATAGTTGTGTTTGGACACTGAATATTTGTTTTAATTTATTTTCAGTGGCCCATTCCATAGCTGTGTTTTTCTCTAGACCCTGTAGTTCACTTTGACTGTTTTGCCATGTTTCATGAAGTAAGACAATGTCAGAAGCGGGTATGAAGAAAAATGTTGAAACATTTGCGAATGCAAGCTTGAGTAACATTTTTACTTCAGAATTTTAATTTGTAATCATTTTGATTATCTCTAGAACTTGTATGAATATGTTTCATTTATTTATTTATTGAAGGGGTGTAGAAGCTGACACCTTTGCCTTTCTGAATCGTATTGCCAGCACTCTGTAGTTTGGCAAACTCTAGTCAGGGTAGAGTAGAAACAGTTTTCTAATTGCTCAGGTTGGGGAAAGCAAAGTAAGGGGCATAGAATCAGTTAAGCTTCCATTTCCACAACAAAAAAAGTTAAATATTTTTTCCTGAAAACGTATGTGAAGTTGTTCAATCTCGCCGTTTGTTCTTACATGTGGGTTCGGAGCCAATCCATCCTCTGAGTCGGCCGCTTTCCAAACTCAAGATCTTTGAGTAGCTCGAGGCACAGTCCCTTTTCCATGATGCTCTCTGACTAACCCCAGATCTAGTTTGCCGCTGCAACTGATCGCACGATCTTCAGACAAGCTCAGGCCAGTGAACCTTTTTTCTTGTCTTTGGACAAAAATTTTAAAATTTTTTTACATAATTAGAGTAGTTAGATATATGTATAGATATTACGTGTTTTTTGGGGCATATATAGCTTGTCATGTGTTTATATATTTATATTTCTTAGAACTTGGAGCGGTTGCTCTTGGGCCTTTGGCCGTTTCTTTAGTTTTAATATTGTGTGCTACCTGTGCATTTTAGTTGGCAGGGCTCTGTCGACTTGTTTTCCCTATCCCTTACTCTTAGTGTGTGTTTGATATAGGTATTTAGATCTATATATAGATATTGTTATTCTGTGGATTGCATTTAGTATGGTATATATTTTTCTTACTGCACCTTTAGTGTTTCTCTTTATCAGGGATCTGATAATAGGGGTCTTGCTATTATGTCTGATCAGAAGCAGAAATCAGGTTTTAAGAGGTGTAGCTGAGGGCAAAAAATGTCCATTATGGATAACCATGTTTCTTGTGTGTATTACTTGGGGCCAGTACATTTACAAGAGGATTGCTCTATCTGTCACTCCTTCAGTGGCAGGGTTCTGTTAGAGAGGCGAAGGAAGTTGATTGATAGAGGGCTGTTGAAGCTAGACTTTCAGGAAGCATTGGACAAGGCTGACTAGACCTCCAAGTCTTCGAAGTGGTCAGAGTCTTCAAAGATGTCCTCAGAACCCAGGTCCCCAGTTCCGAGCACCTCTGTGAAGGTGCGGTCGCCGGCTCCTCAGTCTTCGGAGCTGTGCACCGAGCTAATATCTCGAGCCAAACCCCAGTTCTGGAACCGGTGTCAGAGGTTTTAAAGTCTCCGATCCTTAGGTCGGTGGCTTCTTCAGTTCCTTCGACCCATTTTTCAGGGATCTTTTCGGACATCGATGTGGACCGTGTGGTAAAGAGGCTCTTGGAGAACCCGGCTTTGGCCAAATTACTCTCTTCTTCGTCCCAACTGACTTCGTAGCCTGCTACTGTTCCATTGGCTGTTACTACTACTCCTCCAAGGCTAGCCGAGACTTTGGAGCCGGAAGGAGAAGATCTGATGGTTGTGGAACCCTTGGAGCCAAGGCCTGTCCCAATGTTTTCGGCCCCATTGACCTTGATTTCTTCGGTTCCGTTCGAAGAATCTCTGAGCCGACACTCCCTCATCGGTTCTGGGGGGAAGAGTCGAACCAATTTGTCTATTCCGACTCTTCCTTATGGGGCTTCGACGCAGATGAGCTCTGCTCTGTCCTGTGGTTCGGAGCCTGTGGTCTCAGCACCGAGGAGGTTACAGTCTTCCTTTGAACCGGCAGATTCCTTGGGTCGAGACACCGGGGCCTTCAATGCCACGAGGAGGGTTATGTCTGCCAAGATCCTCACATCCCCGGATCTTTTCTCTTCCTCCCCTAAAGGGCTGCGTTCTGCCTCTGCATCACAGGTTCCTACCTGCTCTACTGAGACTTCATCAGATGCCCCCAGTGATGAGGTCCCCAGAAAGAGATTGTGCAAGAGGAGACATTTGGATTCCCCTCAGGAATCCTTGACATCAGACACCGACTTAGAGGAATCAGAAGGGTCCCCACGGATGTCCTTCAAGGATGCATCTGCAGTCCTAACATATGGGTTGTCCTGCCTCAGGCAGCCCTTCGGTCGGCCGGATTCCAAAGTCTGGGTCTGGCCTCGGCTGATGTCGCACTCCACCCGACGTCATAGCTGCTGTTTGTTGCGTATAAAGGCATCAGCCGACGCCATTTTCCTCAGTCTTTCTTGCCGCATGGTGCCCGAAGCAGAAGCTGTTTGCAAGTGCCGGTCGGTCAGATCCAGAGATTTCTACTACCGAAGACTTCTAAAAAGCTAAGTTCCCCGTTGGGAACTCTTTCTTGCCTCAGCCGATGTCAGACAAAGTAAATAATTGTTTAACTTGTGGGAAACAAATACCTCATAAGGATTTCCACTCTTACTGCCTTCCTTGCTTAGGCCCAGACCACGACGTATCAGCTTGTCTAGCCTGTGCTTCCTTCAACCGACGGACGCTTAGACGTCGGTCGGAGTTTGCAGACGAGTTTTTGGTCCCGCTTTTGCATACAAAATGCCGTCAGAGACTCCGACTACACAATTAGTTAAAAAGCGCAAGGAAAAGGACCGACACTCGCGGTCCTCGGTTTCGGCTGAAACCACGGTTAGGCCAACCGCGAGTGTCTCGGTTTCGGCTGAAACCGAGCCCTCGGTCCTTCCTTCGGCCGAAAGCATGCCTCTGATAGCCGAGGCCTCACACAGCGTGGCTGAATCTGCTACTGAATTTACTGCTACAGAAGCAGGCACCCAGGATTTGTCAGACACTATTCCTTTAGACATATCTACCCCTGCACATGGGGCTGCTAGACCCCCTGCATCTATGTCTATCAAGGTTTTTGCCAGGGCTAAAGCAGCTAAATCTTCTAAGGCCTTACCTGCTAAAACTCCCTCACAAAGGCCTCCCTCTAGTTCCCAAATACTCAGCCTGGCTGAGGATCTCATTTCTTTGATCAGGGGATCCCAACCTCACCCAGACAGGGCCTCTCAGCCCCCTCCAGATAAGAGGCCTAGGACTGAACCCCTGGAACCTGTCTCTACAGACTATTCCTCGGATGACTCAGACCCTCACGAAGGCCCATATTCTCCTTATGAGGATTCTGATGCAGAAGACTCCATTCCTTCTGCTTCTCCTCCTGAAGAATTTTCTTTTGGGGAAACCTTACATGCTATGAGGGAACACTTCCAATGGCAGGGCCAGGATTTTTCAGATTCAAGGAAAAGGCTAAGGACTTTTTTACACTTACCACAGCATAGGCCTTTAGCCATTCCTCCAGTACTAACAGTTGTTGATGATGCATATAATGATGCCTGTACTGCCCCTGATTCTCTTCCTCCGGCCCCTGCCAAGCCTGACAGATTTTATAGGGTTCCGGACACACACTACCATTTGTATAAGGCTCCTGTTGCAGACCCTGAAACCATTTCACAGGGCCCTAAAGGTGTGGCAGCTGCCTCTGCCAAAAACCCTCTTCCTTCTGAAAGGGAATCTAGAGCATTAGAGAGATGGGGTAAAAAGGTTTATACTTCTGCTACTCTTTCGGCCAGGGCCTTAAACTGTCAATTTTACATGATTCAGTACCAGGAATTTTTGTTAGACCAGCTAAATAAAAAACTGTCCTCTCCTGAACCTAGAGACCGCAAGTCCCTTCAGGATTTGGTATATAACTCTCAGCAGGTCAGTAACCATTTTTTAAAATGTGGCTATGATGCACTGGAGGCTTCCTTTAGATCAGCTATGACTGGAACAGTGATTCGAAGGCATGCCTGGTTAAAAGAACAATCCTTACCAGACCATGTTAAGTCGAAACTCCTAGATGCTCCCATGGAGAAACAAAGTTTGTTTGGCTCCCCTGCACAGGAGGTTCTAAAGAAGGTGGAAGAAAAAGCAAAATGTGTCCAAACAGTCAATGATTTCTTACAGGTCCAACCTCCGAGGTTTAGCAGAAATTGGCCTTCGAAGAATTGGTCCTTTCCAGACAACTCCAGAGCACAGAGAGGCAGAAATAGACGCCCAAGAGGCAGAGGTCAATCTAGGGGTGCCTACAGGGGATGTCAGTGGCAACCTACCAACCAGAGAAGTACTGCCACAGATTCAACTACAACCACTTCCACAGGGCAGACACAATGACTTGGCTCTGGTTCCGCCTACCAGGGAACAACTGGAAGCACCCTTGGGAAAGCTAGCCTTATTTTCCGACAACTGGCATTACATCACAGGAGACAAATGGACTTTACAAACAATAGACAAGGGCTACAGGTTTCACTTCCACACTCTACCAAAAAAGAGAGGAATGCCAAACCTACCACCAAGCCAAAAACAGACGCTCTAAGACAAATCAACAACTTACTAAGGATGAGAGCTATAGAAAAGGTACCGCCTATGGAGCAAGGCCAAGGATTTTACTCCAGGCTTTTCCTTGTACCAAGAAAAGAAAATCAATTGAGACCTATTCTCGACTTGTCCGCACTGAACACATACCTCATTGTGCCAAAATTCAAAATGCTGACCCTCCAGCAACTTCTTCCCATGCTGGGCAAGGAGTCTTGGCTGGTGACTCTAGATCTCAAGGAGGCATACCTGCATGTCCCTATACAACCAGATTGCAGAAGACACCTCAGATTTCTTGCAGGATCAGAGCATTATCAATTCTCAGCATTGCCCTTTGGCTTATCTACTGCGCCCAGAGTATTCACGAAATGCCTGGCATCAGTAATTGCTCATTGCAGGCTTCAGGGAATTCAAATTTACCCATACCTGGACGACTGCCTAATACAAGCGGACAACAAGGAAAAATTAACAAAAGATTTGGGAAATGTCATACAACTGTTGCAAGCCTTGGGATACACAGTCAACATGCAAAAGTCAAGACTAGTACCATCCCAAAGGAATAACATTCTTGGGTGCAGAACTGGATACATCAACTCAAATGGCCTTTCTCACAGAAGAAAAACAAAAGCAACTACCAGTCTACTTCATGACATTAACAACACAAACTCAGCTTACTGCAAGGAAAGTCCTGCAAGCCCTGGGTTACATGGCATCCTGCATAATATTGGTTCCGCATGCCAGATTGCATATGAGGAAGTTGCAATGGTACCTAAGGAATGTATGGTCTCAACACAAGCACAGTCTAGAAGCCCAGATTCCAATAATCCCATGCCTGAAGCAAGAATTCCTGTGGTGGGCTCAGGCCTGTCGGTTGAACAGAGGATTGCCTTTCCACAAACCTCATCCAAGCCAAACCATCACCACGGACGCCTCAGACCTAGGATGGGGGGCACACATGGTGGACAAGTGTATACAAGGCCTATGGACCCAAGACCAGCTGAATCTACACATAAATCTAAAGGAGATGCTGGCAGTGAAACATGCGATCCAGGCATTCAGACCACTCCTTCAACAGGGTCATTTGCTGATAAGGACGGACAATACCACAGTCATGTGGTACATCAACAAACAGGGGGGTACACATTCATATCCTCTATGCTGGATGGCAATGGACTTGTGGAATGTGGCCCTTCAACTTCAGGCCAGATTTGTACCAGGAAAAGAAAACTCTCTAGCAGACACCTTAAGCAGAACTACCACAGATGCTCACGAATGGATGCTGCATCCAGATATCTTCAAAGCCATAACAAAGAAATGGGGACTACCACAGATAGACCTGTTCGCCTCCCCACACAACCACCAATTGAAGAAATTCTGCACAAGAGCATACCACCCACTTGCTTGGAGGGTGGACTCCCTTTCCTTCAGCTGGAAAAACCTGATAGCATATGCATTTCCACCTCTTCCCTTGATGCACAAAGTTCTACTGAAGATCAGAGAGGATCAGCCAGGGGTAATTCTGATAGCTCCAGACTGGCCGAGGCAACATTGGTACCCGCTACTGAGGAGCATGTCTCGAACACACGCATGGCCACTACCTCTATGCCCCTTACTACTAACACAGGACAATTACAAGATCCTACATCCAAACTTGAAAACATTGCAGCTAGCTGCCTGGAATATTGCATAAAACAAAATAACCCAGGTTTATCTCAGAGGGTTAAGGACATTATCCTGGAGGCACGCCGACCCTCCACAAGGAAGACTTTTTCAGCCAAGTGGAAAAGATACCTCATTTGGAGTGCAGCAAAGGGAGAAAATGTCTCATTGGCGAACATAGCACACATCCTGGAATATTTAGCAGAGCTGTTCCACAATGGCCTGTCTTACTCCATTAAGATTCATGCATCAGCAATTTCAGCAGAATACAACATGGATCCTCCTGTCTTCCCTCATCCTCTACTCAGGCAGTTCTTGAGAGGAATCAAAAATGTAAAACCTCCAAGGAAACCACCTTTACCTACATGGGATCTCAACTTTGTGCTGGAAAAGTTAACACTTCCCCCTTTTGAACCAGCAGCAACAGCAGAATTACAATTCTTGTCTTGGAAAACTGCTTTCCTGCTAGCAATTACTTCAGCAAGAAGAGTATCTGAGTTACAGGCATTAATGGCAGTACAACCCTTCCTTATCTTCCATCAGGACAGAGTTTCTCTGAGAACTAACCCTACCTTTATGCCAAAAGTGGTCTCCAGAGTATCATTGAACCAAGCGATTCATTTACCTACATTCTTCCCCAACCCACAGAACAGGGGGGAAAGACTGCTACATACCTTGGATGTACACAGACAATTACGCTACTATCTGGACAGAACTAAGACCAGCAGAAAAACTGACCAGCTTCTGGTAGCATATGCAACAGGAATGCAAGGAAAAGCAATTTCAAAACAGACAATCTCAAAATGGATAGGAAATTGCTTTCGATTTTGCTATTCTTTTAATGGAAAGACAACTCCTGATAATATCAGACCTCATTCCACAAGAGCTACATCCACCACTACAGCTTTCCTACAAGGAGTGGCTCCCAAAGACATTTTAGAAGCTGCTACTTGGAGCTCCGTGCATACATTTGCCAAGCATTATAATCTACCCTTATACTCTAGATCCCGAGCAGGTTTTGCAACTGCTGTTTTGCAAGGGATCTTAACTACACCATCTTTATCTTAGTGCCTCCTCCCCCAGTTTGGCTATGGTATTCTACCCATATGTTAGGACTGCAGATGCATCCTTGAAGGACATAGTACAGTTTTGTACCTACCATAAATGTAGATGTCCGATAGGTATGTATCTGCAGTCAGGATTACCCACCCTCCTTCCCCTCTGTGGTATTCCTAGGGTATTTACCCCTCTTTTAGCTAGCTGGGGGAATCTATTATGGTGTATTTGTTTGTATATATGTATATATATATATATATATATATATATATATATATATATTTTTTTTTTTTTTTTTTTTTCCTATTGTTTGCTCTCTACTGTTTGGAATTATTTGCATTTATCCAAAATTAGCCTTCCTAGAGGGCACCTGGGACAAGAAACACTGAGGAAAGTGGCGTCGGCTGATGCCTTTATACCCAACAAACAGCCGCTATGATGTCGGGTGGAGTGCGACATCAGCCGAGGCCAGACCCAGACTTTGGAATCCGGCCGACCGAAGGGCTGCCTGAGGGCAGGACAACCCATATGTTAGGACTGCAGATGCATACCTATCGGACATCTACATTTATGGTAGGTACAAAACTGTACTTTCCCCTTGGAGGATTTCTCCTTTGCAGACATCCTGGAAATACTAAAGCAGAGGGGTGATTGGCAGTCCATTACCCCTACTGAGGATGAGTCTGTGCTCCTGAATGCCTTTGGGTCTCAACCTTCCACCTCCTGGGTTACTCTGCCCTTTGAATAACTAATATATTTGGTCGCTCGAAGGGCGTGGGAGTCTCCTGATTCCATGAAACCAGTCCCTTGGAGGCATAACAAATTTATCACCTCCCCCCTAGATGGGGCTTTTCTCACGAAGGGAGTTCCCATTGATGCCATGGTGGTGGCAGCGGCGGCCACCAAGAAAGAGATGTCAACCTTTTCTTCTGTCCATCCTCCTAATAAAAGAATTTAGGATGATGGACAGATATGGGAAATGCATCTTTAGTTTTGCAACATTTGCCATGAGATCACTTAACTATTTAACCCGTCTTCAGCGAGATCTCCTCATAGAGCTTGGAGATACTCTAAAGGGCAACACAGGTGATGCTGTCTCTGAGAAGGTGATGGCACATCTTAACACCCTTAATTATTTTTTGAACTCGTCCATGCGGCTCATTTCTTATGCAGCCGATGGGTCGAGCTGAGTGGCAGGTTCAGCGATAGCTCTGCGGAGACCATCCTGGATGCCCTTATGCTCCTTTGCGGAAGCCTTCAAGTCTTCCTTTGTCAACACCCCATTTGATGGCTCTTCCCTATTTGGGCCAAAAGTCAAGGAGACTCTCACTAGGTGTGAGTAGGAGGGAAAGATTCTATCTGCTGTAGGAGTCTGTTTTTCCACCCCTACTAGACCATACCCCAAAGGGCAGAGAGGTGGAAAAATGTGGTTCCGGAAATCCCAAGGAGCTTTCCAAAACATACGTAGTGAACCCCCCTCCAGGGGCAGAGGAGGGGACAATAACGGAAGATGCCATCCGAGCGGCAGAGGGGGTCCAGAGAACCAGGGAGACAGGGAGAAGTTCCTTGGCAAGCCCCATTAGCGCTCCTGAAAGGAGGCCAGACTGTATGGCTCTGGAGGCAGTCGGGGGTCGCTTGGCTTTGTACCCAGAAGCCTGGCTAGGAATTGTAACAGATTCTTGGGTACAAAGCATAGTTACCAGAGGTTACATCATTCCATTTTCAGAATCCCCTCCTATTCAAACAAGAATCCCAGACGTTCCACCCAGTCTGCGGCATCAAGCAGCCATAGAAATCCACAAGCTGCTAGAAAGAAGTCATCCAGCTATTCCCGGCAGGCCAGACAGGATCCGCAACTTGCTCCAGATTCTTTTTTAGTTCCAAAGAACAGGGGACTGGAGGCCCATTTTAGACCTCAGCAGACTCAACACCTTTGTCAAGAAGGAAAAGTTCCGGATGGTCACTCTTCAATCGATACTACCATTTCTAGGAACGGGCGATTGGATGTGCTCTATAAATCTCAAGGATGTGTACTACCACATCAAAATGGCCAGACCATCCAGCGATCATTTGTGTTTCCAGCTGGGGGCCAGTCACTGCCAATTCCAAGCACTGCCCTTTGGTCTCGCCACAGCCCCCAGAGTGTTCACCAAATGCATGGCAGTTGTTATGGCTCACCTGAGGCGTCTAGGATTCCGGGTGTTTCCGTATCTGGACGACTGGCTCCTAACCGCCAGGCATCAACTGATTCTGTCCAGAGATTACACAATCTGTGCTCTCAGTTAGGCGTAACCATAAATTTCGAAAAATCTGGTTTATTACCGTCGCAGCATATTTTCTTTATAGGAGCAGATCTAGACACCACCACCGCCTTGGTCAGGTTGCCTCAAGCAAGAGTTCTCTCTCTGAAGTCAGGTGTCCCACTTGCTAATGGAAAGAAGAGCACCGGCCTCCCAAGTTCTGAAGCTATCAAGTACCATGGCAGCTATGCTCATAGCGGTTCCTCTGGGATGGATGCACATGAGAATACTCCAATAGTTACTTTTCACCCAGTGGTCTTATCTACAGCTTCCAATGTCATTCAAGATTCTACTGACAAAAGTTTGCAAAAAGGATCATCTTTGGTGGTTAAACAGCCACCAGGTAATTGTAGGTCATCCATTTGTGCTTCCCTTCCTTCAGCCACAGTGACCACGGACGCTTCCCTGATAGGGTCGGGGGAGGGGGCTGTTTCAGGGAAGAACTGTCCAAGGTACTTGGTCATAGATGGAATCCTATTTGCACATCAGTGTCCTAGAGTTGAGAGCAGTGTTTCTAGCGTTGCAGCACTTTCATGAGACTCTACCTCGGGAGACGATTGCAATCCAGACAGACAACATGTCGGTGGTCTGGTATATCAACAAACGGGGGAACCAAGTCTTACCCCTTATGCCGAGAGGCCCTGAGAATTTGGCAGTGGGCTGTATCCACCAGGCGCTTTCTGATAGCAATGCACATCCCGGGGACATCCAACGTGATAGTGGACAAACTGAGAAGAGCCATTCTGTTGCCCCACGAGTGGTCCCTCAAAGAACAAGTGGCGGAAATGATATTCCGCAAGTGGGGCAAGCCTTGCTGCGACCTTTTTGCATCCCCGATGAATGCCAAATACAGAAGCTACTTTGCCCTGTATCATACACTATTGGCCCTCTGGTCTCCTTTATGACTTTCCACCAACCCCTCTGATCCCCAGATCTTTACAGAAAGCCAAAAGCTTGGGAAGGACTGTTATTCTGATAGCCCCGTTTTGGCCTCGGCAGATATGGTTCCCCTTCCTTCAGCAATATCAAGTGGAAGAACCTTGGGTTCTGGACCCAGTGCCAGATTTTCTGACTCGCTCGGGAGTTGTTCACCCTTCTTTTCACTCCCTCTGACAGCTTGGCTGCTTCACTTCCCGACCTAGCCAGGTCATATAATTTGTCTTCCGCATGGTGCAACATATTCTAGTTTCTTCTCATAAAGTCTCCACCAGGAAACTGTACAACAGTAAAAGGAAGCAGTTTGTTGGGCTTCTCAACATGATATTGATCCCTATGTCACTCTTATTCATAGTATTCTGGATTGCTTGACTACGCTTTTTCACGAAGGTGTGGCAGCTGCCACTGTAAGGGTTCAATTGGCTGCAATATCCAACTTTCATTTAGGATGCAAAGGCTCTAATATGTTTCAGATTATGTAAAGCCTTTCTGAAAGGGACTCATCACCTTAGGCCACCTATCAGACATCCAATTACTCCCTGGAATCTAAATTTAGTACTGTCTCAACTTATGCTCCCCCCCTTTTGAGCCTGCATCATCTTGTCTTCTGAAGTTTCTTTCTTGGAAGACAGTTTTCTAGTGGCTATTACCTCAGCGTGTAGAGTTTTTGAACTACAATCTCTTTCTATCAGACCTCCGTATCTGATCTTTCACCCCGAGAGTGTCTCTCAGGACAAATCCTACATTTCTTCCTAAGGTCTGCTCCAAGGCTAATTTGAACCAGTCTATTGAGCTTCCCAATTTTTACAGACACCATTCTTAATAAATTGGAATACATGTTACATAAGCTTGATGTTCACAGACAATTGAGGTTTTATTTGGACAGAACAAAGGAATTTAGGAAATCGGATCAGCTCTGATAATGCACCAACATCAATGCAGCCGTACAAAATGCGAATGACCCGACCCATCTCTCCAGAGGACGCATGGGGTTGTGCATGTCCAGGTTGCAAGTGCCGATTTGGCTCTATCTGTATTTCGTGCTGTCCCAATGACGGAAAGAAAGTTAATAGAGATTCTGATATTTTTGTTCGTTTTCTTGCCAGTGTGGTTTTACTGAGCTCAGCAAAATGATCATTTGTATTTTTGTTTTTTAAGCGCCGCGAGGTCCGATTGCAGCACCGTCTTAGAAGCTGTTTTTTTCTGACCCGGAGTTTCGGACCGAGAGAAGTTGCCATCATTTCCACCAGTTGTTTATAGAGAAGCGAGCTTTGTTGTTCAGGTTAGTCTCGGGAAGGCACTATTATTGCTGGCTGAGAGCGCGTGTTTTCGCTTTCTTCGCTGTCTTCCTAATTTAGGCACCATTAAGATGAAGAGAGCAGAGACCGTCCGCCAGAGTCAGGTCAGGCTAGAGGTGGAGCTGGGCACTTCTCCCAGGTTAGTTGGAATTCCTGGAGCAAGGGCCATATGCCGTGATGGCAGCCCTCAGGTAGGGGCAGTTGGCATCACAGGACTTCCTTTCCTGTGGAGGGACCCCTTCCTCTCAGGAGGGGTGGCTAGTTCCAAGGCTTCTCCCTCTGAGGTCCCAGGCCCTCCTTCATTTGGTGAAGGTTGGTGTCACAGAGGTTCTGTAGGGGCAGTGCATATGTCTCTATGAGTCTTTCTTGACTTCCTAATTAGAGGTTTTCTCTTTCCCTGATTCTGATGGGGGATTATTCTCCTTTGGGGGGTTTTGTTCCTTTTCTGATTCTTCAGAGAAGCCTTGATTCTTTTGCAGCAGGCTTTATAGCTTGATTTCAGGACTTGGGGATTCATGGAACCTTCTTGTGAGACTGAGGTTTTCCTCTTTTGATGTTTCTTTCTGTTTCCTGTTCTGTTTAAGTGTCTTGGTATTGCTTCTGTGAGGAGGATGAGCTTTATTTAACCTCCTTGCCCTTCTGATCTCTACTCCTAAGGCTTAGGGTTTTGAAGCAGAGTATAGGCATTTAAGCTACCCTCCTGTTCTGTCAGGAAAGGAGGGCTCTGCCTTTTTAATTCCTTAAGGTATATTGCTGCCCCTGAACCTTGCCTTAACGACTGGAAGCCAGTAGTTTGAATGTCGTGGAAGCACTTTTAAGAACTGCTTCGGCTCATGAAACTTTTAGTCAGGGGCTTGGGGGTGTTAAGCTTAAACTTTAATAGATAAAAAAAGAAAAGATTTATACTCTTAAGGGAACTTTGAGTGGGAAATTTCTTCCACCCTTTGCTATGAGGGCTTTGAATTTCTCTACTTTTCACATGTTGAAATACTTCTTGGCTATGGCTGGTTATTGAGTGTAATTGATGCTTTGATTTGTTAAGAGTTTAAAGATGTCACTTTTCAAGAAAATTGCAATGTGGATTTGATGCTGTGAGGTATTCAATGTGGAGGTGCAAGACAAGGAATCTTCGTGAGCCTGGGTGGCTGATGGATTTTGTTTTTGCAAACCAGAGTAAGAGGGAAGAGAATTGATCTGATTACAATCAAGCCTATTTAGATGAAGCTTGTTTGGCTGTTCTTCGCATTGTTGGCCTGTTGTTGAGGCAAACAAGCAGATGAAAGACAACAAGCCTTTAGATGCCCAGTTAGTAGATGTGTTGAGACCAACTTTAGGACAGAGGCAGGGCTCCCTA
The DNA here is from genome assembly GCF_019279795.1 of Protopterus annectens. Classification (NCBI taxonomy): domain Eukaryota; kingdom Metazoa; phylum Chordata; order Ceratodontiformes; family Protopteridae; genus Protopterus; species Protopterus annectens. The sequence continues at coordinate 1,476,565,952 of NC_056739.1, forward strand.
AGTCTAAGGGGTGGACGAGACGTCTGCACAGTTCCAAGAGAGGGGTTTCAGGCCTAGGTAGGGCAGTGCCCAGGGCCACTCTTTTCCCAGGGCAGGGCCTTCTCTTTCACAAACAGGGGTGAGGACAGGGTTTTCACTTGCAGCTTACAGCTCGCCTTTTTAACACTCCCAGGGCCTGGCACTGGCAGAAGAATAGGCTGACCTTTCACCCAAGATTTATCTTCATTGGATATCATACACCAAGGTAAGGTGTTTTGGCAGAATAACATTTTTCAAGAGGCACACATTTTAATCGCTCAAGCTCAGATGGGAATTGGATATCATCCTCCTGCACACCTTTCTGTCATATAGCTTACATAGCCAGTCCTCCCATCAGCAGTGGGGGGGACGCCTACCAAAGCCTTATTCCTAGTACCCTCAAAATGGATCTCAAGGAAACCAATCCAATTTATCGCCAGAACACACTTGCAATTTTATTTGGATGTCCCTCATAGTTGGGAGATAGCTTTTACATTCTTCTCAATTTCTCATTGGATTTGGACTCTCTTTCTTGGAAGCTGGCAAGATCATGTTCTACTGCTCCTCAAGGGGGCTCTGGGGCTGTGTTTTAACTATGGAGTGGAGGGGACCTTGCTCTCTGCATTTCTGGCTCTTTTGATCATTTTGCGCAGGTCATTTGGAATACCTGGGCTCCAGTTGCCCCTTTCTTCACTGAATAAAGGAAAAGGAGTACAAGTCCAAAGTTCGATTGAATAGTTCTGGCCTAAGAATTGGACTAGCCTTCATCAGCATATGTGATAGCTTGAAAGCAGTGCGGAATATGTTCTGGCAGTGCTAAGATTCCTGGGTATTCCCACCATACAAATAAAGTCGGCGGACAGACCTAACACAGCATCTTTTCTGGCATTTTGAAGTCATCATCACAAATCTCATTTTCCTTTACTGACCCACATACTTATCATTCAAGGCTTATTTTGCACCTGACTTCAAGGACAGTCTTTCATGTTCCCTTTTATTCTGGTTCTTCAAACCAATTCAATGATGGCAAGGTTGGTCCTGGCACTGCAGGGGGCATGGACAGCAGCATTCAAATATAAGAATGTGCCAAACTGCATATGAGGAAGCTCAACAATGATCTCAAATAAGGGGAAATTCTTGTCAGATACAGACAACAGTCATTTGGCAACCCCAGACAGAGGCCAATCAAGCTTGGATCCAGATGATGCTCACCAAAACAGACAGGAGCCCTGATCCAAACTTCGCAGTCTACAGAGAAGCTCATGACTGTGAGAAACAGACAAAAGCTTGTGGAGCCCACATATGCTTAAAGTCCACACATTCTTAACCTCTTTCCAGGACAACACAGATCTTCTAGGAGTGTTAATTAACAGCAGGCCAGTTTAACACTTTAGCTAACAATTTCAAGGGGAGCACCAGGTGTGTGGAAGTCAGACAACACAATGATTTGTTATCACATTTCCAAAGTGAGCAGTGGGCTTATCCTCTATGGCAGCAAAGATCAGATGGGAGACTAGGATCCCCACAGGGATCTTAAACTTCATGGAAGGAACGGTTGCTAGCAACATTATGAGCGCCAGCGAAAATGGTTCGCTTCTATGGATCCCCACGTAGACAGAATTTTTTTCTCCACTAAACCACCAGCTGCCAAAGAAAGCCAAACTCCAGCTGTACTGGTTCAATTACTTTTCAAAGCACCTCTTTCTTTCAAATGGAGCAATCTTTTGGCTCCCCACTTTCCCTCTTTGGCTCTCCTCCCAAAGGTTATTCATGAAGTTGCCTCTTCCAAGTAGGCTCCCAAAGCAATAGTGAAAGTCGTATTACGGAGCCTGGATGACGACAGCTCCAGCCTGGCACGGGACAGCACTGGCACTTGCTCCTACCAGTCATGTTTTTGTCTCAGGAGGACAGTCATTTACCCAATGTCAAACTTCATTCTGACCCTTTGGAACTGGTATAACTCAATTTGAAGTGTACATATTTGGTTTGACAGCAAATTTTTACAAGGAAGGTGGAAGTTTTTGAGCCTAGTTTGGAAGCTATTTTTAAGTGTGGGTGGAGTAGATTTTTGTTGTTTCTGACAATAAGTGATTTTCTCTTTCAACCTTTTTTTTTAAGTGACAATCAAAGTTTACTTCTTGAGTTCTATTTTCATGGTTTTCAACATCTTACTAAGGTACTGACAAAGGTTTGTTCCCTCTCATCCTTTGTTCAAGCAATTCCCTGTTTTCATCTGTTGTTAACTCCCATTTTGTTCATCCTTTTCTATACTCTCCCAAGAAGAGTAAGACCTCACGCTTGGCCCAACTTTTTTGTTGGATGGAAACTTGATTGTTGGTTTGTGCCCTGGAAACCCTTTGAGTGGAAGATATTTATCATGGAAGACTGCTTTTTTTTTGAAATTGATCTGAATATGAAAGGGTTTCTGATCTTCTTAGGTGAGGGCGTGTAGGAGCCTTTCTTACTTTTCCTTCCTTCCTTTATGCCTAAAGTGGTTTCTAGGCTTTTTTTAAACCAAACCATTCATAGTGGTTTTTTTTGTGCAACTAAGTAAACCCCTTTTTATGCACTTTTCCTCAAAATAAAGGGGAAAAGAGGCAGTTCCGAATATTATTTGAACATTTTGTTATGTTACAGGCACACTCAAAGTAAAGGGTTTCTTTGTTTTCAGTTATTAGGGCAAGCTTTTGGGTTTTTGTCTCAGGTCCTGTTGTAAACCATTGGAGTTGCCTTTTCGTATTGGCTTTTATTTTTTATTCTATTCCACCTGGTCATGAGATTCCAGACATTCTCCATCATAGCAAGCCGGATTCCAGCTTTACTGGGGCTTTTTTAAGGATTTTAGAGGGGGTATTCTTTTGGAGGCATTTTACAAGAGTTATGGAGCTCAGCTACTAGCATTTCTAAGCATGTTACTTCCATCATTTTGGCCATTGCTTGCATGTTTTGCTTTTGCTGTTTATTTGGCATTTTGGCAGCCTCCCCATCCTCCTTATCTCTGCTTTGGGATTCTATCTCTGCTTTGGGATTCTAGGGACAGCAGAATAGAGATGAAGATGTACTGCAGCAGAATCCATATGTGTACCATCCAGATACCAAGATCCACATTGCATTTGTCCTCTCTCCTCCTCCTCTTCCCAGTGAGGAGTTGTGTGGCCAGTGGTAAATATAGTGTATATTGTATTGTATATATTGTACATTATTAGGCAAGGGTGGTGGTTGGTTTTTTGTTGGCTCCTTGGTTTTTTTCTTTCTTTGGTGGGTCTCTCATCTCTAAATGAAAGAAGACTGAGGATACCATGTCATATCGGTACCCCTGACGCCCTGATGTCTCGTGTGCGCGCACGCCAGCATCCACAGCCTTACATACTCGATATTCGCCGACCGAGGACAGCGGACTACCCAAGTGTAAGACTGCAGCAAATGTGATCTCTGAACACCACATTTTTATGGTAGGTACAAAACTGTACTTTTCCCATGCGGACGATAAGAAGGGGTTTCCTGTACCTAAAGTTGCATTGTCTAAATGTTTATCTGATTGTATAAAATTTATATATTCAGCCAGCTAACCCTTAGAATGTGACGTGAAAGCTCATTGTACCAGGGCTGTCTCTACATCTGTGGCTCATGCAGCTGCTACTTGGTCCAAACCTCATACTTTTTTCACTCACTACAAGTGGACGGGGCCTCCAGAGATGGGGCTTCCTTTGGTTCCACTGTTCTCAGGAATGTTCTCCTGTGAGCCACCCAGAATTGGCGTGCTTGGGATGCTACCCATGTGCAAGAACAAACTGCAAGATTGAACAACTTCACATAAAGAAGTTATGTTCTTACCATAGCGTTCCATGTGAGTTGTTCATCTCACCTTTGTTGTTACACTCACTCCCACCTTCGCCCTCCGTGTTCTTGAAGAACGGGTATGACTGGTGGCCTGGTTGGTCTGACTAGTGTCCTTCACTCCAGCCAGAGTATCTCTTAGCTAATTGTAAATGTGTGTATACATATGTATATATTTTGCATATTGGAATGCTTAGTTGTATTCTTTCTTGCTGGGTTCAGCAAACTAGATCTGAGGTTAGTCAGAGAGTATCATGGGATAGGGGCTGTGCATCGAGCTACTCAAGATCTTGAGATTGGAAAGCGGCCGACTCTGAGATGATGGATCGGCTCCGAACCCATGTGCAAGAACAAAGGCGAGATGAACAACTCACATGGAATGTTATGGTAAGAACATAACTTCTTTTTTTTTTACTCATAGTTACAACATAAGATAGGATTTTTCACTGCAGATTACAAAATGTCTGGGGTTGATGTTTTTAAATCTTTTTGTTGAAAGTTTTTTTTTTTTTGCATATATTTTTTCTATCTCCATTTTAGTGAATGCATTATGTCTTTGTATGAATACTTAGGTTCATTATGTATGCTTGAAAGAATGTAAATACTTGTTAGCAGAGGCTTCTCTAATATTTTATTACTATTTTTATTTGCCATGTTTTTAATGTCCTTGAGGCTTGACCATGCCTGTACAGCACTATCCATCTTTCTCTATTCCTGCTTTTTTTTTTTTTTTATTCTGTTTATTACCCACAGCCTGCTGATCATCAGCCCTCCTGATGTCCTTCATGGATGCATCTGCAGTCATAACAAATGGGTTGTCCTGTCGTCAGGCAGCCCTTCGGTCGGCCGGATTCCAAAGTCCGGGTCCGGCTTCGGCTGATGTCGCACTTCACCCGACGTCATCTCTGCTGGTCTTCAGGTATAAAGGCATCAGCCGACGCCATTTTCCTCAGTCTTTCTTGCGCGTGGCGGAAGCAGAAGCTGTTCGCAAGTGCCGGTCGGTCAGATCCAGAGATTACTACTACCGAATACTACAAGACTTCTAAAAGCTAAGTACCCGTTGGGACTCTTTCTTGCCTCAGCCGATGTCAGAAAAGTCAATAACTGTTTAACTTGTGGGAAACAAATGCCTCATAAAGATTTCCACTCTTACTGTTTGCCTTGCTTAGGCCCAGACCACGACGTAGCAGCCTGTTCGGCCTGTGCTTCCTTCAACCGACAAACGCTTAGGCCGGTCGGAGTTTGCTGAACAGTTTTTCGGCTCAGATTTTGCGTACATTATGCCGTCGGATCCTCCGACTACCCAAATTGTTAAAAAACGCAAAGAAAAAGACAGACACTCGCGGTCCGAGGTTTCGGCCGAAACCACGGTTAAGCAAGCCGCGAGTGTCTCTGTTTCGGCCGAAACCGAGAAAACTGGTCAATCTACAGCCGAATCCATGACTACTACTGAGGCCCCTGCTACCTTACCTGAACTAGCCTCAGAAATTTTGCCTACAACTGTGGATCCTACTGATCTATCAGACACCATCCCCTTGGATATCTCTACCCCAGCACGAGGTGCTGCTAGGCCTCCTGCAGCCATGTCTATTAAGGCCTTTGCCAGGGCTAAAGCAGCCAAATCAGCTAAATCAGTGCCTGTTAAACCACCCTCTCTCAGGCCCACTTCTAGTTCACAAATGCTTACTCTGGCAGAAGATTTAATATCCTTAATTAGGGGATCCCAATCTCACCCAGACAGGGCCTCTCAGCCCCAGAAAAGAGACCTAGAGCAGAGCCCCGAGCCTGTGTCCTCTGATTCTATGGATGACTCAGACATTACAGACCAGCCAGAGGCTCCTTTCTCCAACTATGAAGATTCAGATGCTGAAGAATCCATTCCAGCTGCCTCTCCACCAGAGGAATTCTCCTTTGGGGAACCTTACATGCCATGAGAGAACAATTCCAATGGCAGGGACAAGATTTCTCAGACTCAAGAAAAAGGCTTAGGACCTTTCTGCACTTACCACAACATAGGCCCTTAGCTATACCTCCTATCCTATCTGTTGTGGACGATGCATTTAATGATGTCTGCACTGCACCTGATTCTTTACCTCCAGCCCCTGCCAAACCAGATAGATTTTACAGGGTGCCAGACACTCATCACCACCAGCAGACCTTTCACAAAGGGTTAAAGACATTATCCTTGAAGCCCGCAGACCTTCAACAAGAAGGAACTATGCAGGAAAATGGAAAAGGTTCGTCATTTGGAGTACTGAAAGAGGAAAAGATGTGTCGAACATAGATATTGCTAACATTCTGGAGTACTTGGCAGAGCTTCTACATACAGGCCTGTCCTATTCCTCCATCAAGATACATGCATCAGCTATTTCAGCAGAATACAGCTTTGATCCTCCTGTCTTTTCACATCCTCTACTCAGGCAGTTCCTCAGAGGGATCAAGAATGTAAAACCTCCTAGGAAACCACCATTACCAGCATGGGACTTGAATTTTGTACTAGAAAAATTGACACTCCCTCCATTTGAACCAGCAGCAACAGCAGACCTACAACACCTGTCATGGAAAACTGCTTTCCTACTGGCTATTACTTCAGCAAGGAGGGTTTGGAACTACAGGCCTTAATGGCAGTGCAACCCTTCCTAATCTTCCATCAAGATAGGGTGTCCATGAGGACTAATCCTACATTTATGCCTAAGATGGTATCCAGAGTGTCTTTAAACCAGGCAATCCACCTACCTACCTTCTTTCCCAATCCACAAAACAGAGGTGAAAGAATAATGCATACCTTGGATGTACATAGACAGTTACGCTACTACCTGGACAGAACCAAAGCTAACAGAAAAACTGACCAGCTCTTTGTAGCCTATGCAACAGGAAGGGAAGGAAAAGCAATTTCCAAACAGACAATCTCCAAATGGATAGGAAATTGCATAAGATTCTGTTACTCTTACCATGGAAAACCAATTCCACAGAACATAAGACCTCATTCTACAAGGGCTACAGCCACTACCACAGCTTTCTTAAGAGGAGTGGCAACCAAGGACATTATTGAGGCGGCTACTTGGACCTCCGTGCATACATTTGCCAAGCATTATAATTTACCTCTATACTCTAGATCCCGAGCAGGGTTTGCCACTGCTGTACTGCAAGGGATCCTGACTACACCATAATTATTATTCCTCCTGCCCTAGTTGGCTATGGTATTCTACCCATTTTTTATGACTGCAGATGCATCCATGAAGGACATAGTACAGTTTTGTACCTACCATAAATGTAGATGTCTGAACTGGATAGCATCTGCAGTCAGGATTACCCTCCTCCTTCCCTCTGCGGTACTCCTAGGTATTTACCCTCCTTATAGCTAGCTGGGGGGGGGGGGAGTCTCTTATGGTGTATTTGTTTGTATATATGTACATACATGTTTATTTTTTGTGTTTGCCTTCTACTATTTTGGAAACATTGGCATTTATCCAAAATTTTAGCTATCCAAGAGGGCAATTGGCATCTGGGGCAAGAAACACTGAGGAAAATGGCGTCGGCTGTTGCCTTTATACCCGAAGACCAGCAGAGATGACGTCGGGTGAAGTGCGACATCAGCCGAAGCCGGACCCGGACTTTGGAATCCGGCCGACCGAAGGGCTGCCTGATGACAGGACAACCCATTTGTTATGACTGCAGATGCTATCCAGTTCGGACATCTACATTTATGGTAGGTACAAAACTGTACTTTATGAACACGACCTGGTTCTCTCAGGCTGTCACTTATGCAGCCAGTAGGGCTCATGTTTTTGTATTGTTTATCCCTATCCTTACACATTGGTGGTTGTCATTACTCTCAACTGTACAGATTTTTGCAGAAGGTCCAGATTTTTGCCTCATATTTTTGGTCCATAAAATTGTGGTTTTCTGGCAGATTAGTGGTAAATCATTCATGGGATCATAGGAAGTTACTAGGCTGTTGGCCCTGAGGCGCTTACAAGCCTAGCCAAAATTTTAGCCCATGTTCCAACAAGTCAGCACCCTATGCCATTGCCAGCAGGGACACAAGTGGAATCCCAGGGGTATATTATCTGTTCCCCATCCAGCCATCCAGGCTGCGCTTAAAAAGGTTTAATGAGATACTTTGCATTATGTGGAGAGGGAGTCTATTCCACAAAAAGGGGAGTCTCTGGGATACATCTGTCCTGCCAACACATCCTATTGATGTCACAGACCAGGTTGAGGTCGTGAATGCAAGTTACTTGAGTGGAGCTTAATTTGCGGATATGCAGCAGTCACATCAGGGCAGGGTCTGAGATTGCTTTGTATGCCAGACAGAGGTCACGTCTGAGTAGAGGGACAGGGCTTTTAGCCTGTTTGTGTAGTGTAGATGTTTGAGGCCCTGGACTCTCCGGGTGAGGAACCTCTGTGGGCTGTCCAGCTGCTGCATGTGCTTTGTGAGGTACATGGCGAAAGGGGCATTGTAGTCAATAATGGGTCTTATAAGGAAAAATACAGGGATGTTATGATCACCCTGTCCCTGGATCAGATACCCTTGCTAATGAGGTGGGCAATGTAGAAAGCTTTCCATACAGTGGAGGCAATATGGTGGTCAAAAGTCAGTTTGCTATTAACCTGGGTCCCCAAGGCTGTCACGACTGATTGTGTGCTTAGTACCCTACTGTCAATGTGATCATTTGTGCAGACGTCGCAGTCCCAAAAGGGATGATGCATTTTTTGGCATTCACTTTGAGGCCATGTTTCTGGCACCAGTCATTTGTTTGGGTGAGACCCTCTTGGAGGGTATCCACATCACTGGGGGAATTGATGACAGCACCCAGCTTGCAGTCATCTGCAAACTTGGTCAGCCATAGTCCAGTAGATTTGGCCTGCACCTCTGAGAAGTATATCCCAAACAGCAGAGCCCCCAAGACCGATCCCTGGGGTTCACCGCTCGTCATGGGGTCTACTACTTGAGGTGGCTTCCCATATTTTGACTAGGTGGGTTCTATCAGTGAGCCAGTTTGCTACCCATCTAGTAATGCATGGATTGATGCCTAGTTGAGAGTTTATCTATTATACCGAAGTAGGGAATAGTATCAAAGGCTTTGGCCAGGTCAAGGTAGGTAGTGTGCACCATCTTCTCCTCATCTATGGCCTTGGTGACTGTTTCAAAGAAATCAACCAAATTTAACAGTCATGACCTCCCGTTGACAATACCAAACTGTATGGGATTAAGTGTCTGGAGGTTGCCAGTGTTCTTGTTAATGTGGTCCATAATAATCCGCTCCATGGCCTTGCAGATCAGGCTAGTTAGGTTGATGTGTCTATATTTTCCTGGATCGGTGGACGCTCCACCTTTGTGCAAAGGGATGACAGTAGCTGTCCTCCACTCGGCTGGGACGAAGTCGGTACTCAAGCTTTGGTTGAATAGGTGCCTAATGGTGCTCGAAGTTCCTGCCTGAGTTCATGTAGGATGCAGCCTGGGATGTTATCGGATCCCATGGAAGCTGTATTTTTTGACTGAGAGGGCAGTGATGACTTGCTTCCTAGAGATATGAAGAGGGGGGTAGGTACTAGGGATGTCTTATTTTACTGATGGGGGAGACAGAGGAATGAAGTTTTCACTGAACCCGTCTGCCAGCAGGTTGGTTTTAGCTACAGCGTTTGTGTGTGGGGTGTCCTTGACCCACCAGTTCTGAGCAGATCTGGGTGCTTCCCTTGATGTTGTGGACATACGTGAAGGAGGCCTTATGATTGTCTTTAGTAGATGTGGCCAGTTTGGACTCGAAGTTTGCTTTGGAGGATTTCACTAGTGCTCTTATTTGCTTGTTCAGGCTAAGGAGAGATTGCTTCCAATTAGGCACCTCCTTCTTGGTCCTGGACAGCAATTTTTTCCCTTGATTATAGGTTCATAGGTAGGTACTAGGCTATCTGCCAGAATAAGTCTAGCCAGAATGTGTTGGCTTTCACCACTCCCTTAGATTAGTTCCCTGTGCCTCTGTCCAGCACAGCCATTGAAGTGATTATAGAGTTTATTTATTGTAGATGTCCACCAGACAGATTAACTCTTCCTTGAGGAGGAGGATTTCATCCTTTCTGGTATTCCTAATTCCATGCAGCTATATAAATGCTCATATGGTACTTTGGTGTAGTTTTGGACATGTATGCCAGCTCCTATGGAGGGGAAGTAGACTGTGAAGGTGTTTATACCTTTCCCCAGGAGGTTGTAATCAGCTTTGGATTTTTTTTTTGTTTGACCCTAGGTGTGTGTGGGGGGGGGGGGGGTCGGGGGAGATGGTGACTTTGAAAGTAACTGCTTTGTGGTTGGATCTTACCAGGGATGATGACACTATGGGGATGCTGCAGTGGTTGCTCATGTTAGTTAATATCAAGTCCAGGATATTTTCATCTCTTGTGGGTGTCAACCAACTGGTCCAAGGCATTTGCATTGACAAAATCAAGGAATCTCTGGGAATTTGTATTTTGGCATGAATATTTCTTCCACGCTATGGTTGGATAGTTAGTCTCCTGCAGTCAGGGTAAAGGGTTGAATCTTGATAGATTCGAAGAGGTCCAGGTAGGTGGAGTGGGCATCTTGAGTCAGAGTTGGAGGTTTATAGCTAGCTATGATTTGAATAGGGGTCCTCTCAATTGTTAACTGCACCTGGAGTGTTTCCTGTGCATCATACTGTTTGACCAGCCTAGAGGTGTGTATGTCTTTAATATATTGCAACTGCACCTCCTTTTATTTTGCTGCCCATGGTCTGGGGTCTGAATGAATGACAGGATGAGTAACCTGGTATGACTGGGGTGCTCTCCTCAGCTTTGAACCAGGTTTCTGTGCGCAAATGTCAGCTTTTTGCAGGGTTAAGAATGCTTTCAATGAGTGCAGTTTCATATTTAGACTCCTAACTTTTAGCAGCATGACCTTTAATTTACGTTTTGATGAAATTTTCATGTTGGTATTTTTGACATCAAGGCATTGCCTGAAATAGGCACTATGAGTGAGGCAAAAACCTTTGCCAGGAGCCTGAAGCCCAAGGGAGACAGATGCAATCTCTGGCAAAGCATCATGGTTTGTCAATCATGTTATCCAAGGCTGTCAGGTACTGGATCCCCTTGGAATGACACCAGAAACTAAGCCATTTTGTTAGTCAGTCATTTTCTGTTTGTATTGAGGCATCATTCTGGGTGACTGAAGAATGCTGCCCTAAGGCTAGAAACATACCTGCCTGGGACACGTACTCTGTGAGCTCTATCATCTCTCTCCATGTAGTCCTGGGAGGTACTTCTCAAGTCATTCACTCAAGCATGGACTATGACATAGTCATAACAGTACCTGTTGAGAGACTTAAGTGCTTTGGTGATATGGGCAGATTCTAGCACCCGACAAACAGCTAACCGTGACTTTCTCCTTATCCAGCCTGGTGAGGGGCACATCTATGTGTCTCTCAACGGAGTCTCCTATAACTAATATGTTGGGTTAATGTTTTGGCCTTACTGGTTGTGAGACACAGCTGTGTGGACTATCTGGTGTGGTAGGACCAAAGTTAGAAAATAACAGACATTGAGTTTCAGACTTCATAACCTTCCAAAAATTCATATTAATGCAAAATCTGTTCTGTCAATTTTGTAAGTGTGTAAGAGCAGTATTTAAAAATTGTTCCTATTTTTGAGCCTTTGTCCCACTTTTATGGCGTTGTGCAGATTTCTTGCTCTGAGGTTCGGAGGCATATAATGTGTACATGTTGATTGATGTCAGGGTGTACTGTACTTTCCCCTGTGGACGTCCATATTCCTGTAGATATCACATGAGTTATTGCATATGTCGCTTGGCAGAGCTGCATCTCATGTCTCCGATATTACTACCTGCAAGCTGTTTTCTCCCTATAGGTATCTGCAGTCCAAATGAGTCACTGCCAATGCCCCCTTGGGATGGATGCTCTGGTATCAGCCACCCATTCACATTCTCTGCATAATTCCTTCAGCTCCTGAGCTGCTAATTCAACAGTGGCTGTCTGAATTCTTCATTTTTTACTTCCCCAGGCTTGGCATTTGCAACATACTGTTGAAATGCAATCCCACATGTCTCCCCAACTTGATTTGCATTGTCTCATGCTGAAAGGTGATGGATAGCGGCTATTTTTTATATAGTAATGGATCAGGCTCTTAACATCCTTATCAAAGAGCTGAGTAGCATTAGCAGGCTTAACATCCTGACATTACTGATGACTCTTCATGTGTTAATATGTTGAGCCACCATGCTTAAAGGTGTCAATGTTACCTTTCTTTCTCCCCCCATGCTCCAGTTTTTGTCCTTGCTTTGTAAACTCAGTTGATCATTTCTCTTTCACCTCCATCCTGATTATTTCCAAAAATGAGTATTCTAGATGTGGGTTTGCTGAGGAACACAGGTCTGCTGCTTTTGTGTTCTAAAGAAAGCATTTTAATGTAGGAATTAAAATCTTTTAGATAAGTTACATACCTTTTGTTCATTTCAGGAAAGTTGCAGTATGATGGCTTAGGTGAGTGAAGAAAGAGCATGTGATTAGTGCCCAGTGTTCATAATTTGACTTTCATTTATGCTGTGTATTTTAGGCTTATAAGTATTTCTCTTTCATGTTACAGTTGTATAAAATCAAAATACGTAAGGGAAACTATGCTTAAATTTCAGGATTAAAAATGTATATGTAAGTATTGTGTTTTTTTCAGAAAAAGCACCCACTGAGTTGAGACATCAGAAAACCAGCAAGTGAGCCTTAATGCAGTTTATTTATAGTACTAATTCCAAGTCGAAGGGGAAGACTAACCTGTCTTAATTTGTTTAAACACTGAACAAAGACATGTAGGAGAAGAGAGTGAGAGGTAAAGAAATTGCTTGAATAGAGAGGTCTTGTCATTAAAGAAAGATCCTTTTGTAATGGATATTGCAGAGTAGTATATGAGATGATCTGTTTGTATTTTCTAAATGTAGGTTATGAAACTGCCCGTTGCTGACTGTACAGTGCACCGCAGTTGTGAGGCCTGTCTCTCTGCACATGATCCATACTGTGGATGGTGCATCTTAGAAGGAAGGTGAGTACTACAGCAGTAGATCATGATTTTGATGGAATTGTTTGAACAGAACTTTCCCTAAATTCATAGCATTACCATTCAGAATTGTGTATTGTGATGCTTGCTGTTTAGTTTGAGTTTCAGTGGATGTTGTTGCACATGTTAATGCCAAGTAACTTGACTCCTAGCATGATAATGCAGTGCCAACTGCATTGCTACTGTCTGAAGATAAGTTATCAGCTTTGGCAATGGAATGGCATCTATGGAAGACGGAGTGGGCGGTACCTAGGTTGAACAGCCATATCAACTGAGGGTACTTGGGCCACAGAAGGTGTAAGCAGATGTCTTGAAAGATTACCCCTTTTGGCCGTGCACACTATGGGAAGGCAATTTGCATGCTTGAATAGGTCATGGAATCCATGTTTGTGCCATACATGAAGTTGGAAATGTGAGTTTATGATGAAAACGCCCCTCTTCTGCAGTGTGCATCAGCTGGGACTTGTCACTACACAACTGTCATTCCACAACCTCTTAGAGAGCATAATAGGTAGTGGAAGAGTTGAACAGTAAAATTTAGTCATCAGGTGTTAATTATTGGGATGGCTTTATATTATGTTTCATTTTTTGTTGACAAAAATATTTTGCAAGTTCTAAAAGGTAACTTGTTTGTGAAACTTATCATTTGGGACTCTTCCACCATAGTCACTGATTTTTGGAACTCACCAATGACGTGGTAAAAGGCAAATGGGTAAACTCATAAAACATTGGCTGTATTTATTTTTGAAAGTTAAACCCTAATTATTTGTCCTTTTTTTCCCCTGATGATTCTGTTTGCAACTTGCATTAAGTGAGTTGCTTCAAGATGTATGCCTCCAAAACAAAAACTTTTTTTCCACACTGCTGCTGCTGACTTAAGCTTTTTCTAAGAACATCTCCCTGGTATATTCATACATGGAGATTCTGGGAGGATCTCCCTTCTGAGAGAGCTCTGTCTCTCCATGTTTACATTCTGTTGGGTTGTGTCCGTCACAGACCCCTTGGGTGGGATGAAGCAAAGTGAGGATCCCTCATTGTGCAGCTTGCAGTGGGCCTTTTTAATCTAAGCCCTACCTCCCACTGACATTCTAGGCTGATATCACAAGAAAGTGTGTGCTGTGGACTCACGAGGCAAGCATCCTTCAATATGTGGTGATGATCTACCCTCAAATGCCCTCTGTTCTAGACTGCAGTGCCAGGACTTTGACATGGCATTGGTGTCACTGCCAGTGCTTATGCTATGCCAAGGTTCCCCTAATATATTTCTGCCCCTCCCTTCCAAGAACTGATGAGAAAGCTCAGATCATCTTAATGCTAGCACCAGAATCGAGTTTGGCTCACCTGGATTGCAGTTAAGGCTTTTATCCCACTATGAAAGTGGAATTGGATGTGAAGCTTCTGGCCTGGTGACAGTAGTGCATCCATGGTAGCTCACAAGACCAGGACCATAGGCATTAAGACTGCTAGACAAACAAAACTTCCCCATGCTGCTAAGTAGCTGTCCCAGCTCAGATTTTTATTGCTGCATTAATACCTGCACTACTGCCTGCATAAACTCCCAAACTGTTCCAGGCATGTTCTTCATGTTTCACTGTTGCAGTCATCACATTTGGGTTATCTGCTTGCAGTAGCCCTCAGTCAGCCTGATTAACAGTCTTGGGTCCTACGTCGGTTCCTGTTTCCTCTTTCATGACGTCAGGTCGTCAGGGGTATAAAACATGCAGCCAACGTCATTACATCAGTCTTTCTTGCTGTGCGGTGCCTGAAGCAGAAGCAGTTTGCAAGTGCCGGTCGGCCGACTCCTGAAATTTTCATTTTCGAGTTTCAGAATCAAAGTCTTCAACTAAAAGCTAAGCTACCCCATTGGGGAAACTTTCTTTTGCTGTCAACCGATGTCATTAAAAGTAAATAATTGCATTTCTTGTGGAAAGCAAATACCTCATAAAGATTTTCATTCTTACTGTATTCCTTGCCTAGGCCCTGATCACGACATACCTCACTGTCTGTTTTGAGCCTTATTTAAACCACGAACTATCCATCATCTGTATATTTTTGCTTCTAAATATTTTGGTGCTCTGTTTAATTATCCCGATGTGTCTTCAGTAAGCCATCTGACTACCGATATTCCAAAAGAACGCAAAGATAAAGACAGGCCGCCGAGGTGCCGGTACTCAGTGAGGTGCTTTCGCAGCCCCTGATACCTGCTACTTCAGATTCGCAGGTCTTTACTGAGACCCATTCGGAGATGCCGAGAGATGCTTCAACTGTGGAACCTGCAGATATCTCTACCTTGGATGAGTCCCGGAGCCAATGTGCAGGCACCGGCTTCTGAGGGGTGTATTCAGGCCTACAGACTTGCATATTGAACAGACGCTATCTTTTTCTTCAAGGCCTAAAACTCGAACCATGCCTAGAAAACTGACGCCCAGACCGCCTGGAACCAATCTCAAGGGATGTGCACAGCAGTCCGCAATTTACCTCAGATTTTACAATACTTAACTGAGATGCTTCACAACATAAGGGCCTGTCTTTTCCTCAATAAAAATTCATGCCTCAGCCATTTCAGCTCAAACACAGAACCTCCCCTCTTCTCTCATCCACTGCTTAAGCAGTTCCTCAGAGGGGCCAAAAATTTAAGACCACCCAGGAGAGCTCCAACTCCAGCCTGGGACCCTAACTTTGTATTGGAGAAAAATCACCCTTCCTCCTTTCGAGCCAGCTGCTACTGCAGATTTAAAATTCCATTCTTGGAAAACAGCTTTTCTTTTAGCAATCACTTCAGCAAGAAGGGTATCTGAATTACAGGTCCTTGTGGCATTGGAGCCTTTCATCTTCTTTCATACGAACAGGGTGTCCCTCAGGACCAATCCGTCTTGCATGCCAAAGGTAGTATCCAGTGTGGCCCTTAATCAGTCCATTCATTTGCCAACCTTCTTTCCTAATCCACAGAACAAAGGGGAACTGGTATTGCACTCCTTAAATGTGCACAGACAACTTAGATTCTACTTGGACAGGATTAAACCTCATAGGAAATCTTAACAACTGCTGGTGACATTTGCTGCAGGGACAGAGGGGAAGGCTATTTCAAAGAAAAACAATCTCCAAATGGATAGGCCATTGCATTCATTTCTCCTATAAGCACCATGGAAAACCTATCCCACGGGGGATCAGACCCCACTCAAACAGGGCTGCATCTTACCTCTACAGCCTTTCTCAGAGGCGTACCTTCCAGGGAAATCCTAGAAGCTGCTACCTGGACTTCTGTATATCCTTTCACCAGGAATTACCATTTGCCAATTTTCTCTAAATCCAAAGCTGGCTTTGCCACTGCAGTCTTGCAGGGCGTTATAGCTGGTCCTAATGCTATCTAATTCCTCCTCCCATCCTTAGCTTTGGGAATCTACCCAAATGTGATGACTGCAGCAGTGAAACACGAAGAACATAGTACAATTGTGTGCACTTAACGTAAATGTAGATGTTCGAGTGTATTCACTGTTGCAGTCCTGGTTACCCTCCCTCCAGCCCCCTGACTTCTTTTGGCTCTACCTATTCTCTCCTTTACAATGCTTAAAAGCTTTTTGGTGTATTTGTTTTATTGGAGGTATTACTTTGTATATTTATAGATTTAATTGCTTCCCATTAGGGGGGCACCTGACATCTGGGGCAAGAAAAACTGATGTAATGACGTCGGCTGCATGTTTTATACCCCTGATTACCTGACGTCACGGAAGAGGAGACAGCAACCGACGTAGGACCCAAGACTTTGTTAATCAGGCCGACTGAGGGCTACTGCAAGCAGATAACCCAAATGTGATGTCTGCAACAGTGAATACACTCTAACATTTACATTTATGGTAAGTGTACACAACTGCACTTTCTATGTGCATGAGGTTTAAATAATAGGATAGTAAGCAATTATTTGCTTGTAATTTCTGAATTCATTAAATTATTACTTTATAATTTTTGGATAGTTATTTTTCCAGTTTTTAAGAACATTTTCTGTCAGAATTCTCTCGTTTTTTCCCTAGGACTTCTATTAATGGTGGTTACCATTATTTTTGTTTCTAAAGCACAGCTGCAAGGTTTTTGTGTTTATTTATTTTACAGGTTGCAGCATGTCTGATATCCATTGTGAACTGTAAAGCTTTCCTTATAGAAACTTTTTTTTTAAAACTGCCATTGCCATTCTTAAAATGTGTACTGCTGCTGTGTGTGCAGTTTCACATTTTAAGGCTTTTTATCCCCTGTAGTTCAAAACAGATATTCAGCACTGTACCATTTTACTGTTTTTTGTTTTGAGAGGCTATTCTTTATTCAAGACAGAATTATTTTTTCTGTAGGTGTGCTTGTGGGATGAAGATCCTCCCTGGGACAAGACATTACCAGGATGTGGTTTCTTTGGTTGAGGGTCACAATCCCTCCAGTTTAGCCTGTAAACATGAAGGATAATTTATGAAAACTCCTAGCCTGCTCAAAAATACTGTGCTAATCAGGATTCTGGTGAACTGGGTTTGTCCTCTCACCTCTAGACCTCATGTTTCTTTGGCCTCAAAACATTCAAAGGTCCTTGCAGCTGAAGAAGGTAAGATGAAGCATAAGCTTTCCAAGCCAAGAATTTAATTTTCTTTTGAGAACCTGAGATAGTTTCCAGACTTGTGAAGCCTCTAGTTAAACAGATTTCAGGTAAAAATATTAAAAAGCTTGTCTCTCCCTTGCCTGTTCAGCCTAAATTACCAGATTTGATTGGTTTTACCTGATTTTAGCACTGGACAAAGAGGTTTCCAATATCCTAGATTCCAAACCCTCAGTGCTAAGATATGGTCCACCCTTACTTGTGTGTTTTAGTTTGATTATGGTAAATTTACATTAACTTTCATCAAGACTCTGGCATGGCCTTCTGGTACCCCTTTCATTTCCACATTCTTAGTAGGAGACAATGAGTTGACCACTCTATGCTCAGGATGCCAAAAATTTCTGAACTGAACAGATAAAATGCAAGTTTTGAGAAAAAAACGATTTTAAAAATAAGTGCAAACAGGAAATTCAGTAAACAGCTCTAGGTTGTGCTCTAAATACAGTTGCTAATGCAGAAATCAAATTTAACAAGCCAGAAAATGCTCAAAATAGGCAGCTATGCAGAAAAACTTGGCAAATAAACAGAGGAAAAATACTTAGTCTCAAAAGTGGCTCCTTTCTTCTCTCAGCATTTTCTCCTCTTGGTGGGTGCTTCACCAACAGCCAACAAGCCTGAAAAGACGCCAAAACCACGAGGCAACCAGGTTTTAAGAGAGGAAGATGGAGTTTTGGAATTTACCCAGAATGGCCAATAAAACTACAGTTTCAAGTCAGTAACCACTCCCACAGGGGCAGACAGGCTGCTCAATGTTTTTCACTGCCACTGATCAACAGAGAGACTTTCCTTTAGCCCAAGCAAAAAATGGCCTCACAGAAACTTACAAACAGTTCAAGAACAGCAAGCCTGTAACTGAACTTTTTTAAATCTCTCTTATCTGTCTTTGGCCTAGCACTCTTGTGTGGGGTCATTTACTGCACTGTTATAACTTGTTGATACTTGTTAACCTCTGCTATCTCTGAAAAAAAAACAAAAAAAAATCTTGCTTTTTTCCCACTTTTCTGAGATTTAAAAAAGTTCAGTTACAGGCTTGCTGTTCTTGAACTGTTTGTAAGTTTCTGTGAGGCCATTTTTTGCTTGGGCTAAAGGAAAGTCTCTCTTGATCAGTGGCAGTGAAAAAAATTGAGCAGCCTGCCTGCCCCTGTGGGAGTGGTTACTGACTTGAAACTGTAATTTTATTGGCCATTCTGGGTCAATTCCAAAACTCCTTCATCTTCCTCTCTTAAAACCCTCTTTTGTGCGGTTTTGCGTGTTTTTGAGCATAGCGCAACAATGGGCAGCGCCGCCTAATTGGGTTTAAACTATTCCTGGCTCCACAAAGTCTGCTCTTCACTTTTTTCCCTTAGAACTGCTCTATCTCTCAATTTAAACACCATATTGTCATTCTAAGGCCCTTCACTGGTCCAATTAAGTAATCCTACAAGTTAGCACTATTAAACCATAAGCACTACTTACTCTTATACTCTCTACGATTACCTGTCCTCTATTGGTCCATCTTAAATTGAGTTTCCCTATTACTCTAGCATGTCCAAAGGTCAGTCAATGGTTTCCTCTCCAGTCCAGCTGGTGAATCTGGGAATTTTGAGGCAATGTTACAACTGTCTTTTGTACATGGACAACCCTCTCCTCCTCAAAACCGGTTCAAATATATGTGAGAGATGCAACTATTTAGCCAAACTGGAGGCTGAGCTCTCTCATCTCAAAACTGGTGTAACCAGTCGGGAGGAGAAGGTAACCTCACACAACACAATTCCAGTATCACATAGTCCCACCACATCAGCGAACCAAACACATAAATACACAAAAACATACTCGGAGGCTCTAAATAAAAATCTACCTAAGCAACAGAGACCTCCAAAGCAGACATCCAAGCAAACACTACCTCAAAACAAAACACACACAACACATAACCCACAAAGTCAGTGTGCCAAGCAGCCACAGCCCTTAAGGCTGAATAACACACCTGATACTCTTGTTATAGGTGACTCTATTGTCAGACACACTGACGTCCCGCTCACCAGGCTGAATAAAGAGAAGGTCACAGTGAGCTGCCTGTTGGGTGCTAGGATCAGACACACAACGCAAGCACTCAGGTCACTCCAAAGCAAATACAAATATGACTCGGTCATTGTACATGCTGGTATGAATGACCGGAGACGTACCTCCCTGGACTACATGAAAAGAGACATAGAGGAGCTCTCTGATCATGTAGCCCAGGCTGGTATGACCCTGACCTTGAAGCAGCATCTTACCCTCGCCTAGAATGATGCCACAGTACAAAGACAAAATGGTCTATTTTAACAATTGGCTAAAATTTTGGTGTCATTCAAAGGGGATCCAGTGTCTGTCAGCCTGGGATGACATGCTCGACAAGCCACGTTGCTTCGCTAGGGACGGCTTGCACCTGTCACCACCGGGCTTTGGGATATTGGCAAGGGCTCTTGCCACCCCCATAGTGCCTTTTTTAGGCAAGGCTCAAAAGTCAAACCCACCCCCATAGACAGCACAAGGAACAAGAAACTAAGGGTAATGCTGCTAAATGCCAGAAGTCTTAACCTCAAGATGCATGCACTCGAAGCTCTCCTCAGTATGGAGAACATCGATATCTGTGCAGTGACAGAAACCTGGTTCAAGGCTCCAGAGAGCACCCCAGCACTACCAGGCTATACCTCATATCATGCTTTTCGGCCCCAAAACCCAGACTGAACCACAAAAGGAGGGGGAGTTTCCATATTTATCAAGGATATCCACACCTCCAGATTAGTGGCATTGCACGAAGTATTGGAGACCATCCATGTGCAACTAACAGTGGGCAAGACTGCTTTTCAGTTTATAGCATCCTACATACCACCCTCTCAGTCAGGAATCCCATTCGGCTTTCCTGAAAACATTGGAGAACATGAAGATCTCTCCGAACACTATTATATTGGGCGACTTCAACTACCCAAACATTGACTTGGAAGTACTACTCAAGCCCCAGCACCTTAGCCCAAAGATTCCTGGAAATTATAAACTCAAATGCTATGGAACAACTAGTCACCACTCCCACAAGAGGGGACAACATACTAGACCTGATCATTACCAGCATGGGGACTCTATGCTCCACACCAGAAGTATATCCCTCATTGGTAAGATCAGACCATAAATTAATTTCACTGGATGTCCACGTCCCGACCCCACCCCCAGCCCAGAAAACCACAGTGAAAAACTTCTCAAAAGCGAACTTTTCACTTCTCAAAACCAAAGTGGAATCCTTCAAGGCCCCAGGGCCAGTGGAAACTACAGCCCAAACTGCAGAATCCTATATAAATGCATTCTACGGACATCTCCAGGAATGCATGGATCATGCTATCCCAAACAAAACCAAGACCCAATCATCCAAAGGCAGGCGGTCCAGTCTGGTGGACCCCTGCCATAAATAAACTGTACAACAGAAGGAGGACGCTACTACATGATAGAGCAAAATCCATAATAGGGAAGGCATCTCTGATCAGTACTAGCAAAAAATTACGATCCCTCATAAAATCCTCCAAGGCCAGCTTCGAGAGAAAAATTGCACAGGACACCAAAGACAATCATAAGGCTTTTTTCAGTTATGTTAGAAACCTGGGATGCAACTCCCAGACTTGTACTGAGTTGATTCTAAACGACAAAAAATACACTGAACCCACAGACCGCCAATATCCTGGCAGACAGGTTCAGTGCAAACTTCTCCACCCCCTCCCCCCTCAAAAGAGCAAGTATCTATCCCGGCAGAGGGCTGCCTCCCAAACATCTCGGATGCTCAGGTGAAGGCTGCCCTCTCCAAAGCAAAAAACACTGCTTCCATGGGACCAGATGGCATCCCAGGTTGCGTCCTACATGAACTACAAGAGGAACTAATCCTTCAAATAAAACAGCTATACAATCTCAGCCTCACTACAGGATATGTGCCCACAGAATGGCGTACAGCAACAGTGGTCCCACTCCACAAAGGTGGAGCCTCTACAGACCCTGGAAACTATCGCCCCATAAGCCTGACTAGCTTAGTCTGCAAGGCTATGGAGAGGATCATCATGGAGCTCATAAACAAAGACATTGGGGACCTACAGACACTAGATCCTACCCAGTTCGGCTTTGTCAAGGGCAGATCCTGCCTTTTGAACCTGGTTGACTTCTTTGAAACAGTCACCAAAGCCATAGATGAAGGGAAGGTAGTCCACACAGCCTATCTGGACCTTGCAAAGGCATTTGACTCAATACCCCACTTGGGCATCATAGATAAGCTATCCAGCTTAAATATAAACCCCTATGTCACAAGATGGGTCGCAAACTGGCTCAAAGACAGAACCCACAGAGTGAGAGTTGCTGGAGCCATGTCAGACTCGAAACCGGTCACAAGTGGCGTCCCACAGGGTTCTGTCCTGGGACCACTCTTGTTCGATATATACTTTTCCGAGGTACAGGCAAACGTGGGAGGACTATGGCTCACCAAGTTCGCAGACGACTGCAAACTGGGCGCCATAATCAACTCTCCAGCTGACACAAACATCCTTCAAAAAGGTCTCACAGAGACAGATAACTGGTGCCAGCGCCATGGTTTAAAGCTAAATGCCAAAAAATGTATAGTCATACCCTTTGACAAAAACAGTGTGCCCACAAATTACCACATAGGCGGAAACCCATTAAGTACAGAGAAAGTTATTAGGGACCTGGGGACCCAAGTTGATAGCAATCTCTCCTTTGAAAACCACATTGCCAAAGTGGTTAGAAAGACCTTCTACATAGCCCACCTCATCACGAAGGGTTTCACATCTAGATCAAGAGAGGTAATCGTGCCTTTATTCATCCCTCATCAGGCCCATCATAGAATACAATGCCCTTTTGGGATGTACCTTACCCGACACCTGCAGCAATTAGAAAGACCCCAAATGTATCTCACCAAGAGGATCAAGGGTCTCAAACAGATGCCATATGCTGCTCGGTTAAAAACTCCAGCTCTACTCAGTTGCATACCGCCTACTTGAGGCGATCTATGCCTGACATACAAAGCTATGTCAAATCCAGAATTAATGGACATGCTCCACCTCAGTAAATCTAAATCCCTTAGAGCCACACGCTCAAGGGACTTGAACCTCAGCACAGAAATAAATAGAACTTGCTGGAGGGACAGGTTCATAATCCAGAGGCTCCCTTCGCTCTGGAATAGAATTCCAGTTCATGTGAGGCAGAGCACCTCACTGAATCTCTTCAAGAAGAATCTCGATAAGTGGATGGGGGATCGTAGGTTTGTCCCAGGGATTACTCCCGTGTCACTATTAGACAGAGGCACAGTAAACTAAACCTTAAAAAGGGCACAGTATACTCAAATCAAGGGGTGGCATAAGCCATACAGAATCGGGCTAGGCTTATAATTGCCCCAGGGCAGAGAGCCTAGTATGAACCTATGAACTATTCCCTTAGCTTGTGGTATCAGTCTCAAGAATGCTAATGTTGACACACACTGCGTTGATTTTGACGACACAGTTTGTCATTGATCAAGCTATTGATGCTAATTTTGCATCAGTGCTTTCAGCCCTGTTATTGACAACCTCTCCCATGCAGTCAGTCTCAGCCATCCTTATGCCAGACTTCTTCGTCTTAACACCAGCATCAGGATCAATGCCAGGGCTTCAGGTATAAGTTCTGATGTCACCTTCCACCTTTTAAACACTGATGTCAGGGCATTAATCTCAATGCTGGAGTGTTCAAACCATGTAATCTTGAAGCCAGTGCACTTTTTGGCATCACAATGATTTCATACCAGCAGACAATTGATACCATGGTATCCCCCCAAGTAGTAGTAAATTTTGACACCAGCTTTGCCCTTAGCACCAAAGAAACCCTCTCATGAGCTTGAACATCCACAAGCTGTCATACAAAGCAGCCAGGCCAAGTATCCTCCACTACTTCCTAGGACCATTTTATCCCAAAAGAGGTAGTGTTCCTCCTCTTTCTCCCCTCAGAAGATTCTCAGGCTGTAATCAAGAAAAGTGTATGGATTCACCCACAAAGTGGCCGCTGGCTGACGTGGATGATGAGGAAGATACTGATTCTCTAGCATCCTCTTTTTATGATGTCAAGTTTAGTGAAGTCTAGGAGATGGTACACACCTTCCTTTCAGCACATACTGTAGAAGGCCTTCACGTCTTCGTAACAGTTTTCTCAGGTGGTTCTTGCACTGGCAGATTAAAAGGTGCCACCAGCACTTCCTGGGTAATCTGGGTAGAGTAGCCCCACTCCCTAAGAAAACAGACTGTCCTGCATCCTCCCAGAGATTGGATCCTTTGGTCAGGGACCCCCAAACTGTACTTTGGTTTCAGCAGTAGCTCTGAAAAAAAAAGGTCTCACACCCCTAATAAATGGCCCCAAGCAGTGGGCTTTCTAGGAAATGTTTGTATATATCACCCACTTTTTTTCTAAAGGGCATTTTATAATAGTTGCTGTTTTTCTAGGTCAGGTTACTGACATGTTAGAATGTGTATTTTCAGACTTTTCACTGATAATTCGTTTGCTGGTATTTAACTTGAAATGATGTTTTAATCTGTTGAGGAACTTTAGCAGTATTTTATCAGACTCCGTTGTAATAGGTCACCAACTGTGTTTACACCATACTTTCTGTTCTTTTAATTACCTGTGTAACACCTCTGCTGTTGGTAAATTACAAAACAGAAGTCGAAGGAGTCTGTCTTTTTTAGTTCTTATTAAATGTACTTAATTTGTAGCTCTACTCATCTTGCTTTATTTACCAGACACTTTGGAATGAGTATACAACTGAAGAATTATTATAATCTATCTTCTTGAGACCACTTCGGCTGTAAGAAAGGGATAATGAAGTATTTTCATCTGTGGATTCAGATTTTGTGGAGCAGTACAAATGCAAATCTTTTCCTTCCGTACAACAGACTTTTCACACATTTTCTTAACTAAAATTACTTCTTAATGACACTTGAGCTTTCCTTATGCTTTTTCATTACTGCTCTGTTCTAGTCTCAAGTGTTGCAGGTGCTTTCCTAAGAGCATGTAAAGTTAGCATCGCATCAGGTTTTGTTTGTGTATGGTATTTTGGTAATTTTTGTAAGTCTGTAAATCAGCGTAGTCACAAGGTATTTTTCTATGACTTTATATCATATTTAGTGCACCTTTTTGCTTTTACTCTTTGAATTGTGTGGTATTAGCTTCTCATAAACCAAACAACCCAAAATATTAAGATAGATTGCATCTTTTAAGTGGTACTGTTTAAAAAGGGATCTTGTTATATTTATTCTCTGACTCCACTCATTGTCCTTGGTATGTTGTGTATTTTAAAAACATCTTCACACAAAATATTACTGTGTACTTGTGTCTAGCTTAAATTCAACATTTTACTTTTCCACATTTCTTTCAACAAGTTTGTCTTGTACTCTTGCTCCAGTGATTGTGAGGCATTCTCAGGCTTCACTGTGTTGTCAAGTTATTTCACCTTGATAGCACCTGCCAGAGCTGATGATCATTGTGTTTCACTGTTGCAGTCATTACTGTTGGGTTATCCTGCTGGCAGGCTACCCGCAGTCGGCCTGAATTCCAAAATCCTGGTCTGGCATCGGTTGCTGTTGCCTCTTCCCTGACGTCAGTGTTCCAGGGGTCTAAAAGATGCAGCCAACACCATTTTCTTCAGTCTTTCTTGCCGCCCAGTACCTGAAGCAAAAGCAGTTTGCAAGTGCCGGTTGGCCGACTCCTGAGATTTTCACATCCGAATTTCAGAACCGAAGTCTTCATTAAAGCTAAGTACCCTGTTGGGGAAACTTTTTTCTTGCTCCAGACTGATGTCAGAAAAAGTTAACAGTTGTATTTCTTGTGGGAAGCAAATACCTCATAAGGATTTTCACTCTTACTGCATTCCTTGCCTAGGCCCCGACCACAACATTGCTAGCTGTCGGTTTTGTGCTAGATTTAACCAACGCACTATTAAGCGTTGGTTCGATTTTGCATGTCATTATTTTGGCCAAAGGTTTAATTATATAATGCCATCGGAACAGCCGACGACCGGAGTTCACAAAAAACGCAAGGAGAAGGAAAAGGATAGGCATCCGAGGTCCAAAACCGACGACGAGGCTTCTGCTAGGCCAGTCACTGGTTCTCAGTGAGGCACTTTTGCAGCCACTGGTGCCCGCTACCTCAGAGCCACAGGCCGCTTCCGACTACCACGTGGAGCCAACTGGGCCTCTGGATACTCAAGGTATTGGACACTCTGAAATCATTCCCTCAGATGGGTCCGGAGCCACTGAGCAGGCATCTGCTTCTGAGGGTGTCTTCAGACCTACACAGTTATATATTAAACCATCTTCAGCTTCAAAGACTAAAGCAGCTCTAAAGACAAAGAAACAAGTACAGCATTCTCCTACTCAGACTACAATGCCTAAAAAAACAGATGCTTAAAATGGCCGAAGACCAATTACTTTGATCAAGGGTTCCCATCCCCGCCTGATAAGAGGCCTAGGCAAGAGACAGAATATGATTCTTTCTGATCAGGTTTCTATTTCCTCTGATTCCTCTTCTGAACAGGATTATTCTATTCCTCCTTATGAGGATTCTGATGCTGAAGAATCCATTCCTTGAGCCTCTTCTCCTGAGGATTATTCTTTTGGGGAAACACTGCATACCATGAGGGAGCATTTCCACTGGGAAAGCCAAGATTACTCAGAATCTAAGAAAAGGCTCAGAGACTTTCTGCTATTACCTCAGCACTGACCCCTTGCTATTCCACCTGTTCTAGACATTGTAGATGTATTTTCAGAGTCCGGCCTGTCTCCTGACTCTTTACCTCCTGCACCTGCTAAGCCTGACAGAGATACTACAGGGTCCCAGATTCTCATAAATTCCTATATAAAAACTCTGCTGCTGACCCAGAAACTATATCTCAGGGTCCCAAAGTGGTCAGAGCTTCCACTGCAAAAAGCCCTGTCCCCTCTGATAGGGACTCTAGGGCACTGGACAGATGGGAGGAAAAAGTTTACACTTCTGCTACCTTGGCTGTAAGGGCTTTACATTGTCAGTTTCATATACTTAAATATCAGCAATACTTTGTCACTGCTTAAACAGAAAATGTTGACAAATTCTGAATGTTCAGAGAACAAGGAAATGCAGGAATTATTGCATGCAACTGAACAAGTGGGAAAGCATACTTTGCAATGTGGTTATGATTCACTGGAGGCCTCTTGCAGGGCCACTGTTACGGCTTCTGTTATTAGAAGGCATGCTTGGTTAAAGGAACAGAATCCACTTGATCATGTTAAAGCAAAATTATTAGATGTTCCACTACAGCATGATACTTTGTTTGGTGCTAAAGCAGAAGAAGTGTTGAAGAAAATGGAGGATAAAGCGAAATCCATGCAGACAGTTAAGGATTTTTTTACAGGTACAGCCACACAGATTTAGCAGGAATTGGCCTTCCCAAAATGAGTCCTTTCCAGTATGAGACCGGCCACAAAGAGGCAGATGCAGACGTCCCAGAGGCAGATCTCAGCCCCAAGGCTCATACAGGCCTAAACAATGGGGTGCTCCTACCTCCAAAAGCGGAGAAGACAAATCACAACCTTACAGGAAACAGTCCCAATGACTTTCCTCTGCCAGACCCAAGCACTTATCTTTTGGCAACCCCCTTAGGGGAAAACTAGCATTTTTTCACCAAATTTGCAAATGATTACACAAGACAAATGGGTCTTGAACATAGTGTCCCAGGGCTAAGAGTTCCATTTTCACACCCTACCAAGGCCAAAAGGTATGCCAGACCTGCCACACAATCAATGGGCAGAGGCACAAAAGCAAATTACAGCCCTCATAGACATGAGGGCCATTCAACAAGTACCACAGCAAGAGCAGGGGCAGGGATTTTACTCGAGACTTTTCTTGGTGCCCAGAAAGGACAAAACCTGGAGACCAATACTGGACCTGTCTATACTAAACGCGTTTCTGGAGGTCCCAAAATTCAAGAAGTTGACTCTACAGCAGCTACTGCCCATGCTGGGCAAGAAGGCTTGGCTCGTAACTTTGGACCTAAAAGAGGCATACCTGCATGTTCCAATCAGACAATCTTGCAGAAGATATCTCAGATTCATAGCTGGCTCAATGCACTACCAATTCTCTGCACTACCCTTTGGCTTATCTACTGTGCCTAGGGTCTTCACAAAATGCCTGGCACCAGTAATTGCGTTTTGCAGACAGAGGAATTCAAATATATCCCTACTTGGACGACTGCCTTATTCAAGCAGAGAACAAAGACATTTTTGTAAAGCATCTGGCGTTTGTAAAAAGATTACTAATTTGCCTAGGGTACACAGTAAACGAAAAGAAGTCAAAACTAGTACCCTCTCAAGCGATAATATTCCTGAGTGCAAGCTTAAATACAACTGCCCAGATGGCTTATCTCACGCCAGACAAACAAAGGCAACTGATTTCTTACTTCAAAAAGTTGGCAACAGACCCAGTTATCTGCAAGGAAAATCCTGCAGGCCTTGGGCTTCATGGCATCCTGCATTCTCCTAATTCCATATGCAAGATTGCATATGAGGAAACTACAATGGTATCTAAAAAGTGTTTGGACTCCGCATTGCCACAGCCTGGAGACAGTAATTACCCTTATTTCCTGCCTGCAACAGGAGTTTCGATGGTGGGCACAGGCCTGTCACCACAACAAGGGTCTGCCATTCACTTCACCCACAGCCAGACAGACATTGACAACGGATGCATCAGATTATGCCTGGGGGGCCCATATGGCAGGAAAATGTATTCAGGGCACTTGGCCTGCAAGCCAGATGCATCTTCATATCAATCAAAAAGAGATGCTAGCTTTTCAGAATGCCCTGACAGCTTTCAAGGACCTACTTCATCCAGGACAACTACTGATAAAGACGGACAATACTACGGTCATGTGGTACATAAACAAGCAGGGAGGCGCACATTCCTACTCCCTCTGCAGACAAGCAATGACCTTGTGGGACACAGCATTGACTTATCAAGTTCACCTGCAAGCACAGTTCCTGCCAGGAAAAACAAATACTCTGGTAGACGAACTAAGCAGAAACCTCATGGATCCCCACGAGTGGAAACTGGATCCACAAGTCTTCAGCATGATAACAAGGAAATGGGGATGCCCAGACATAGATGTATTTGCCTCCCCTCACAACTGCCATTTACAGAGATTTTGCACAAGGATTTATCACAAACAAGCCTGGAGAGTGGATGCCCTATCCTTCAGCTGGAAAAACCTAACAGTATATGCCTTTCCTCCACTACCTCTCCTTCCCAAGGTACTCCTAAAGGTCAGACAAGAGAAGCCAAAAATGATACTGATTGCACCAGACTGGCCACGCCAGCACTGGTACCCAATCCTAAAGAGCTCGTCTCAAGGTCCAGCATGGATATTGCCTCAAACTTCCCACTTGTTGACCCAACAAAACAATCGGATCCTGCACAGTCAACTCAGGACCTTAAATCTGGCAGCTTGGCGGATTATGTAGCCATTCAGAACACTCCTCTTTCAAAAGCTGTTATGGATGTTATCTTGGAGGCCAGGAGGCCCAGTACCAGAAAATCTTATGCAGAAAAATGGAAGAGATTGTGTTTGGAACCAGGAACAAGGCATTGACACGTATGTACCAAATATCCCTCAGATTTTACAATACCTAACTGAGAAGCTAGACAAAGGCCTTTCATCAATTAAGATTCATGCCTCTGCCATTTCAGCCCATTACAATACGGAAACACCTACCTTTTCTCATCCTTTAATAAGGCAATACCTCAGAGGGGCCAAAAACATCAGGCCTCCAAGGAGAGCACCAGTTCTGACATGGGAGATCAATTGTCTTGGAAAAACTCACACTGCCTCCCTTTGAGCCAGCTTCAACAGCTGATATAAAATTCTTATCCTGGAAAACAGCTCTACTCCTAGCAATAACATCTGCAAGACGAGTCTCGGAGTTGCAAGCACTCATGGCTGTGGAATCTCTTATCATTTTTCATCCAGACAGGGTTTCCCTGAGGACAAACCCAACATTTATGCCTAAGGTGGTGTCCAGTGTAGCCCTCAACCAAACTATTCACTTGCCTACCTTTTATCCAAACCCACAGAACAAGGGTGAGAAAATTCTGCATTCTTTGGACATACACAGGCAGCTACGCTTCTACTTGGGCAGAACTAAAGCTTTCAGAAAGTCTGAACAACTTTGTGTCATATGCTGCAGGATCGCAAGGAAAGGCCATCTCATAACAGTCTGTTTCTAAATGGATATGTCATTGCATCCATTTCTGCTATTCTCAGCATGGCTAATCAGTGCCTAAGGGCATTAGGTCTCATTCTACCAGAGCAGCAGCCACTTCAGCAGCCTTCCTCAGAGGAGTATCAACCAAAGACATCTTAGAGGCTGCAACTTGGAGTTCAGTGCACACTTTTACAAAGCACTACCACTTACCTCTCTACTCTAAATCCAGAGCAAGCTTTGCCACTGCAGTGCTGCAGGGCCTCATAGCCTCTCCTAATCCTGTTTAGCTCAGCCACCCATTCTCAGCTTTGGGATTCAACCCAAGAGTAATGACTGCAGCAGTGAAACACGATGAACATAGTACAGTTGTGTACCTGCCATAAATGTAGATGTTCGAGTGTATTCACTGTTGCAGTCCAGGTTACCCTCCCTCCATCCCCCTTTCTTTTGCTGGGGTTTATCTGTACTTCTCTATTCTATACAACCTATGTGGTGTATTTGCTTGTAGATGAAGGAATGTTTCTTTACTGCATGTATGTTTATTGGCATAATGTATTTAGCCTACCCTTTTGGGGGCACCTGACATCTGGGGCAAGAAAAACTGAAGAAAATGGCGTCTGCTGCATCTTTTTATACCCCTGGCGCACTGACGTCAGGGAAGAGGCGACAGCAACTGACGCTGGACCAGGACTTTGGAATTCGGGCCGACTGCGGGTAGCCTGCCAGCAGGATAACCCAAGAGTAATGACTGCAACAGTGAATACACTCGAACATCTACATTTATGCTAGGTACACAACTGTACTTTTTGTAGCACTGCTCACTTTTACATTTCTGTTTACATGCATATTCTTTTGAACATACTTGTCTTTGCACCTTATATGAATGCATTCTTTTCTTGCAGAGTCTGCAAGATTTAATAAAAAATGGAAACAGTTTCTGTTGTATGCATAGCTGCACGTAGCACTTGAGGCTTGAGTTTCAATTGAGTAGCGTTCCTCTTGTCTCCATTACTGTCCTACCTACATTGTCACATGGCTGTATTTCAAATAAATTTGGAAATGCATTCTTATTTTATTTTGCATGTTTATCTGTGAACCCACAGGAGAAACTCTATGGCTTACCATCTTCCACCTAGTTAACTCATTCTTCCCTTCATTAGGGCGGCTCATTTGTTCCCCAGTTGAACTGAGAATCTGATGTTAGTTGATGGCACATTCTCCTCTTCCTGTTGACTGTCACATTCCCATGGCAACTTGCATGCTCTGACAGGTACTGTCCAGAGGTGCATGCATACTGTCGTGCGTGCCCAACATCCTGGCTAAATGTTTCACTGAGGTGTAAATGTGGGCATGCTAAGCTGTTTTCCCATAGGTTATATACCTTAATTCTTGCAGGTTGACACCAGTGCAGCAAGCTGAGTTGCCTCCCTCCCCCATGATGAGCAAGCTGACATCGGCTGTTCGCTTCTATCTTACCCTGCCTGTTTTCTGTGGTGCCTATGCTGCTAGTTGAGTATGGGTCATCTGGGATGCAGTTAACAGCTGCATTCCCCTATAACACAGGGCTGGGATACGTTTCCCTATCTCTCTTCCTCTCATTTTGTCTTGGACATAAGCAGTGTGCATCTTAATTTAGCTGTTACTAGACAGTCAAGCTGAGCAAGATGAT
Source organism: Protopterus annectens (assembly GCF_019279795.1). Taxonomy (NCBI): domain Eukaryota; kingdom Metazoa; phylum Chordata; order Ceratodontiformes; family Protopteridae; genus Protopterus; species Protopterus annectens. The sequence goes on from NC_056739.1 coordinate 1,476,597,438, forward strand.
TTTATTCAGGATTCTTCCAAGTGTCAGCAAAGGAATGTCTATAGATGTCCATTTTAGATGTCACATACTTGAGCAAATGTATTAAAATCAAGCCATTAAAGATGATACTGCAGACATTGTTTTCTTGTTTATTTTCCATTGATAACTTTGTTTTCCTTGTTTAATTTCTCCAAGTGTTTGGGTTTCTAATGCCATGACAATAGTGGACCCCATTCCTATATCTAAGTATGATTAAAGTTCATGAAATTAGTTCAGTCTTTGATGTTAGCCAAAAGTGCTTCTTTGCTGCACCCACAATGTGCCCAGAATGGACTCCTGCAATTCATATGGAGTTACTTGCATCGGTAGCATGTCTAAATAAAACTAATTTTTTTGAGACCCATTGCTCCTGCTACTTTTGGAACTGTCTGGGTATCCTTCCACAATGCCCTCATTTCTGCCTACAAATTCTGGTATTTTGAGTTTGTCTCTCTGTACATAAAACACTGTAATTACTGGGTGTAGCAGTTTCATTGATCAGTGCTACTTTAGTCTTTACATTTTCATTTTCTTTTACATTTACATAGGTTCATAGGTGGGTACTAGGCTATCTGCCCAAAGGCATTTATAAGCCTAGCAAGAATGTGTTGGCTTTCGCGGCCCCCTTAGATTAGTTCCCAGTGCCTGTGTCCAGCAGAGCCACTGAAGTGATCCTGGGGATAACCTTTCGGTTTCCCATCCACTCGTCAAGGTTTCTCTTGAAGAGTGTTAGCGAGGAGCTCTGCCTGATGTAGATTGGAATCTTGTTCCAAAGCATGGGAAGGCTCTGAGACAGGAATCAATCCCTCCAGCACGTCCTATTTATTGTTGTGGTGAGGTTTAGATCCCTAGAGCGTGTGGCTTGAGGGGATATGGTTTTCTTTAGGTGGAGCATGATCTCCAATTCTGGGTTGGACATGGCCTTGAATGTCAAGCAGCGATCACCTCTGAGTAGGCGCTGTGCAACAGAGTACAGCTGGAGTTTCTTCAGTCGAGATGCATAAGGCATGTATTTGAGGCCAGTAATCCTCTTGGTGAGGTACTTCTGTGATCTTTCCAGTTGTTGCAGGTGTCTTGTAAGGTACATCCCAAATGGGGCGTTGTACTCTTTGATGAGTCTGATGAGTAGAGGGGCACAATGACCTCTTTTGATCTGGATGCGAACCCTTTTGTGATTAGGTGGGCCACATAGAAGAAAATTGTCTAACCATTTTGGTAATGTTCATGGGTAGGTAGATTTTCAAAGGAGCGATTACTATCTACTTGGGTCCCCAGATACCTTATTACGTCTTCCGTATTTAGGGGACTACCACCTATGTGGTAGTTTGTGGGTACTTTGTTTTTTCCAAAGGGGATGACTATGCACTTTTTGGCATTTAGCTTGAGGCCATGATTTTGACACCATGTATCGGTCTCAGTGAGACCCTTTTGGAGGATGTCTGTCAGCCGAAGAGTCAATTATAGCCACTAGTTTGCAGTCGTCTGCGAACTTGGTCAACCATAGTCCTCCTGTGCTTGCCTGTACCTCTGAGAAGTATATGCCGAACAGGAGGGGTCTTAGGACTGAGCCCTGGGGAACGCCACTTGTAACCGGTTTAGAGTTGGACCTAGCTCCCACAACTCTCACCATGTGGGTTCTGTCCATGAACCGGTTGGCAACCCATCTTGTGACATATAGGGGTTTATGTTCAGGCCAGTGAGCTCGTCTATAATGCCAGAATGGGGAATGGTGTCGAAGGCCTTTGTGAGGTTTAGGTAGGCTGTGTGTACCACCTTTCCCTAGTCTATAGCCTTGGTAACTGTCTCAAAGAAGTCCACCAGGTTTAGGAGGCATGATCTGCCCTTAAAGCCAAACTGGGTAGGGTCCAGTGTTTGGAGGTTCCCATTATCTCTGTTAATGAGTTCCATGATTGTGTTCCATAGCCTTGCAGACCAAGCTAGCCAGGCTTATAGGGCGATAGTTCCTGGTGTCTGTTGTGGCTCCACCTTTGTGGAGCGGAATAACCGTTGCTGTGTGCCACTCTATGGGTACATAGCCCAAGAAGAGGCCGAGTTTGAACAGTGTGTTTAGGTGAGGGGTTAGTTCATCTTTGAGCTCGTGTAGGACGCAGCCTGGGACACCGTCTGGTCCCATTGATGCTGTGTTTTTGGCTTTGGAGAGGGCTGTTTTAACCCAAGTGTCTGTGTGTTCAGGAGCTCTACATTCTTCTGGTATGGTTTGGGCCCTTTTGGGGGTGAGGGAGGTGAAGTTTGCACTGAACCTGTCTGCAAGGGTGTTGGCGATATCGGTTAGTTCAGCTTTTGTGCCATTCTGCACCAGTTCCGAGCAGATCTGAGCATTGCCACTTAGATTCTTGACATAGCTAAAGAATGCCTTGTGGTCATCTTTGGAGTCCTTGGCAATTTTTCTTTCGAAGCTAGCCTTGGATGATTTTATGAGGGATCGTAGTTTCTTGTTGATACTGATCAGGGATGTCTTCCCTTCTTGGGATTTTACTCTCTTCTGTACTAGTTTCCTCCTTCTATTGTATAGCTTGTTTATGGCAGGGCTCCACCAGACTGGTTTCCTTTTCTTGGAGGACTGAGTCTTGGTTTTGCTTGGGATAGCATGATCCATGCATTCTTTTAGGTGCCCGTAGAATGCATTAGTAAATGATTTTGCAGCTTGGACAGCGTTATCCTTCAGCATGGGGGCTTTGAAATTTTCCACCTCTGTCTTAAGTAACATGAAGTTTGCTTTTGAAAAGTTTTTCTCTTTGGTTTCCTTGATTGGGGATGGGGGCAGAATGTGGATATCCAGAGTGAATTGTTTATGGTCAGATCTAACCAGTGAGGGGTTGACCTCCTGTGTGGAACACCGGTCGCCCATGTTGGTGATGAAGAGGTCCAATATGTTGTCACCTCTGGTGGTAGTGTTGACCAGTTGATCCAGGCCATTTGAGTTTATAAATTCTAGGAAATGTTGGGCAAGTGAAAGTTTTCACATTTTCTTTACTTATTTTCTTTTAAACCAGCATGCCCATGGTCCACTCTTCTGGGCTGCTAATATTAACCTTTCATCTTTTGGTTTAAATTAATCTCTTTTCACCTCTCCTTAGCCATTCCCGAGTCAGATCCTGATTGACATGAGATTGTTCCAGGAGTTTTCTGTACTTGCAGCTATATTTGTGCCTTTTATACCTTTATTGCCTTCTTATCTGATCCTTCACATTATATTCATTCTTTGGGGGGGGGGGGGTGTTGGCACATTCAGTTGCTGTCTGATGTTTTGACTACTTCTGGTTTGATTTCCATTCCTGCTTGACACACCGATACACTTCAGCAAAATTAAGCAGGGGAGTCATTTTAGACTTTTTCTCCATGTTATAAAACTTTCACTATGTTTGGATCATTTGAGGTCAGCAGATATTGTATGCAGTCTTATGATTGCAGATCTATACATGTAAACAATTGCGAGGAATCCCATACCTCCTTCAGAATGGGGAATGTATAATCTTGGTATGCACTTATTTTTATAAATCATTTAAGTATGAAGAATTTTTCTTGTTTTCCTGTCCAACTGATTTAGTACTTTCTGAGGCCACTCACTCACCCCAAAACTGTAAATTAGAACAGGAAGACCAAATTGGTTTATAGCTTGGACTTTGTTCCTAGATGGCAGGGCAGTTTTCTGTATTAATTTTGGTGTTATAAAATATTTCTTACTAAGTTTTATCTGCATTTTGTGTTTATTGTTGATCCTTCATCAGTTCACAAATATTTGTGTACACTCCTGCTCAAGTTCCTTTATATCGCATTACCGTCTAGGACTGATATTTTCTTTGTGCTTCAGCTTTCCTGCTTTAAAGGTTGCTTTTGCACATTTATCAAGACCAAATGACATTCTGAAATCATTTGAGAAAGTTTTGACCACTTGAAGTTGTGCTTTCAGTGCCTCATCTGATGAACTATACAGTTTTAAATCATCCACAAAAAGAAAAGTATTTACACTTTTGTTTTCTATGAGCCAAATTGTAACCATAACCTTATCTGTTAAGTAGACAATTTAATGGGTTAAGGGCAAGTCAAAAGAGCAGTGGTAATAATTGAGTCACCCTGAAATATTCCCCTTTGAAGCTTTCCCTGGGATAATCATTCGTTTTTGTATCATGGCTTAGCTGGAAAGTGGTTTGCCATTGTTTCATGGTCACTGTAATGTAATTGATTAATGTACATTTGTAAGCACTCCTTTATCCATGAATGCGGGATGCTGTCAGATGCTTTTTTGTAGTCTCTCCATTCCACTTAGATTCTTCACCATTTTTACGATTCTCCATTATGACTTTAACAACAAATGATCCTTTGTTCCATATGACTATCTTTTGTTACCCTTTTGCTTTATTGCCATGATTGAGTTTTCTTCTAAATGACTAAATTCTGTTGGCATCAGTTCTAGTGTATGGTTTGTACATTGTCAGAAGGCAAGTTATTGTTCTATATTCACTGTTGAAGAGTATCGTTTTTCCAGTGAACCAGGTTGGTGTCTGTTCGGGGTACCATATAAATAGTTCTTACTTGGAGCTAGATCTTCATGTAATGACATTAATACGTTTAGCCAGAAGTTAGGTCCTGCATCCGCGCTTGGGGTTTTCCATTTAGGAGTCTTAATTTTGTTTCATTTTCTGTGGCTGTTACTTCATCCCATTTCATGTTCAGTATTTTTTAACTTACTACTTGTTGTACTATCTCTGTCAGTGTAGCATCTTTATGTTCCATGGATCTTCATAGATATTTCTCAAAATGTTTCTTTTTTTGGTGGTGTTTCTATTCCTTTTGCCTTGTTTCCCAGTTCTCTATAAAACTTTTTTGGGTTATCAACGAATTGCTTATTTTGTACATTTCTTTTATATTTATCTACATATCTGCTAAGTTTTTCTGCCTGTGCTGATAGCTTTAGTTTATTATTTGCATTAGTGTTTGATCCTTATCTGTTCTGATACTGCACATTGCTTTTATCATGTCTGTTTTTCTAAGTATTTTTGTTGATCTGTTCCCTCTTCTGTAGTTTTCTAACATAACGTTTCATTCACACTTCTGGACTGAATTGCCTTGTAGGTTTCTCTGTTCAATACTTCCATGATGGCATTTGATTTCTCCCCTTCCTTTCCCTTACTGCCCTGTGTTTTTTTTTTTGTGGTAAGACTTTATCTGTTGTTATTTTAGCTTCACATTAATATATCGTATTTATTTCTGTTATATTACATGAAATTCTGTGAACAGTCTTGATTACTGTATTCATTTGTTTTATCAAACTTCTAACACTTTGGGTCATTGACTTTCTGTAAACTATTTTTCATTGATCTTAATATGTTTATCTCTATTAAATAATCATGCAACTCTTCCCTTACAACATTATGTGATGATGTCTGTCTTCATTCTGTCCTCAACGAATGGGCTTTTATCCAATCCGTCGGATCTGACTTGGCCGATGCTAAATTTTGCAGCCGCCAGATCTCATGCGCTTCTACCCTAACCGCAATGCACCCTACCCAATTACCTCCATTCTCGTTTGCTGCTTCTAGCTATCGGACATGGTCTACCAGTTTCTCTTGAGCTGTGTCAGGTAAGTAAAGTATTTGTTCATAAATCCTTCCATAAGCAGTTTAGTTTTTAGCTTTGTCTTTAGTGTTTGTGGTTAGCATCTCTGCTGTTTGTTCTCCCTTGTCCTTACGACTTCGTGTTTTCGTGCATACCATTGTTGGTATTTCCTTGCCTCCCTTTCTCTTCTGGTGTCTTTAGTGTTGTAACCTTTTCTCTTTTGCTGCTGCTGCTGTCTTCTTATTTCCTTTTCTTACCTGGTACTGCTAGATACTATCGCTAGTATCTCCCTTCCCTTACGACTTGGTCATGGGAAAAAGAGGTTACTTTTCTAGTTTGGATTGTCTTTATCTTAGAAATTTCACATATTATTGTTTGATTTGGAGATTGCATGATGACTGACAAACCAGCGGGTTTCAAGAAATGCTTCAAATGTGGGCATAAATTGCTGCTCTCGGATGCATACACGCTTTGTGTGCGCTGTTTTGTTCCATTACACTTGCAGGAATATTGCTCAATTTGCCACAGATTTAATCTGCAAGCTCTAACAGAGCATAAAAATAAGTTGATATTAAAAGGTCTCCTCCTTTCGTCTTTTGGAGAAGGCACATCTCAGTCTCTAAAGTCGAAGCCTTCCATCTCGTTAAAATATTCCTCAGATTCTTCCCAGAAGAGAAGTGTTAAGCATCCTGTGTCAACCCCAGATCAGAAAAAAATGAGAATTCAGGATGTGACTGCTCGCTCGGATCTTATGACCTCCAAATTGACTATTAAGGATCTTGCACAGTCGAAGTTGGATCAGACCGAACCTTCGGAGAGACTATATTGTCCTCTTACCAGATATTCTCATTAGGTTGACCCCAGTACCTGATAAGCTTCCATCACCTTTTTTGCAGAAACCAGCATCCCCTCCATTTACTCTACGCAGTCTTCCAGAAGTCTCACAAAAGATGTGAAGAGAGTGGTGAGAAATATCCTCTTGGTACACGGGCAGATTGTTTTTTTCCTCTGCACCTACCCCTCTTGGTCAGGTTACACAACCTTCAACTACACCACCTCTGCAAGTTCCTCCAGTCCAGATTTTTTATTTTATTTATTTATTTTTATTTTATTTTTATTTTACATTTGTTGACCGGGCTAGTCCAGCTGGATCAAAGTCCATTTTCAGTAGAGGCCCGGGGGGAAAAGCTCCACAGTTAAAAGCAAGGTAATAGAAAAACATGTACAATACACTTATGAGACAGGCAATGAGCAAAAATACAATGATATTAGTCCAGGTCTGGTTATACAAATCTAAGAAAAAACAAATAATACCAACTACGTAATAAGTATGGCATTGACTACTTTCAGGAGGGAGGGAGTATTATGTAGTTCAAATGTAATGCATACTTATAAAAACATTAATTGTAAAAAAAAAAAAATTTTTTTTTTTTTTTTTTTTTTCCATTTTTGAGTATGGTAGTAACAATGTAATCATTAAGTCATTTGTGATGAGAGAGAAACATTGCAGAGTTGATTAAAGAAATATGAAAGTAGAAAGATGAAAGCAGGTTAGTCTGGATTGGTGCAAGAGCATAGCCAGAAATTGTTTAGATGTAAAAGATCATTTTCTTATCCGAGGATCTCTGTATCTTTGGATCCAACATATAGTCTCCAACACCTCCAATCTTTTCAGATCTGGAGAGCTCTCAGAGTTGAAGCCTGCCTGCTGGGACTAGGGTACAGCATTTGACTCCAAAGTGTTCGGAACAGTCTCTGTTCCTTAGCACCTCGACTGGACATTTTGGCTCCTGCTTCATCCTCGGGGGTGGTGCAGGCAGATCATTGTGAAGGGATGGTTCAGAAACCTGCTTTTATTGGATCAGAGCTTCTTTCTAGCTCCTTTGAGCTCTGCCTTCGAGGCTGTGAAGAGAGAGTTCACTCCCTCAGCAGTCCTGATGGAACCTTCCACCTCAGATCCTACCTGTTCCATTATGATGTCCCAGCACCTAGATCCTCAACAACTTTCTCCATGGGGACATTCCGTGCTGAAACCTCAGGTTCCCTCCCAGGGAGTTTTGATTCCCTCATCCAAGACTTCCCCAGAACATCCCATTGAGGAAGTACTTAAGAAGACGATGTGCAAGAAGAAACACCTAGACTCCCTACAGGAAGCAGTCACCGAAGACACAGATTTCAATGAGGGATTAGAGTCCCCACAGGCACCTCCCTTTGGGGACATGCTAGGAATCCTTGAACAGAGTGGCGGCTAGGCATCTTCCAACCCTATACCAGCGGAATCTGTTCTAGAGGTTTTTGGTACAAGACTCTCTACTTCCTGGGTGACTCCACCTGCCACCGAGCTTGTTGACATGATCGCTAGATGGGAGTGGAAGGAGCCTGACTCCATAGAACCCATACCTTGTTGACCGGACAGGATAATGGCACCACCTGCAGACAGTTTTGGAAGAAATGAATTCCGGTTGATGCCATGGTCATTGTTGTGACCACAAAAAAGGAACGATGACTAGTTCCACTGACCATATCCCAGCTGGGAGTCTAGGGCAATGGGCAGACTGGGGAAGCATGTGTTTGCTTCAGCAACCTTTGCTTTGTGGTCGCTGAACTATTTGCCACATTTTATTAGACTTCAGAGGGATTTGACCAAGGAATTATCTAATACTCTCTGGAACCATCTTTGCAGAGGTTTAAAATTTGATAACTTCTCAGTTGGCCACCCTGCGGTCAATATCCAGTGGTTGCATGAGGTAGTTTCCAACATAGTGGAAGGGACCTCAATAGCTGCGGGTTCAGGCATTTCAATGAGGAGGCATGCCCGAGTACACTTGTGCAATTTTGCAGAGCCGTTAAGTCCAATTTCATCAGTGCTTCTTTTGATGGAACTACCCTTTTTGACCCCAAGGAGAAAAACTCTGTCCAGGTGTGAGAGATGGAAAGACCTTGTCTGCTGCAGGCATACATTTTTTGGCCCCACAAAGATCCTACTCCAGGAATTAGTGGAGTGGCTGGAAAATGTGGTTCAAAAAGTCCTAAGGTCCGTTTCATGACACACATGGAGGAAGTGCCACCAGGGGCAGAGGGAGTACTCCAATGGACGTTGTCGCCTTTATGGCAGAGGTGGCCCACAAAACCAGGATTCATGAGAATCTTTCTTTGATAAAGCTTACCAGCACTCCTGAACGGAGGCCTGACTTTCCACCTCTGGAGACGGTTTGGAGACATTTATCCCTGCACCCGACAGTTTGGCTGCACTTAAGATAATTGGGTGCAGAGTACTGTATCCAGAGGTTATATAATACCATTTTCCCTTCCATCACCAATTTCCAGAAAAATCCCCTATGTTCCTCCCAGTCAGGGGGATCAGACAGTAATTCAGATTCGAAAGCTGCTAGAAAGTCATTCAGGAGGTCTCACCAGACCAAATAGGATCTGGAATTTATTCCAGGTTCTTTTTAGTGCCAAAAAAGACCGGGGACTAGAGACTGATTCTCGATCTTACAAATCTGTTCAGTGAAGCAAGTTCTGGATGGTCACATTATAGCCCATTCTCCCTTTTTGGGGCAAGGATAACTGGATGTGCTCAATAGATCTTCAGAACGCCTACTGTCACTCAAAAATAAACAGCTGATCCAGAAAGTACCTAATGTTCCAGCTGGGAGCCAGTCACTGCCAGTTGTGTACTGTTCTGTGGACTTGCCACAGCCCCCTGGGTGTTGAAATGCATGGCAGTAGTAGCAGCTTACCTCAGACTGCAGGGATTCCAGGTGTTTCCCTACCTGGACGACTGGCTCATTACTGCTCCGACCAGGCATCAGCTCATACATGCAAGAGATCAGGTTCTCCACACCTGTGCTTGCCTAGGAATAACCATAAACTACAGCAAATCACAACTTTAACCATCTCAAACACTGGAATTTAATGGCGTGTTCAACACAGACTGCCATTGCTTCTCTTGCACCACACTGCGCGTTGTAGGGAACACAACAAGCTCTGCCCGTACTGTTGTCCAAACTCTAGGCCTCATGGCAACAGTGATAACCTTAGTTCCAATGGCCAAGTTTTACATGCGGATCCTCCAGTGGATGTTGGCTACTCTGGTCAGTCTTCCATCAATCATTGTCATATCAGATAAAAATTACCAACACTTGCAAAAGAGATCTCTACTGGTGGATCCAGTTTGATCAACTGCTCCATGGCCGTCCCTTTATTCCCCAACAGCTCAAGGCCATAGTGACCACAGATGCTTCCCGGGGGGTGGGGGGGGGGGGTAATATCTGGAGAAGACAGTCCAGGGTACTTGGTCCCCCGAAAAAGATCAACTTGCATATAAATGTCCTAGAGTTGAGAGCAGTGCTCCTCAAATTGCAAGCATTTCAAGATCTTCGTGTTTCACTGTTGCAGTCATCACTTGTAGGTCATCTTTGCTGGATAGCCCTCACTGGGATTCACCATCAATCTGGAGAAATCCCAGCTATTACCCACATGAAGGATTACCTTCCTGGGCACCATACTACACACTTCCATGCAAATGGCCTTCCTTCACCCCTAGAAACAGACCTTTCTTCAGTCCTACTTCCTACAGCTGGCACAAAAGACCCACCTCACAGCCAGGAAAATAATGCAAGCCCTGGGATACATGGCTTCCTGCATCCTGCTGATACCCCTTGCTAGATTGCATATAAGGAAACTGCAGTGGTACCTAAGGAACCTGTTGTGCCAACACTCCCAGTCTCTGGAGCAACAACTCCCATTAAATTCCTTGCTTAAGGAAGGAGCTCCTTTGGTGGGCCCAGGCTTGCTCTCTGAACAAGGGCCTTCCCTTTATCCTTCAGCCACACAAGCAAACCTTGACCACAGATGCCTCAGACATTGCCTGGGTAGCCCATGCAGGAACTCTTCAAACCCAGGCCTTTTGGGAAAAGGAGGTTCTAGGTCTTCACATCAATCTGAAAGTGATGCTTGCGGTGCACAGAACTATCCTAACCTTCCAAAAGCATCTGTCACCCGCGGTACTCTTAATCAGGACAGACAGCACTACGATCATATGGTACATCAGCAAACAGGGGGCACTCATTCTTACCCCCTGTTTTGCCTTGCCATGGAAATTTGGCAGTCTGCTTCCAATCTGGGACTGCATCTCATAGCTCCGTACTTTCCCGGGAAGAAAAATACCCTGGCAGATCACTTAACCAGACAGATCATGGATCCCCCATGAGTGGCAATTGAATGGGGAGACCTTCTTACAGATCAGTCACATCTTGGGGGGACCAGACATAGACATTTTTGCAAGCTACCAGTACTGTCAACTGACCAAATTCTGCTCAAGACAGTTTTACCCAAAAGCCTGGAGAGTGGACACCCTCTCCTTCCAGTGGGACAGCCTGTTTGTATATGCCTTTCCCCACTTCTGATACCCAGGGTACTACTCAAGATCAGAGAGGAAGGACCAAGGGCTATCCTGATTGCCCCAGACTGGCCAAGACAGCACTGGTACCCCATTTTCCTCAGCATGACCATGCAACCTCCTTTTCCCCTGCCCTCCACCTCAAACCTTCTCACACAAGGAGGGAAGCTCCTACATCCAGGCCTGGCCACATTCAAGCTAACAGCATGGCTGATACCCCAAAAGCAGATAACTCTTCAGTCCTCCGCAATCAGGTGTTGGACATTAAGGAGGCTTGTAGACCCAGCACCTGGAAATCTTATTCCTCTAAGTGGAAGAGATTCACCTGCTGGTGCTCCAGCAGGGGCACTTCCAGCACTACAGCCCCTTCACCACTGGTCCTGGACTACCTGGCAGAGCTTCTCCATAAGGGTTTGTCTTACTCCTCTATCAAGATTCATACTTCAGCTATCTCAGCCTGTGTCCAGGCGGATCAACCTTTATTCTCTCAACACCTCTTAAAACAGTTCTTCAGAGGTGTGGCTCACATCAGACCACCTAGAAGGCCACCTGCACCAGCTTAGGATCTTAACTTTGTCCTGAAAAAACTTACTCTACCCCCTTTCGAGCCAGCTTCCTCAGCAGATCTCAAATATCTCTCTTGGAAAACTGCCCTTTTGCTAGCCATCACTTCTGCTAGGAAGGTATCTGAGCTCCAGGCCCTTACGGCCACTGAGCCCTTCATCATCTTCCATGCAGACAGGGTCTCTCTAAGAACCAACCCCTCCTTTATGCATAAGGTGATCTCTGATGTAACCCTTAACCAGGCCATACACTTTCCTACATTCTTTCCTAAACTTACTAATAGAGGAAAGAGAATTCTGCATACCTTAGATGTGCACAGACAGCTGAGATTTTACCTTTACAGGACCAAATCAATCAGGAAAACTGACCCAGCTGCTGGTTTCATTCGCCCCTTGGAGAGAGGGGAAACCCATTACTAAGCAGACCATTTCCAAATGGATCTCTCATTGCATAAATTTCTGCTACTCCTTCCATGGAAAGGGTCCTTCCAAAACCATCAGATCTCATTCCACAATAGCAGCCTCTACCTCCACAGCTTTTCTGAGGGGCTTCCTACTAAGGAAATTCTGGAAGCTGCTACTTGGACATCTATACACACTTTCACCAAGCACTACCAGCTAGCTACATTCTCCAAAACCAGGACAGGATTCGCACTTGCAATCCTGCAGGGCATGCTAGCATCCCCATAATTTGTGCAACTTTCCTCCACCCACTTCCTCAGCTTTGGGATTCTTCCCACAAGTGATAACTGCAACAGTGAAACATGAACTTAGTACAGTTGTGTACACTTAGCATAAATGTAGATGTTAGAGTGTATTCACTGTTGCAGTCCTGTTTCCCTCCCACCTTCCCCTTTTCTTGCCTTGTGTATATGTCTTTCCTGGGGCTCCTACCCTTTGGGGGCAAGAAAAACTGATGTAATGGTGTCTGCTGTCTCCCTTTATAGCCCTGATGACCTGATGTCAGCCACACTCACAAAACAGCCAACTCAGGAGGGAAACCTTTACTCTGGTATTTGGGCCAGCCGAGGGTTACCCAGCAGGGATAACCCACAAGTGATGACTGCAACACTGAATACACTCGAACATCTACATTTATGGTAAGTGTACACAACTGTACTTTCTTCCCTCTGTGACTATTGCGACTCAAATGAACAGCATGTCAGTCTTCTGGTACATCAATAAATAGGGGAACCAAATCTTGCCCATTGTGTTGAGAAGCGCTCAGGGGCTGGCAGTGAATGATTTCTTCTGACTGCTTTCTTTTAACAGAGTACATTCCAAGGAGATCCAGCATGATTGTGAACAAACTGATCAGGTACATTCTTCTTCCACACGAGTGGTCCCTCAATGAGAAAGTGGCAGACAAGATTTTCCGTTAGTGGGCCAGCTGTGCTGCGATCTTTTTGGCTCTCCCCTAAACAAGTGCAGCAACTACTTTGCTCTTATTCCCCCCACAGGGGCAGTCAACGAGGGTTGCTCTACTTCATGATTGGCTGCCTGGTCTTCTTCATGCCCTTCCATCAACCCCATAGATTACAAAATTTCTACAGGAAGCTGTCAGGTCGAAGAACACAGTGATCCTTGACAAATTTGGTTCCCCTTCCTATGACCTCACCTGGTTCAACCACCATGGAACCTAGATCCAACTGTGGACTTCCTTTCTCACCCAATGGGCATGTTGCACCTGGGTATACTAAACCACAAGTTGACTGCTTGGCTCTCCAGTTCCCTTAGTAGCCAGACAATTTATGCTCTCATCACCTGTCTGACGGTGTAATTTTGTCTTCTCATAAGCCTTCAACAAGGAAAACATATTCAAGTGAATGGAAAAGGTTTGCCCTTTGGGCTCAGCAACAAAATCTTGACCCCTTTTCAGCTGCCATTAATCACATTTTAGATTTCCTTGCTCACCTTTTTCAAAACTGTGTCGGTACCTCAATGTTTGAAATTGCTGCTAGTTGTACTCTCTAATTAGCATGCAAGATTGAATGGCGCATTCATAGCTTCCCACAAATTGAGCAAGGCCTTTTTAAAAGGGACACTTCTTCTAAAGCCTCCTTTTAAAGACCCTACACTCCATGTGACTTGAATTTGATGCATCAGTCTGTGTCATAACCTCCCTTTGAATCAGCAGCTACATGGGGCCTTAAATATTTTTATGGAAAACAATTTTATTGGTTGCCTTTACTTCTGCAAGAAGAATTTCTGAGATCCAAGCATGATCTTCTAAACCTCCTTACTTGGGTTTTTACAAAGATAGTGTGGCACTAAGTGCCACCCTGACCTTTCTTCCAAAGGTGGTTTCAGAGTCCAACATCAGTAGTACTATCAATTTACCAGTGTGTTTTTTTCCTAAGTTTACTAACCAAGAAAAATATGACTTGCATTTACTGGATGTTCATAGATAATTGCAATCTCTCTGCATAGAACAGAAAAAAATCAAGAAAGCAGACCAGCTATATATCTCCTTCCTGGACCAAAGTTGGGAAAATTGGTTTCCGAAGTTACCTTATCAAAGTGGCTGACAAATTGCATTTTCATTTTCTTTGCTAAATTGGGCCTTTTTCTTACACATCCATTTAAAGCACAGACCACTAGATCCGTGGCTACTTCTATGGTTTTTCAATCAAGGATATGTATAGATGATATTTGTGCAACAGCAACTTGGGCTACTCCTCATACCTTTATCACTCATTACTAGTTGGATCTAGTCTCCAAAGGTAGGGCATCATTTGGTTCTGTGGTGCTCAGGAATATCCTTCCTTGAGTCCACCCTGGATACAAGTAGCTATGGATGCTGTCCCATTCATTGAGGATAGAATGAAGATTGGTATCATCAGATAAAGAAGTTATGTACTTACCATAACGTTTCATCTGTTTTGTTGATCTTCATTCTTCCTCAGCTTCCATCCCACCAACCCCCTTCCATGACGTCTGGATGAATGAGTATTTCCATGGTCTCTAAATATGTATTTGTATATGTTTTTATGAATATGGATATGGCTTTCCATAATTCTGCATCTTCCTATGCTAATGTAGCAGCAAACAAAATCTGAGGTAATTGGGCAGGTGTATTGTGGGTAAGGGAGAAGCTCGAAAGATCTGGTGGCTACGAGCTTTAGCATTGGCTGAGTTGGATCTGAACCCATTTGTCGAAGAAAGGTCGGCAGAACAGGTGGAATGTTATGGTAAGTACATAACTTCTTTTCCTTCTAATCTAAGGGCACATTTTTTTCTCCGTTTCCTGTGGGCTTTCTACAGAAAGTTTCAGAACATCTTCCCGTAACATTCTCTTCAGTTTTATCCGGTCATCCTTTGCTCTTTCATATGGTACCTCACTGGCCCATCACTCCACAACATTGACTACATCAGAGTTGCCATTGTTTCCTGTTCCTTCCCTTGCTGTGCCGTTCCAGCTGAACTTTTTTCCTGGTTTCCTACTAAAGGCTCCAATATGTCTTCATATGGCAATCAGTCAGATGCTTCCCGCTCCACTGGTTTCTCCTCAATTTGGGGACTCATTGTTCTGTCATGCTCTGATGTTACCAGAGTTAGATTTTCTGCACTAAATCCTTCACTTCACAGGTAATCCATAACTTCAGTTTCTATTTCTTTAGTCTACATTGCTAATCCTCTTTTGTACTCCCCCCTTTATTTTCTTATTTTTTTGTATTGTAAATTTTTCCATATCTGTATGCTTTTGCATGCATTTTCCTTCAAATGTCTTTGGTGCTGCTTTCTTTGTATTGATTCGTTTTGCTTTCTCCTTTGCATAAATGTTGCACCATATTAAAATCTCATTCTTTCCCATGTTCATATCTCTTCCGATGTTTCGTGATCCTCTTGTTTCTCCTTACTTGGGGGACTCATTGTTCCATCATTCTGTGATGTAACTTGTTAGACTTTCTATACCAAATCCTTCACTTTGCAGGTATTCCACAACTTCAGCTTCTATTTGTTTAACTTCTCCTTTACTAATCTTTTGTTCTAGTTTCATCTTTGTGATCTTTTTTTGTATTGTGAAATTTTCCATATCTGGGTGTCTTTGCCAGTATTTCTCTTCAAATATCTTTGGAGCCGTTTTTTTTTTTTTTTTTTTTTTTTTGTATCGATTAATTTCTCTGTTGAAGAAATATTGCACCATATCCAATCTCGCTTTCTTTTCCATGTCCATGTTTGTTTATACCTTTCAAAAAATCTGTAGATTTTGTTCTTTATATTTTCGCACCTCCTCAGTTGCTTTTTTTCTAAACATTCTAAGCTTTTCAATCTGTTGTATTAATGAACACAAATCTGCATTTGGCGCTTTTGGCAGTTTTTCCTTGTGCAAGTATTTTTCTTTCCTCTATTTTCTCTCAATCTTTTTGTACATTTTCTATCTGGAAATTCTGGACTTGCATAATAGTAACAGTGCATAATTTCTTTTTTATTCTTAGTAGTCCACTCTGTCATCTTTGTGGCTCTCTCTTGGCCTGACTGTTTTTGTGGACTATGGTTTTCCTTCTACAATAGGGGGGCCATCCTCCCCTGAGCCTCGCCTAACTCCATTGTAAGAATGTTTCCATGTCTCAGATTCCACTCTGCCTTTTTTTCCAGTGCTAGCACCTGTGCACCTACCAGGATTGTGCATGTTTTTATCCTGGGACTTGTGCAACCAGCCGTCTTTTATTTTTAAATCTACTTCTGTCCATTTCTTACTTGTCTGATGAAGTGACTGGCACGTTGCAAAAGCACTCACATTTTTACCTATTTTATTGTTTTTAAATATTGTCTTGCCGTGTGAGTTTTTCGTGCAGCATTTTATTTTTATTTTAATTCATTGTGCTTTGCTGCCCGTACTGCATCCTTCGCTCGTTTTTGTTTTTATTTATTCTTTTGGTGTTCGAAACAAGGGACATGGCAGAAACAGATGATCTACAAGTTGTATTGGACTCTAGGGCGAAGGACACTGGCCTTGAGAGACTTTCACGTATGCTGAATATTCAAGAAAACCCACTTTTGAACCTTAACTGTATTAATGAAGCAGACCGCAATTTAGTAGACAATAGTCTGTCATATGAATTTGTACAATGCTATAGAGACTTGGAGAACAATATTTACAAATATAAACACCTTCAATGGCAATGCCCGCATTTGCAAGCGTCCTTAGAATATAGTCATACTGAGGGGTCTCAGGGTACTCAATATGCCTAGTTCTGGGTTCAGTTACCCTGAACTCCTACGTAGATGGCAGCAACTGAATTTACAGTTCAGTGCTCAGTATATGAACCTTATGATAGATTTTTTTCCAACCCATTGAAATTGATCTTAAAAAAGAAATAGTCTCCTTGCAAAATTTCATCTTCAATCACTTCACTCTAGACGTCATTGGGGATAAATTGGATTCCCTACAAGATAATATTGCAGCATATGAAAAAAGACTAAAACTGGCTAAAGTAAAGAAACTCCAAAGAGATTTTAGAGATTTCAGGAACCAACATGTTTTTTCTTGGCCGCGTGATGAAGTTATAACAACTGCAGCACAACTGAGTGATTCCTTGGTTACAATCAACTCACTTGCTAAGAAAATGCCCACTGCAAGCGTGACGACATTATCTACAGCCCGTTCTTTTACCAAAATGGGGCCCTCTAATGAGGAGTTAGACAGTACATCTTTGGATGTGACATAGTCTTCAAATTTAGCTGTTACCAATGAGCAATTACATAGTGAACAATCCACCCCAGTGGTCAGATTACAACCTGGGATACAAGTGAATACACAGTTTGCAGGTAACACTATAGAGAGACCTCTTACCTGTGAATCACAGATCCAGAAGTGTGGAGAGAGAAAAGGAAGAGTACAACGCAACGACAGCATGGAGCAGAATCCGACTACAGTCAAGAGAAGATGCTTCTAAACTCGTCTTATTTTTAATATTTCTTCTTTAGAACTGACTAATGAACACATTGAGTTACTAAATAAAGGGCTGAGTTTTGTTCCTACAAGAACGGAGCATGCAGAAATGTTAAAAGATCTGAGGCTCCTAGGTAGGAACCTTACACTGAAAACTATGTTTAATGACAATATGAGTCATATACCTTCATACAAAAAACCTAGTACTTTTATTCCCATTATTGATCCGGTGATAGAAACTTTTGTGAAAGCATGTGAACTGGAGTTTAGACAGTTGTTCTGTACTGGAACTAAGACTGTTTTTTTTGTAATATGTCCAGTAAGAATTATTTTGCCTTGAATGAGCTGAAGAGTATGCACTCTATTGAGATAAAGGCTGCTAACAAAGGTGGCAGATTTGTTGTCATGGATAGAGACTTATACATTAGACATATGAAATTGTTGGTTAATGATACTGCTACCTACCAACCTATTTTTGAAGTAATTGTAAAGACCATTGAGGAAAAAGTCTCTCTTTTTGATATTTGATTTGTTGACAAATTTGATCAATGAAGATCTGTTTAACTTTTTTAACACAACACATCCGGTGATACCTAGAACATATGGCCTGCCCAAGATGCATAAGAACAGGGAGATTCCTCCCATGAGACCCATTGTATCTGGTGCAGGCTGGTGTACTGAGCCTTTGTCAATTTTTATAGAAAACAGTTTACATCCCTTGTTAGACCATTGTGAAACTATACTTAAGGATACAAAAACTTTTTAGAGACTACACACAGTTATACCAACCATTGACTATGATTATATGTTGGTTACCCTAGACATGGTCTCTCTTTACCAGCATTCCCAATATATGGGGGATAGATAGGATAAGAGACTTTTTGACCAGGAATACATCTTTTTCCAACACCAAGGTTCAGTTAATGTGTGCTGCTTGAGATTGTACTAGACCCCATGTGCTAATAGCTACGCCAACTTAGTATTGACGCACTGGGAATCCATGTACATTTTGTCAGATACCAATAGATTTCATCACAAGATTCTATGGTATGTTTGTTTTGTTGATGACATTTTTTTGTTATGGAAAGGTAATTCATAAGATTTACATGCTTTGGTCCAGTACATGCATAGCACAACTGTTTTTCTGAAATTTTCTTTTAAGGCCTCTTTGAGTGAGATTGAGTTCCTAGACATAGTATTGACTAAATCTGATCTTAATCATGTATCTAGTAGTATTTTCAAGAAACCAGCTAGGAAGAATGCACTTCTACATTATAGCAGCATGCACCCCAGACATATTCCTCGAAGCACTTTGAAAGGACAGATTTATAGCGTGTTATGGCTACACCGCAATGATATAGATGCACAGAGAGCCCTGGAAGAAGTTAAAGAAGAATTTTTGGACAGAGGCTGTGTATCCAGAGATATAGATAGAGCCATTGATGGAGCATGGGCAGAAAGAAGGAGCAGATGTAAACCATATTTTTGCAATAGCACAGCAGTTTCTGTTCCCTCTAGTCAGTAATCCTCTTGTACTGATACTTTTAGGGTAATGCTGCAATATTCTAGTGACATCAATGAATATTGCAGCATCATTAAGAAGAATTAGAACTTTTTACATACTGTTCCAGAGCTGGTGAATAAGATTGGACATGCACCTGCTTTTTGCTTTAGGAACAACATGTCCCTTAAACAGCATCTTTGCAATAGAAACCAGCCTAGTGTCAACAGAAATTATATATTTGTTAGAAAGGACACTTTTCCATGTAGAAGTTGCTCAGCATGTAAGTATATTTATACTCACTCACGCTATACACACACCCAGTATGTAACTTTACCATCAATATAGATTATTATGCTGATTGCAGAACTGTTAACCTAGTGTACTTTTCGTTTTGCCAAAAATGCCATGCATTTTATGTAGGCAAAACCAATAGACTACTTAAAGAAAGAATACTTGATCATACTAGGGACATTAATACTAAAAAGGAAAACAATGCCCTAGCTGCTGATATGATGACAGATCAAACTCAGTTTTAAATGTTTACTATTGCAGATAATAGATACTAATGTTCAGGGAGGAGACATAGAAAACCACACTGAGGTAGCGGAACAAAAATGGATTATCCTGCTTAATTCAAAGAAGCCTCCATGACATAATGGGGTCTTCTCACTTAAACCTTTTTTGAAGGCACACAGGCTAAGACACAAATAATTGTATGTACATATCTAGAGTATTTTGTACCCTATATTATACATTTGTTAGTGCTTGATTTTATGGTTCCTACTCCAGCATTTTTTTCAGCATTTTATTTTTATTTTAATTCATTGTGCTTCGCTGCCTGTACTGCACCCTTCGCTCGTTTTTGTTTTTATTAGTCTATATGTCGGTATCATCTTAGTGATATTTTGTAAAAACAGGCTCCACCTTGTGAAGGTACTCACCAAAACATTAGAATGAATTCAGTTTCAGCATTCCTATTCGGCCTTGCTTGTTTTTATCATCTTTCCATTCTGACCACTCTCTCCATTTAGACCCCTTTAGTTGCTGTGTTTTTTCAGCAATGCTCTGAGTTCTAAGTGCTTAGTTTCAGTGTTTGCATACTACTTACAGGTAGAAGCTCACATCTGTGAATTTTCTTCGTTTCACTTTTGCAGTCATCACATTTGGGTTATCCCTGCTAGGGTAGCCCTTGGCTGGCCTGAATACCAGAGACCTAGATTTTCTACATAGGTTGCTGTCACTTCGACTGACGTCAGGTTGTCAGTAGTATAAAGAAAGGCAGCCAACACCATTACATCAGCCTTTCTTGCCGTGGATCCCGAAACAGAAGCAGTTCGCACAAGTGCTGGTCAACCTCTACCTGGTTTTCGTCTACCGAATTAGTCTTCTAAAGCAAAGTACCCCGTTGGGGATCCTTTTTTCTTGCACTAACAAATGTCAGAAAAAGTTAATTGTCTTGCCTGTGGAAAGCAAATACCACACCGAGATTTCCATTTTTACTGCATCACTTGTTTAGGCCCAGACCATGACGTCCCCCATTGTCACTTCTGTGCTTTGTTCAACGCCAAAACTATCCGTCGTCAGGCCCTTTTTGTAGCCAGGTATTTTTGCTTACAGTCCTTGAATTCAAGAGAGACTGCACGGATCCAGATCTACCGACGATGCTTCCGTTATGCTAGTCATCAGATCTCCATTCCTCAGTGAGGGGCTTTCGCAGCCCCTGATGCCCGCTTCTGTGGATTCACAGGCCGCTACCGAGACCCTTTTGGAGTCCGGTATGCCGCAAAACTCTTCGACTAAGGATCCTCTGGTCATCTCTACCTTGGATGTGTCCGGAGCTGTTGAGTAGGCACCAGCTTCCGAGGAAGTCCTTTGGACTACCGATTTTCGACATAAACAGACGTAGTCTTTCGCGACTACTCTTCTTTCAAAAACCGAATTTCTAAGGCCCAGGGTATGAACCACACCCAAGAAACTGGCAACCCACTCTCAGGCTCCTGCTTCCTTTGCTTAAAATGGCGGAAAACATTATTGTGCTGATCAGGGGAAGCCAAGCTACCCCCTCCAAAAGGAAACGAGATATTTCCCCTGTAGTTTTATCTGAACTAGAGTCAGATGAATATGATGCATCTGAATATGAAGATGTGCAACCCCTCTCTACTTATGAGGATTCTGATGTAGAGGATTCCATTCATTCAGCCTCTCCCCCAGAGGATTTTTCCTTTGGGGAAACCCTGCATACCTTAAGGGAACATTTCCAATTGGAGAGTCAAGACTACCCTCCATATAAAAAGACTCAGGGAATTCCTAGATCTTCCACAGCACAGACCCCCTTGGTCATACTCCCAGTCCTGGATGTTGTGGAGGATGTTTTCCTGGAATCCAGCTTGACTCCTGACACCCTCCCTCCTGCACCCAGAAAACCAGACAGGTGCTACAGAGTCCCTGACTCTCTCAGATTTCTATTTAAAAATCCTACTGCTGACCCTGAAGTAATTTCTCAAGGGCCCAAAGGGATTAAAGCAACCTCTGCTAAGAATCCCACCCCCTCAGATAGGGATTCCCGAGCACTGAACAGATTGGGTAAAAAAGTATACACCTCAGCTACTCTTGCTATCAGGGCACTAAATTGTCAGTTCCATATACTGAAATTTCGGCAACATACCCTGGAACTCCTTAAACAAAAAATGTCTTCCTTTCCTGCTTGGGCAGAATCTAAAGAATTACAAGAGTTAATGCATTCTGCAAGTCAAGTAACTAAACCCACCTTGCACTGTGGTTTTGATGCCCTAGAAGCTTCTTGCAGGGCAGCAGTCACTGGATCTGTCATTAGAAGGCATACATGGCTTAAGGAACAGCCCCTGCGAGACCATGGCAAATGTAAATTGTTGGATGCCCCTTTGCACAAAGATAACTTATTTGGCACGAAGACAGAAGAGGTCTTAAAAAAGATGGGGAAAAAAAGCAAAATCTATGCAAACGGTCAATGATTTCTTGCAGGTCCAGCCACCTAGGTTCAGTAGGCATTGTCCCACCAAACACTGGTCTTTTCCTACTCCCAGTAAGCCAGTCCAGCCTAGGCCCCGGGGAACCAGACCCCCCCCCCTGACAGCAGCCACAGGGAATGCAGAGATCTAAGCCAGTGGTCTACGTCCATTTCAAAACCAGGGAGTTCAAAGCCACCCCCTTATGGTAAGAACTCGGTGATTGTCCTTCCCCACCCCCTCCCTCTGTCCCTCCTTCACTTACTCCTAGGAGGAAAACTCTCCTTTCATGCAAGCGCCTGGGCCACCATTACCAATGATCACTGGGTTCTGAACATAGTGTCTCAGGGATACACATTTTCCTTCCACACCCTTCCAACCCCAAAAGGCTTCCCAGATCTACCACCAAACCAATGGGCAGAGGCTCAAAAGAAATCCTTTCCCTGCTCTTTGAGGGCAGTAGAGCATGTTCTTGCAGAACAGATAGGCCAAGGTTTCTACTCCAGACTTTTTCTGGTGCCCAGAAAAGAGGGCACCTGGCGCCCCATCCTCGATCTGTCCATTCTGAACACCTTCCTGGTGATCCCAAGATGCTTGGCTAGCCACTCTAGATCTAAGAGGCCTACCTCCACATTCCTATCAGGGGAATCATGCAGGAAATATCTCTGTTTCATGGCAGGATCTCAGCACTTTCAGTTCTCTGTGCTTCCCTTTGGCTTATCTACTGCTCCCAGAGTTTTCAGAAAATAGTCTAGCTCTGGCCATTGCTTCTGCAGACAAAGAAATATTTAGATTTACCTATAGTTAGATGACTGTTTTATTCAGGCAGACAGCCCGGAAAAGCTGCTCAAGCGCTGACCTTTGTAAAGACCCTGCTAACCTCCCTAGGGTATACAATCAACAAAAAGAAATCCAAACAGTGCCCATCCAAAGGATTATTTTCCTAGGAGCAAGCCTGGACACAGTATCCCAGATGGCATTCCTTACACCAGAGAAACAAATTTTCCTTACAGCCTACTTCTCTCAACTAGCCACCAGGCCCCATCTATTTGCAAGGAAGATCTTGCAAGCTCTCAGGTTCATGGCATCTTGCATACTACTCATTCCATATGCCAGATTGCATGAGGAAACTTCAGTGGCACCTAAAAAGCCTTTGGTGTCAACATACTCAAGACCTGGAAACTCTTCTACCTGTTATTCCTTGCCTCAGAAAGCATTGTCTTTGGTGGGCAACATTATGCTTCCACAACAAGGGACTGCCTTTCTCACCACCCCCGCCACCCAGACCCTCTCCACAGACGCATCAGACTATACTTGGGTTGCACAACTGGATGGCAGGTGCATACAGGGCCAATGGAGCCTGCAGCAAATCCCTCTACACATCAGTCAAAAAGAGATGATGGCTGTGCAGCATGCCTTGATAGCTTTCAAGCCCCTTCTCTCTCCAGGGGCTTTCCTGATTAAAACAGCACCACTGCGATGTGGTACATCAACAAGGAGGGAGGGACTCACTCCTACCCTCTTTGCAGGCTGGCCATGACTCTTTGGCACACAGCTTCTGCCATGCAGCTACACCTGTTAGCGCAATTTGTACCAAGCTCTCTCAACTCTCTGGCAGACCAATTAAGCAGAAATCTTCTGGATCCACATGAGTGGCAGCTCAACAGAAGAACCTTCACCCTAATAACTCAGAAATGGGGCACCCCTAAGATCAACCTCTTTGCTTCCCACACCAACCATCAGCTCAGCAAATTCTGCACCAGAGCATCACTGCATGGCTTGGAAAGTGGATGCCCTGTCCTTCCCCTGGGTCAGTTTATCAGTCTATGCCTTTCCTCCACTACCTCTCATCCCCAGGATACTGCTGAAAATAAAGGATGAAAAACCAAAGGACCATTCTTATAGCTCCAGACTGGCATTGGCAGCACTGGTACCCCTTGCTGCGCAGCCTGTCCCCACTGCCCCCAGGGCATCTTCCTTAGATTCCAAACCTCCTGACCCAAAACGAAGGGGAATTCATGCATCCCCAACTCCAGACACTCAATTTGGCAGCTTGGCTTACTCCCCAACCCCAAACCAATCTGCCAACCTCAGTAAGCAGGTTCTAGATGTTAAGTGAGGCCAGATGCTTTAGCACCAGAAAAGTCTTACGCTGAAAAATGGAAAAGGTTCTGCACCTAGATCCAGGCTAAGGGAGCCAATACGGCACAGCCCTTCCTCCCTCTCATCCTGGATTACTTGGCTGACCTACACAGTGGCCTCTCCTCCTCAATAAATATTCATGCCTCTATTTCTGCTCATTTTTCCACTGAGCATCCCCTTTTCTCACAACCTTTGATTAAACGGTTCCTAAGAAGGGCTAGCCACTTGAGGCCACCCAGAAGGGCACCAACTCCAGCTTGGGACCTTAACTTTATATTGGAAAAGCTCACCCTGCCCCCTTCAAACCAGCTTCTTCTGCAGCGATAACATTTCTCTCCTGGAAAACAGCATTCCTTCTGGCCATCACTTCAGCCAGAAGAGTCTCTGAGCTGCAAGTGCTCATGGCTGTGGAACCCTTCATCATCATCCACACTGACAGGGTATCCCTCAGAACTAACCTATCCTTCATACCCAAGGTGGTGTCCAGTGTGGCTCTCAACCAATCCATTCATTTGCCTACCTTTTTTCCTAATCCCCAGAACAAGGGGGAAAGGATTCTGCACTTTCCAGATGTGCATAGACCACTCAGATTCTATCTAGACAGGACTAGATCCTTCAGAAAGTCTGATCAATTCGTTGTTAGCTTTGCTACAGGGCAGAAGGCAAAGCCATCTCCAAACAAACCATCTCCAAATAGATAGCACATTGCATCCATTTCTGCTACAAACAACATGGAAAGCCTCCTCCCAAGGGGGTCAGGACACATTCCACCAGAGCAGCTGCCACCTCTGCAGCTTTCCTCAGAGGAGTCCCCACCAGGGTCTTCCTGGAGGCTGCCACCTGGACATCTGTTCACACTTTTACCAAGCATTACCACCTGCCTCTCTTCTCCTAATCCAGGGCAGGGTTTGCCTCTGCAGTCTTGCAGGACATCCTAGCCAGCCCCTAGTTTCCTTGACTGCCTCCACCCAAATCAACCCAAATGTGATGACTGGAACAGTGAAACATGAAGAACATAGTACAGTTGTGTACACTTACCATAAATATAGATGTTAGGTAAAAACCTTTCTTACACTGTGAAGGACGCCAATGAGGAAGAGAAAAGGCAAACACTACTAAAAACTACTGATGCCCCTTTAATTACAATGAAGGAAATTATACCTCTCTGCTAGCTGGCCTTTTGGTTTGCAACAAGGGCGTCTCAGAGAACTAAATGAGGAATGGCTGTGATGTTTTATAAATACAAAAGTTGAACAGTCCTTTTTATACGATCTGAGGAAGGCTTATTTGCAGAAAGCACTTATCGGAAGACTGAGGACTGCTCATTTTATGTTATATTCTTTTTATTAAAGTTTTGATTTTACTATTAAGTTTTACTGCTGTGGTGGACATGAGGAGTTTTTAGTAATAAATATAGATGTTGGAGTGTATTCACTGTTGCAGTCCTGGTTTCCCTCCCTCCATCTTCTTTTCTCTTTCCCTTCAAGGGACATATTGATATTTATTTTCCATTGGTGGGGTTCTTCCACCAGAACCTGGCTCCTGCTTGGGGGCTCCTTACAGGTTCGGGCAAGAAAGACTGATGTAATGGCATCAGCTGCCTTACTTTATACTACTGACGACCTGACGTCAGTCTTGAAGCGACAGCGACCGATGCAGAAATACTAAGTCTCTGGTATTTGGTCCGGCCGAGGGCTACCCTGGCAGGGATAACCCAAATGTGATGACTTCCACAGTAAATACACTTGAACATCTGCATTTATGGTAAGTGTACACAACTGTACTTTAACAGGATGGCTGAGTAATTCATGCTTTTATAGGTTCATAGATGATTACTAGACTTGCAGTTGAAGAGACCATTGAGGAGCCAAGCCCAGTTTTATCAGTTGTCAGAGCACTGTCTGGTTAATTGAGTTGTTCAAAGTCGCACAGTAGACAAATGCAGGCATGGGCACTAAAACCATGGACTACAGGAAACTGGTCATAGCCTTAATCCTGTGCTGTAACTGAGACACACAAAGTATCCCTAGTCTTCTCAATAAGTGCCAAAAATTAATTTACATCCACCTGAGCTACTACCAACTCAGGCAGATGGGACTTTGCTCTCATCTGAAGGATGACTATCTCATCTCATCTGAAGGATGTCACAGTGAATCCAGTCATCTGATGGAGCAGTGCTCACAGTCTTCCAGCATCGAAGGAAATGTTTTACTTATTGAGCTACTGCAACCTAAAAAAAGACTAACTGCAGTATCATAATATTTTTGCTTATATTGATATTGTAGTATTTTGTGTGTTGATGAATGAACCTTATGCATATTAACTGCATAGTGAATCTGATGTCAATTTTCATTTCTCAGCCATTGGGTTTGGATTGACCTGATTCGGCTCTTACTACAGTTTATGGCCAGCTGAAACTCTCCAGCTCCATCCTACCATAATGCACCAACCCCTAGCATACCTCCGATTTCATTTGCCACTTTTTCAAATAAGTATAGCTTTGCTCTCAAGCAACGTTAAAGATAGGTTTGGCTTAAATAACTTTTTTCCTCTTTCTGCCTTTGTACACTTAGTGTATTTTTTTAATACCATTGCTGGCATTTTTCCATTTAATAACTTCATTCTTTAAAAATTTTAACTCCTTTCTTGTGGTAAATTTTCCCTATTAACACCGTTGGTGTATTCTCTCGTACCATTGTTGGTACTTTACCTCTTTTCCTATTTACCCTTTAAAAAAAAAATCTTGCAGAGTTTCTTTTTCTAAAATGTCAGAAAAAGGCTTTAAAAAGTGTAGAAAGTGTGGTCATAAGCTATCTTGTTCAGACACTCGTGATCTTTGCATGTATTGTTTAGACCCAGAACATCTTAATGAAGAATGTAGTATTTGCAAAAGTTTTAATCTGTGAGCAATAGCAGTCTGTAAAAATAAGCTAATTCTAAAAGGACTTCTCCCTACTACTACTACTTCAGAAGCCATTTCTGGGATTCACCCCCCCCCCCCACACACACACACACAGATCACTTCCAAGGAGATTACAAAAATGTCCCCCAAAAAATCAGCATCTTCAATTTCATCCTCAATGGAGCCACCATCAAAAAAAAATTCAGATTAGATCCGAAGCATCCTGCCTCGAAGACTTTAACAGGATCCCATAAAATGTCCTCAGATCAGAGTATGTGGCATTCCTAAATCATTCCCTCGGACCAGATACTCTTCCTCCATATACCCATTGCTGTTTCTCTTCCTAGAGAAACAGCATTCCAAACCACCATCAACTGCTTCTTCTCATTCTTCCAAGAGTGTCACTGGAGCCGATGTGGATAGAATGGTGATGGTTTCTGTCTGCACAGATGGGAGTTCTCCCTGCTCCTACCCCTTTGGGTCAGGAAGTCTTGGCCAGCTCTAACCCTCCACTATTGGCTCCTTCTCCAGTTTGACATTTTGTTTTGGAATCCTTGGATTCGAGTTTGCAGAGACCATCTGAATCTGATCTGAGGATAGTGGTTTCTCTGAGTAACCTGGCTCTGAGTTCAGAGCCGAGTGGCTGTTGGAGCTGTAGTGTCCTGGTTGGATCCGAGGTATTGGGAGTCGACTCCCGAAATTTTTTGAGCCATCTCTACCACTCAGAGCCTTGGCTTTGGACAGCTCATCTCTGACCTCTGCTTCTGGTAGATTCCCATCAGGGCAAACAGAGCAGAAGTATGGCTTCTCAGATCCATCAGCTTCTTTATCCCTCAGATGGTCTGCTTTGTGGTAGTGGAGAAAGTGTTCTCTGCTTTGGTGGGACAGGTGGTCTCTTCCCCTATTGGATCTTCCTTCAACATCTCGTGTGTCTTGACCCTTGACATTCAACTCCACAGGGACAGCCAGTCCAACCTCTCCAGAACACCCAACAGGGTATCATCTCTTCCGACACTTCCGGGGCACTTCCTCGGTGGAATGTCCCAGGGAAGAGAGAGTGCAAAAAGAGGTACTTGGGATTCCGCACAGGAATCCATCACAGAAGACACTGATTTTGAAGAAGGGGAATCATCCCTTAGATCACCACCCAAACACATCTCATTTGGAGACATTCTAGCGATCCTCAAACAATGGGGTGGTTGGTCCTCCCAGAATTCTTCTCTGGAGGAATCTGTGTTCCTGGAGGCATTTGGATCTGGCCCTTCTACCTCCTGGGTAACTCTGCCCACTAATGAGCTCATTGATTTGATCTCTCAGAGGCATGGAAGGAACCTGATGCAGTTGAACCTATTCCCAAGAGACCAGACTGAATTCTGACACCTCCAACAGGAAGGGAAGAGTGCCTGTATATGCCATGGATGTGACAGCGGCCATGAAAAAGGAACTTGCGGAAGTAATTTCCACTGTCCATCCCCCTAATAGAGAGTCTAGGGCTTTGGATAGATTTGGGAAGTGTCTTTTTGCTTCAGCTACCTTTGCCTTTAGGTCGCTGAACTGTTAGGCACATTTCACTAGGTTGCAAAGAGGTTTGATAAAAGAACTGTCATATACTGTTTCAGGGACCACTACTGTCAAGACTGAAGCTTCAGTAGCCTCAGTTGGCAACCCTTCAGACCATTTATAATTCATCCATGAGGTTCATCTCTCATAGTGCTGTTGGACCACAGGGGTGGTGGTCTCTGGCATAAATTAAGCAGGCATACCTGGGTGCACTTGTTATTTCTGTGGAGCCTTTCAAGGCTTCTTTCATCAATGCTCCCTTTGACCTCTCTTATTTGGCCCCAAAGTGAAGGGCATCCACTCCAGGTGTGAAAAAGATGGAAGGACTCTTTCTGCTGTAGGCGTACGTTTTTCGCCCCTCAGAGGACCCCTTCTCTAGGAACCAATGAGAGAGGTGGAAAATGTGGTTCAAAAAATCTCATGGTCCTTTCCAAGAGCCACATGGAGAAAGTTTCACAAGAGGCAGGGAGGGGGAATGCAAATGGAAAACTCCACCCATGCAGCAGAGGTGGCCCGCAATACCAAGGATCTAGAGGGACATTCTCTGGCAGGACCTTATACCAGTGCTGCTGAAAGGAGGCCTGATTGTCCCCCTCTGGAGGCAATCTGGGATTGTTTATCTCTGCACCAGAGAGCCTGGTTAGATATTGTAAAAGATACCTGGGTGCAGGGGATTATTTCTCGAGGTTATATAATTCATTTTTCCCTTGCATCCCCATCCTCACAAAAGTTTCCTGATGTTCCACCCGATTAGAGGAAAGCATCAGCACAGGAAATACAAAAGCTGCTAGAAAAAAAGTTATCCAAGAGTCCCACTAGACCAGAGAGGATCCGGAACTTGATTCTTTTTGGGGCCAAAGATAACAGGAGACTTTAGACTGATTCTGGATCTCAGTAAAGTGAACAAGTCAGTTCGACACTCAGTTTCAAATGATCATGGTTCAGTCCATCCTGATATTTATAGGCAAGGATGATTGGATGTGCTTGATAGACCTTTAAGATGAGTAGCTGGAAGCCAGTCATCATTTCAGAGCCCTGCCATTTGGTCTCACCACAGCTCCCAGGGTGTTCAAGTGCATGAGAGGTGTGGCAGTTCAAATGAGACCACAGGGATTCTGGCTGTTTCTGTATTCAGACGACTGGGTTATCACCACTGCGGCCAGGCATCTACTTGCTCCCTTCTAGGAATTGCAATAAATTACCACAAACCTCAGTTGCAGCCCTTTAAACAGTGGAGTTCAAAGGGGCAATTTTCAGTACAGTATCTGCAACAGCTTCACTCCCCCCTGACCAAAGTACAGATACTGAGATTCCAGGTCACTAAAATTGTTCACAGCACCAAACTTTCAGCCCTAGTGATTCTTCAAGCCTTGGGGTCAATGTCACCGACCATAATTCTAGTCCCCCTGGCAAGACTTCACATGAGAATTCTTCAGTGGATGCTAGCATTTCAGTGGTCAATTCTTTATCAGCGGATATCCGTTCAAATAGGGATCAAACAGGCATGCAAAAATACCTGTGTGTAAGGTCAGATCAGGTTCTACAAGGCTGTCCTTTCTTCAACCCAAGGCCATAGTGACCACAAACACATCCCAGATTGGGGGGGGGGCACTTCCTGGGGAAAACAGTCAAAGGCAGTTGGTCCTCCAAAGAGGCCAATTTACATATAAATGCCCTGGAGATGAGAGCAGGGCTTTTAGTCTTGAAAGCTTTTCAGGATGCTCTACTCTTGGGACAGTTGCAATTGAAACAGACAATGTCAGTAGTTTGGTACATCAACAAACAAGGAGGAACCAGATCTTACACCAAGAGTAAATCCAATCTTTGAGAGACCATTTAAGATTATATAGAGGAAAGGGGTCTAATATTAAAAATATTTTGGAAAATAAAATGTTTGAGCACACACTCACCAAACAAGGGAAGACAGACACACACAAATGTGGGACTTGTCCTCAATGTCCATATATAAAGGCAAATTATATTTTATATTTAAGTGGTAGAGGGGTCTTTTAGAAGTAAAGGTTATGCCAGTTGTAATACCAGAGGAGTAGTGTAGATCGCTTTATGTATTAATTGCGATGGATTTTACATAGATAAAACTGACAAAGTTTAGATTAACAATTTATGAACACTGGTATGACATGAAGAAAAAGAATCTGAATAATGCATTATTTAAGCACACCCGGACTTGTATGGGAGCAGACTTAAACTTTTTTGTAATTGAAATAGTACCCTTTGATCTAAGGGGTGGCCCTTGGGAGACGAGACTAGAGCACAGGGAATTGTACTGGCAGATTATTGCTGAAGCTAATAGTCCCTGGTTTAAATGATACTCTTATCAGTGCTTAAGTTTAGGTCAGCTAAACATTAAACAGTGTATGTATGGTTTGGCCAGTAGATGGTAGTGTTGGACAGTGAGAGACATAGTAAAAGTATTTTTTTTTTAACACACACACAAGTTTGTTTTTTTTAATATTTTTGTTTACCTCCTTGACCACTAGTGGGTTTAGATGTTAGATTTGTAATATATCTGCTTTTAGGATGTTTATATAGAAATGTTATTATGTGTTTAACATTTTCCTAATTTTATGTATTGTGGTTCCTTTAGGCTTGTAAATGATTGGATAATAGGTTTATAGGAGGGTTCAT
Organism: Protopterus annectens; assembly: GCF_019279795.1. Lineage (NCBI taxonomy): Eukaryota > Metazoa > Chordata > Ceratodontiformes > Protopteridae > Protopterus > Protopterus annectens. The sequence continues at coordinate 1,476,628,637 of NC_056739.1, forward strand.
TGGATATAAAAAGTGGTATAGTGGTATGCTCACATTTGATGAATTTTTTTTTCCTTTTTATACAAGACGAAAACGCGGTGAAACGTGAAGCATTAGTGTGTGTATTTATATTTGTTTGTATTTTATTACAAGTGTAATTAAAGTTTGAATTTTGGATTGTGGTCGTCCTCCAAGAAGTGCCTTTTCCTTTTTTTATGTAGTACAGTTGACCCGATGTTTGCAGTGAGACAGATACTTGAGAAGCTTGAGATGAGGAAGAGTACAAATGGGCATTCCTAGACTTGGAGAAAGCTGATCTGTGTGGTACTGCGGTGGTTTGAAGTCCCAGAAACATTGGTAGAATTAGTGCTGGCTATGTACAAGGACCCAATGACTCAAGTGCAAACAGTGTTCGGCCTCACAGGGGTTCCCGGTGGGAGTGGATGTACACCTGGGTTCAGCTCTGAGCCCACTGCTGTTCATGCTGGTGATGGACTACATTAGCAAACAGGTTGGCGGGGACAGATTAACAAAGTTGCTGTATGCAGACGATATGGCATTACACGCAGACTCTAAGCAAAAACTTCAGCAAAGTATAGGAGAATGGAATGCAAAACTCAAGGCACATGTGATGAAAGTAAGCACAGATAAGATGGTGGTAATGCCAGCAAATTGGGGAAATCAGAAGAAGCTGAGAATAGTGATAAAAGGGAAGGTAGTGGAACAGGGAAACAGCTTCAAGTATCTGGGAGAGGTGGTTGAGGAGAAGGGAAGTCTGAATGAAGAGGTCAAAGCTAGAATCAGAGGGGCTGAAGCCATCTGGCATAGTGTCAGGTGTAGTCTAAGACAGAAGAATGCCAAAGAAGCTGAAAAGTAAGGTGTACAAGAAAGTGATGTGACCAGTACTACTGTATGGTACAGAAACATGGGCAGTAACGGCAAAACAGTTGAAGCTAGAGGTGATGGAAATAAAGTGCCTGAGAAGGGTGGTAGGATGCACACTATGGGACATACTAAGAAATGAGGACGTAAGACCAGAAGTCAAAGTAGCTCCAGTTGCAGTAGAGATCAGAGAGAGCAGTTTATTGTGGTTTGGACATGTGCAGAAAAGCAGAAGACAATCTGCTGAAGATTTGGGACAGACAGAAAGAAGGTAAGAGGAAGCGAGGACGTTCAGCAAAGAGGTGGATGGATTCTGGGAAAGAAGATCTGCGACAGTCGGGTATAAGTGTTGAAGGCAGGAGTGTGGTACTGAACAGAGAGAGTTGGCGACAGTTAACACTGTACCCCGACCCCATGTAGAAGAAAAAAAATGGGGGGAAAGGGGGTTGATTGTGTGTGTGAGCTTTCTTTCCCACCCGCCTTTCTATTTCCCTTTGCTAGATTTGGCAGAAAAAAATCCTGTACAGTGGGCTTTAAACAATGTTCTGAGTGCGGCAGGAAAATGCCAGACTCGGATAATCATGAAAAATGCGTTTATTGTTTGGGTGTACCCAGTTTGTGTGGGTTGTTCATCTGCCAAGGTTTCAGTAATAGAACCTTGGCAGAAAGAAAGAATAAACTGATCCTCAAAGGGCTCCTTAAAGCCCCTTTCGAGGAAGGCTTGTACAAGGCCGACCAGTCTCAGGCCTCTGGACCCAAATCCTCTTCAGTGCAGACGTCTCCATCAACACTGATTGTCAAGAAACACAAGCACACGTCCGAGTGTTCATCTTCCCAACCAAAAGTTAAGGTTCCAAGGCTCTTGGAGCAGACAAAATCTCCAGCACTAACAGCTTCACCGATGCCTTCTACACCAGCTAAGACAGTTATTCCTAATACAGCAACTACGGCTCCGACCTTGACCATGGCTCCAACATTGACCAGTTCAGTGCCCATTTCACCCTCTGTGCAGACGGTACCAAAATTGTCATCCTCAGAATCTAGGTCTATTTATTCGCCATCCTTGGATCCGTTCCATGGTCAGCTCCCCAGTCCTTTCATGGAAAGACCCAAATCACCTTCTGGCTTATCCATGCACTTCACCAGAAGTCTTTCTGAGCCCAATGTTAGGTTGGTGGATCAGATCGTGCAGCCCGGGGTCTTCTGTCCTTTTCTCAAACCGCTCTCCCCCCTGGTGCAGTGGATTTTTCTCTGCCCACCCCTACATATTCTCCTCCTCTAACTTTGATGCAGGCTTCAGAGTTTTCGACTTCAACATCCCAGGTACTGATGGCTTCAGTGCTGACAGCACTTTTGTCTTTGGCACAGAGTCTAGCCCTGTCTCCCTCGGTGTCTTCGGCACCATCAGATCCCTGGGACCGTTTCTTTGCCATCAGGCCCAGGTAATTTGAGCTTGCTCCAAATTTTTCCATGGAGCCAAATGGGTCCCTTTTGGCTGCTTCCAGCAATGGACTCTTCCTTGGTTCTGGTCCGTCAGGGGGCTGTCAGGGCAGAGTGTGATCCCACTTCCGCGTTTGTCTGTTTCAGTTCTGGACTGCTATCTTTCCTCAGGGAGTCCTGCCTTTCAGGTTATGGAAAGGGCTTTAGGTACTGTGTTTCCTGTGGCCTCTGGGTTTATTGGAGTTTCTCCCTGTGATCCTAAGTTCTTTAGTTGAGCCACCAACCTCTACTCTTGGACAGCATGCACCATGCTCGAAAGATTGGCCTTCTAAAGGCACTCCCTCTTCCAAGTGCTCCTCAGATGTCCCCACTGAGGAGAGCCCCCTTGGGAGGAATCGTAAAAGGAAGCACCTTGATTCTCCTGAAGAATCCATCACAGAGGACATGGATTGTGATGAAGGGGAGGGTTCCCCAGTGTCAGCTCCAGAAGACATTTCCTTTGGAGACATTCTAGAGATCCTAAAACAGAGGGGTGATTGGAATTCCAAAAACCCTTCCTTGGAGGAATCTGTGTACTTGCAGGCCTTTGGTGCATGCCCATCTACCTCCTGGGTGAGCCCACCCACTGATGATTTCATTAAACTAATTGTTCAAGTCTGCTTGGAAGACACCTGATGCCATGGAACCAGTTCCCTGGAGACCGGACAAAATCCTTACTGCTTCAGAAGACCAACCACACTGGGCTAAGGGCTTGGTAGTAGATGCTGTGGTGGTAGTGGCTGCCATGAAAAAAGGACTAGTTTAGGAAAGTTCTGTCCATCCCCCGAACCGTGAGTCCAAGATGATGGACAAATTTGGAAAGCAGGTTTATGCATCATCTACCTTCTCTTTCAGGTCCTTAAACTTCTTGGCACAATTTACAGGGCTCCAGAGGGATCTGGTTAAGTAGCTGTCAAATACCATGGTTGGAGCTGTGGCTGAGAGGCTCCAGGAAAAAGTGGCCTCCCAACTAGCTACCCTGGAGTCTGTTTCGAACTCATCCATGAGGCTCATTGCGCATGCAGCCAAAGGGGCGACCGGGTTAGCAACTTCATCATCAGCCCCCTTTTTCCCATCTTTCTACATGGGGTCAGGGTATCGTGTTAACTGTTGCCAACTCTCTCAATTCAGTGCCACACTCCTGCCTTCTTCAACATTCATGCCTGACCGTCACAGATCTTCTTTCACACAATTCATCCACCTCTTTGCTGGACGTCCTTGCTTCCTCTTACCTTCTTCCTGCCTGTCCCAAATCACCATATTGTCTTTGCTTTTCTACACATGTGCCCAACCAACCGTAATCTGTTCTCTTTGATCTTTTCTGCAATTGGAGCTTCTTGGCTTCTGCTCTTATGTTCCGATTTCTTCGTCTGTCCCATAGTCTGCATCCTACCACCTTTCTCAGGTACCTCATTTCCATCACCTCTAGCTTCTTCAACTGTTCTGCCTTTACTGCTCAGGTTTCTGTACTATACAGTAGTACTGGTTGCACCACTGTCTTGTGCACTTTACTTTTCAGCTTCTTTGGCATTCTTCTGTCCTAGACTACACCTGATACTCTCTGCCAGTTGGCTGCAGCCCCTCTGATTCTAGCTTTGACCTCTTCATTCAGACTTCCCTTCTCAACTACCCCTCCCACATACTTGAAGCTTTTTACCTGTTCCACTAGCTTCCCTTCTATCCTTATTCTCAGCTGCTTCTGATTTCCCCAATATGCTGCCATTGCCACTGTCTTATCTGTGCTTAGTTTCATCCCATGCGCCTTCAGATTTGCATTCCATTCTCCTATCCTTTGCTGAAGTTCTGGTTCAGAGTCTGCCTGTGCTGCCACATTGTTTGCATACAGCAGCTTTGTTGATCTGCCCCCTCCAACCTGTTTGATAATGTAGTCCATCACCAGTATGAACAGCAGTGGGCTCAGAGCTGAACCCTGATGTACACCCACTCCCACTGGGAAACCCCTCTGTGAGGCCGAACACTGTTCGTACTTGAGTCGTTGGGTCCTTGTACATAGCCTGCACTAACTCTACCAATGTTTCTTGGACTTCAAACCACCACAGTACTTCCCAGATCAGCTTTATTGGGACCTTGTCACATGCTTTCTCCAAGTCTAGGAATGCCCAGTTGGATTATATCCTCATCTGTAGCTTCTTCTCAAGTATCTGTCTCAATGCAAACAGGTCAATTGCACTGTATCCTAATCTGAATCCAAATTACTCATCTCCCATCTTAGATTCTACTACTCTGCGTATCTATCAGTCACCTTCTCCAGAACTTTCATGCAATGTGATAAGAGTTTGATGCCTCTGTACTGCCCACAGTTGTGGATGTCCCCTTTGTTCTTGTACACTGGCATGAGTATGCTTATTCTCCAGTCATCTAGAGTACACCTTTCTCTCCACACTACTATTAGTACCCTCAGGAGCCATTTCTCCTCTGTCTCACCCAACTTCTTTATCATATCTGCTGTGACCTCATCTGAGCCTGCTGCATTCCCTGACTTCATCTTCCTTAGTTCTGTTCTTACTACTTCTGGGGGGGGCTCCTCTTCTCTCATTGTAGGCTGTTTCTGGGGCAGTACAGCTTCTGTGGGGTTCTCTTCATTCAGAAGCTGCTGGAAATGCTCCTTCCATCTGCCTTTGATTTCCTCTGGACTGGTGAGCAGGTTGTTGCTGGCATCCTTTATGATGAAGGATGTCTGACGATCTTCTTTATCTTTCTGTCTTTGCCTTGCAACCTGATATAGGTTCTTTGTGCCCCTTACTGAGTCACTTTCCAGAAGTTGTTAGAGTGCCCTCCAATGCCTTATTCTTTGCTATTGCAACTTTCTTAGCTTCTTTGTTAGCCAACCAGTAGTCCTTCCTAGCCTGTTCAGTCTTTTCTATCTCCCACTTCTTCCTGCACTCCTTTCTTTTAACGACTTCCTGGATTTCTGAATTCCACCACCAGCTTTCCTTATGTACCTTATTTACATACCTGGCTCGGCCACATATCGTTTCTGTAATCCTAACGCATGCTGTTTTTAGGCAGTGCCATTCTTCAGCTACACCTATTTCCTCCTCTTCTTGGGGCTAGAGCCCTGAGCAATTCCTTGAACTGTTGTACTTTCTCTCCAGTCAACTTCCAGGTCTTCAGCCTGGTCTCTGTTGACCTTAGAGCCTTTTCTGACCACTGCTTGCAACTGATTGTGGCACCTAGTGGTTTATGCTGTGGGCTGACTTTGCAATCATGGATTCTACCTCGGTGCCTTTTCCTTACTAGGAGGAAGTCTTACCTGAGTTGTATGTTGACTACTCTTGTATGTGATCTTGTGACTGTTTCTCTTTCTGAACCATGTGTTGGCTGCTATCAAGCCATTTGCCAGACAAATGTCTAGAATGGCTTTTCCTCTATTCCTGTTGCCCCACCCATGTGGACCCAGGCAGTCCTCATATTCTGTTCCGTCTGTCCTGGTATGTGCATTCAAGCCACCTATTATCAACACCAATTCATGTTGTCCTGCTTTATCTAGTAAGTCCTGCAACTGCTGTCTGAATGCACTCTTTTCTTCACTGTCACAACCCTGCTTTGGGGCATAGGCTGAGATTATGAATACTGCCCTGTTGTACTGGAGTCTGACTGCCATGAGTATGTCATTAATTCTGAGGATATCCTTTACTGCCTTCTGAAGCCTCTCACCACAGTTCCTACACCATTTGCTAGCCTGCCCTCCACCTGAGTAGTAGACCCTGGATCCCAAGCCAACTGGCTTTGCTGCTCTGCCCTTCCATCTCGTCTCTTGGATACATAGGATGTCCAGCCTTCTCCATATCATCATGTCATCCACTTCCAAGCTGCGTCCTGTCAGTGCCTACATTAAGCATAGCAATTCTCAGTTCATGTTTGGCAGGTTGGTTGGTTTTACGTCCAGCTTTCGTTCAACAGAGCTATCCCAGGTAACCCAGGATGGGCAACTAGACACTGGCCAGCCAGTAGCTTATTGTCCCAGGGCTGCTGGGCGTTATGGTGGGCACACACTAGCCGATAGAGGCACATGTATCCCTCCCACCATTAGCAAGGGTCCCTGGAGTGGGTCAGAATAGGCTGGGGCCTCAACCCACATCACTGGCAACTACCCATGCCCACTTTTGGCTACATTAGTCGACATGACTGAATCACCTAAAGCCATATTTTACACCGCCTAGTGGCTGCCTCTGCCACAGCGTGCAGTCTGTGATCCGTGTTCTCCTGTCTTGAGGATACTGCACACCACAATAGATGCCCAAAGCGGTTGGTCTGTACAACTCTTCCCCCTATAGGGCACCATGTAAAGTCTGTGCTGCTGCCCACAGCTCCATTTATTGGTGAGTTTGAGATGGAAGCACTCAACATGTTTTTCGGACATGGGAGAAACCCCACAGAGACTAAGAGAGAACATGCAAACTTCAAAGAGGCATTGGTCGGAGGTCAGGATCGAACCTTGTGCATGGGAGACTGAGACCTTAACCACTAAGCCATCTGGTCAGCAGCTTCAGGTTTTGCAATTCGGTGACACACTTGGATGTCCTTTGGGAATTTGCAGAACCATTCAAGTCTTCCTTTGTCAGTGCCCCCTTTTATGGGTCCTCTTTGTTTATTCCCAAGGTAAAGGAAACTGTCTTGGTGTGAAAAGGATGGAAAGATTGCCTGCTATGGGCATATGTTTTTCCACTCCTTAGCGATCGTACTCCAGGAATCAAAGGAGTGGTAAAAATGTGGTTCAAGAAGTCCCCGAAGGCTTTCCAGGACAGATGTGGCTCAAACTCCCCTCGGGGCAGAAGGTGGAGTTATAGTGGAAGACGCCATACCAGAGGCAGGGGTGGTCCACAGAATTAGGGTTCCAATGGTCTCATTCTCTGGTCAACCCTACCACTGCTCCTGAAGTGCAGCCCGATTGCTTACTTCTGGAAGCAGTCGTTGGAAGTTTTTCCTTGTACCCAAATGCCTGTCTACGCATAACCACCGATGCATAGGTGCTAAAGACTCATGTCCAAATGTTATCTAATTCCCTTCATCCTTTACCCAAGATCCCCAGCAAGACTTCCCAATATTCCACCCAGTCAGAGTGTTTAAGCAGCAGTAGAAGTACAAAAGCTGCTAGACCAAAGTCATCAAAAAAGTCACACCAGACCAACTAGGGTCCGAATTTTACTCAAGATTTTTAGTGCTGAGGAAAACCGGGGCTGGAGGCCAGTTTTGGATCTCTGTGTACTGAACAAGTTTGTCCAAGTAAAAATTCTGGATGGTCATGGTTCAGTCAATTCTCCCTTTCCTATAGAAAAACTATTGTATGTGCTCCATCGACTTTCAAGACCCTAATTACCACATAAGGGTGGACATATGCTTGAGATAGTATCTACACTTCCGAATGGGAGCCAGTCATTTCCAGTTTAGAGTGCTGCCGTTTGGTCTCACCACAGCCCCCAGAGTGTTAAAATGTGTGGCAGCAGTCACAGCCCATCTGAGACTGTACGAATTCCGAGTTTTTTCTTACTTACGTGACTGGCTCCTTACCACTCCCACCAGCCATCTACTTCTACAAACTATATTCTGAATCTAGCCCTTCAGTTGGGCATAACGATCAATCCTACAAAGTCTCAGCTAACTCCCACACAGGACATGGAATTTATCGGAGCTCACCTCGACGCCATCTCTTGCATAGCATCGCTCCCACTGCACAGACTACAGAAAATTCAGTCGCAGATCCTTCCTGTTCTTCACTCAGACAAAACTCCTGGTTATCTTATTCTGCTGGCATTGGGTTCCGTGGCAGCAGTGGACACGTTGGTTCCATTGGCAAGGTTTCATATGAGACTCCACCAGTGGTTACTTGCAAAACCAATGGACCATTCCAACCTACCCTATGAACCATTTGGTTTTCATATCCAGTCGATGCAAGCATGACCTATCCTGGTGGATGCACTCGGAGGAGAATCTTCTAGGCTGTCCTTTTATTCCCCCTCAGCACAAGGCCATAGTGACCACAGATGCTTCCCAGGTGTGGGGGTAATGTCTTGGGAAGACAGTCAAAGGCACTAGGTCCCCCTCCGAGGCCAATTTGCATATCAATGTTCTAGAGTTAAGAGCAGTGCTTCTGGCATTGCAAGCATTCCACACTGCCTTACCTCAAGCAGTGATAACTATACAGTTAGACAACATGTCGATAGTCTGGTACATCAACGGGGGGGGGGGGGCAAAATCCTATCCATTATGTTGAAAAGCCCTTCATGTGTGGCAATGAGCTATAGCTTCCAACCGCTTTCTGATAGCAATGCACATCTCAGCGAATTTAAACGTGATGACCGACAAACTGAGCAGATGCATCCTCATGCCTCACAAGTGGTCTATGAACTCCAGAGTAGCTAAGGAGATCTTCCTTCTCTGGGGCCAGCCTTGCTGCAACCTTTTTGCTTCTCTCCTAAAGAAGTGCAGAAACTACTTTGCCCTAATTCTCCCTCAGGGGAGGTCCCCCAAGCACACTGTTCTCCACGGTTGGCCACTGGGTCTCCGTTATGCCTTTCTCACCTTCCCTCTGATCCCTCTTTTTCTCAAGAAAGCAGCTCGGTTGAGAGGCAAAGTGATCCTCATTGCTCCTTAATAGCCTTGACAGATATGGTTTCCCTTCCTTTGGGCCTCATCTACTACACCGCCATTGGATTCTGGACCCAGATCCAGATCTGTTTTCCCACCCCCAGGAACTAGTGTATCCCAGTCTTCAGACTCTCAAGCTGGCTGCTTGGTTTCCCCCGTTCCTGAAGTTGCAAGGCATAATGGTATTCTTTCTCCCTTGTGACACATTTTGATGGCATCCCACAAACCATCCACCAGGAGTGTCTACCTTAGTAAATGTAAGAGATTTTCTATATGGGCCTCTGACAATGGTCTAGAGTCTCCCTTTTTCTTTGCGAGTAGAAAGGATTCTGGAGTTTCTTGCTACCATCTTTAGTAAAATAGCTTCTGCTTCTACTGTTAGTTTTCCTAGCAGCGATTTCAAATTTCTGTAGCGGTATCAGAACTCATCCTTTAATTTTTTTCACAGACTTTGTAACGTATTTCTGAAGGGTACAATTCACTTAAAGCCCCCCCTTTCAAAGACCCTATTCTGCCATGTGGTGTAACTCTTGTGTTAGATGCTTACATCACCTCCATTTGAACCTGCAGCGACTTGTGATTTAAAATTCCTTTCTTGAAAGAAATTGTTTCTCATAGCTGTCACTTCAACAAGGCAAGTCTTTGAATTACAGGCTTTATGCTCTAAAGCCCCGTATTTAGTTTTCCACAGCGACTGTGTCTCAGAATGAACCCTACTTTTCTCCCTAAAGTGATGTAACAAACCAATATCAATCAATCTATAGACTTACTTGTATCCTTTCCAAATTTTTCAAATAAAGACGAGTACTTGCCTGCACCTTCTGGATGTTCACAGGCAGTTGAGTTTCTACCTGACTAGAACTGAACAATTTAGACTGTCATATCAGTTTTGTGTCCTTTGCCAGTGCGACTTTGAGCAAACCAGTATCCAAGGTGAGACTGTCCAAGTGGTTAGGAAATCTCATTTTTCATTTATGAGAAACTCTAACATGAAGCTTCCTTTGCTAGCCAAGACACATTCTACCAGATCTACGGTGACATTGGGTGTTTCATTCCATGACATCCTCCATGTCAGAAATTTGTGCAGCCGCAACGTGGGCTAGTCCTCATACTTTTACTCATTACAAATTGGATATGGTCTCCAGGGGTTCTATGGTTTTCAGGAATATTCTTCCTTGAGGCCACCCAGGATCTAAGGTAGGTGGGGACTCTGTCCCACAAGTCAAGAATAGATGAAGATTGACAACATCAGATAAAGAACTTATGTCTTACCATAACTTTCCATCTGTGTTGCCGATGGGACACTGGAATGGCTGCATATGGGGGGTGCCAAGTCATTACCCTGCCTAGGGTCTGATGGGTCAGGCTCTGTGCAGAAGGATACCTATTTGTGGGTGGGTTTCATACAAAAATAGGGATGATGATGATTTTAATGATTGTTGAAACATTTGGGTGAACAGATAATGTTGGTAAAAGTGAATACCACATCAGACTTTGTGTACAGAATGAATGTGTTTTTTCATAGAGGCTGATTGGAGCAGACCAAGAGAATGGAGAAGGCAGAGTGCCAGGTTAGATAGTTGCAGCTAACTGAGCAGTGTAGTCCATGAATAACGTATAGTGCCAAAATCACAAAAGAATTTGGTATTTTGGCATTAAACATTATTTATGGTCTACACTGCACTAGATGTTTGCTTACAACCATATCAGCCACATTATGAGTTGGAGTCGTGCTTTCTTGTACACTTGAACAGAACAAATGTGCATTTTGTTACTAATAGCAAGCTGCATGGGGTTTTATTGGGAAACTGAACAGAATGGGAGACTGCTCCTTTTGTATACTGGTTGTAGTGCATTCAATGACCTCTCATTTTTTTCGGTGGCAGTTATAAATAGCAACTGCTAAAATTTTCTACTAACTTTCTGTTGGACAGTAGTACTTTATACATAAAGCTACTAACTGAGATAATTTTCTGTTTGTTATTTACATGTGTTAATTTTGGATTGTTTGTTAATGCAGACACATTTCTTTAACTTGTGTGACCTGCTAAATGTGTTGCTTTCATTTTTAACAGGTGTAGTAGGCAATCAGAGTGCCGGAGAGCTGCAAAAAGCAACCAGTGGCTTTGGAGTTACAGCAGTGAACAACAGTGTCTGAGCATCCTGACTCTGAGTCCAGCAAATATCAGCAGAGAGGAAAAGAGAAATGTGAGCCACTTAGTTTTGCACTGATAAAAGTTTGAAATGTATGAGAATAGCAACTGTGGCCTTTTACAGTAAAATTGACTAGATAGAAGTAGGGTGTGTTCTGTGTATGGAAGAATTAATGGAAGGTGTGGACATTGCTGATACATTATAGATGGAACTGAATGGTGATTCATACATAGTGTGAGAGATGTAAGCTGTCTTATAGGTGCTTACAGTGACTTGCGGACTGAGCATGAGAAAGATGGGTGATCTCTGTTAAAAGTTATGAAACTATACAGAAAAACTTAACATAGCAATCATGCAGATTGTCATACGAGTAAAACTTTTTACAGGTAGATGCATGAAAGACCGTCTACATAAAAACTGTCATGGAAGCAGGGTGCAGTCATTGTTTACTTTTGCAGTAATTAGATTTTTGAGTATGGAAGTTGAAATCTTGCATCAGGATATTTGTACCAATGTAAAGCTCAAAGCAAGTTGTGCATGGTTGCATTGTCTTTCTTTGTATGAACAAACATTGCACAGTATTTTGAAATACTAAGTAGGTGTGGTGAGTTAGGCCACATGTACTTTCAGAGATAACAGAACTGGTAGGTGAGTTTTGTTAAGTTAAACTTGCCACATAGTAAGACTTAGGTAAGGACTGTGCCAGAAGTGTACTAATGTGCAACATATTGTATGTTTTTCCTATCTTGTGACACAGGTGTTCACACAACTGTACATTATTTTCAGGTCTTTCTAGCTGTTCCAAAGCTGCCAGTCTTGCATGAAGAGGAGTCATATTCTTGTTACTTTGAGGACTATGAAAGCCCTGCTGTGTTGACTGAGGAAGGAGTCACCTGTCCATCTCCTGAGCCAAGCAAGGTTCCCCCTATTAAAAGTGGAGAAGGTCAGTGTTGTGCAGGTTTAAGTGCTGGAATTTCAAGCATGGATAATGGTCGCATTCTAATATTTTCCTGAATTGGGAGATGGGAGGGAGACCTCAGTTCCTGGTTAGATAGTTGCAACAGGTAGCCTTCAGAAGGGGTGTCATGCAGCTGTAAAACACATACCTATAAATACAGCCTTTTGGATGTTGTTTATTTATGTTTATGAACCTGCTTTTGTTTCTTTCTTTATTCCATTTACATCACAAACAGTCCTCATGCACAATGCCCTTATTGTCTCTGCTTACAGCTGACCCATTTTACTCTGTTAATACTAACAAATGATATTTCACACTGTTTATTTCATCTATTTATTATTTAACATAAATCCTTAGCCCAGAGTCGGCAGTTCCCTTTTATATTGTTTTACAGTGATAAACTACAAATCTATATTTACACCCTCTCATTTGATATTTTATTTTTCTTTGGGTCACTTTTATTTCTATTCCTCTTCAAGTTTTTGATAACCACCTGCCCTGTTTATATTTACTTTTCTCGTAATTACTCCCCTTATTCTCTCCCTTTGCAGATGTTCATCGTGTTACCCTGCTGCAGTCATCACACTTGGGTTATCCTGTCGTCAGGCGGTCCTGCAGTCGGCCGGATTTTCAAAGTCTTGGTCCGACGTCTGTTGCTGTCGCCTCATCCCTGATGTCAGTGCGCCAGGGGTACATATACTGCAACCAACGCCATTTTCTTCAGTCTTTCTTGCCGCGCGGTGCCCGAAGCAGAAGCAGTTCGCAAGTGCCGGTCGGCCGACTCCTGAGATTGTCGAATTCAAATTTCAGACCAAAGTCTTCTATAAAGCTAAGTACCCCATTGGGGAAACTTTTCTTGCCTCAGACCAATGTCAGAAAAAGTTAACAATTGTATTTCTTGTGGGAAGCAAATACCTCATAAGGATTTTCATTCTTATTGTATACCTTGCCTAGGCCCTGATCACGACGTCACTTCTTGTCGTTTTTGTACTATTAAGCGTACTATTAAAAGACGATATGATTTCGCATGACACTTTTTTGGTATAAAATTTTAAGTATAACATACCGTCGGAGCTACCGACTACCGGCGTGCACAAAAAGCGCAGGGACAAGGACCGACAGCCCAGGCCTAAGCCCGATTCCGAGACCTCGGTTGATCCGGTCTCCAGTTCTCCAGTTCAGTGAGGCTCCGCAGCCCCTGACTACCGCAGTTTTGATGGAATGTACTAGGCCGACGCAGCCTTTTACTTCAGGCCCTTCCGACGATTTACCTTCCAAGGACGTCAGTGCTTCAGAAACGCGATTGGTTTCTGAAGGCGTATTCAGACCGATGACTCTTATAGTCAAAACGTTTTCCGAGTCGAAGACTCCTAAATCAAAAAAGACTACACTTCAGTCTCCTGTTCAAGGCCCTATGCCTAAGAAACAGATGCTCAAAATGACTGAAGATTTGATTTCTCTTATCAGGGGTTCTCAGCCTCCTCCTGACAAAAGACCTAGACAAGAGGAAGATTCTGCTTCCTCTGAGCAACTTTCTATTTCTTCGGATTCCTCTGAGGACCAAGACTATTCCTTCTCTCCTTATGAAGATTTTGATGCTGAGGATTCTATTCCCTCAGCTTCTCCTCCTGAAGACTACTCTTTTGGGGAAACTTTACACACTATGAAGGAACATTTTCACTGGGAAGGTCAGGATTACTCTGATTCCAAGAAAAGGCTCAGAGAGTTTCTTTTACTCTCCCAACACAGGCCTCTAGCCATCCCTCCTGTTTTGGACATTGTGGATGATGTCTATTTAGAATCCAGTTTCAACCCAGACTCTCTACCTCCTGCTCCGGCCAAGCCTGACAGATACTACAGAGTTCCTGATTCCCACAAATTTCTTTACAAAAGCCCAGTAGCTGACCCAGAGACTATCTCCCAGGGTCCCAAGGGGGCTAAGGCTTCCATGGCTAAAAACCCAGTACCTTCTGAAAGGGATTCAAGAGCACTAGACAGGTGGAGGAAAAAGGTTTACACCTCAGCCACATTAGCTATGAGAGCACTAAATTGTCAATTTCATATGCTTAAGTATCAGCAATTTCTGATTTCGCAGTTAAAACAAAAGATAACCTCCCTCCCTCAACAATCTGAATCGAAAGAAGTACAGGATTTGTTGCACGCCACCGAGCAGGTGGGATAACATACCTTACTGTGTGGGTTTGAATCTTTAGAGGCCTCCTGCAGAACAGTTGTCACTGGATCAGTTATACGTAGGCATGCCTGGTTAAAGGAACAAAGTCTGCCTGATCATGTTAAAGCAAAACTACTAGATGCTCCCTTACAGCAGAATGTTCTTTTTGGAGTTAAAGCAGAAGAAGTTTTAAAGAAAATGGAAGATAAGGCGAAATCAATGCAGACAGTCAAAGATTTCCTACAAGTGCAAACCCCCTCGCTTCAGCAGAAACTGGCCAACAAAAAATTGGTCCTTTCCAGCCACTGACAGACCTCAGAGGGGTAAATACAGGCGACCAAGGGGCAGAGGACAACCACAAGCCCAGTATAAACCTCGCCAATGGGGCACTCCAACCCAGAAGGGAGGAGAAGACAGGTCTCAACCCACCAGAAGGCAAACTCAATGACTTGCACCTCAGCTGGCCAAACAAAGCTCTTTTGTCAGCCCCCTTGGGGGGAAAAACTAGCACTATTTGCAGACAACTGGCACATGGTCACAAAGGACAAATGGGTCCTAGACATAATTTTACGAGGATACAGATTCCACTTTCACACCTTGCCAATGAAAAGAGGAATGCCAAACCTGCCACAAAATCAAAGGGCAGAGGCTCAAAAACAAATTACAGCTCTCATGACCATGAGAGCCATTCAGCGGGTACCAACACAAGAGCAAGGCCAAGGATTTTACTCAAGGCTCTTTCTAGTACCCAGAAAGGACGATGCTTGGAGACCAATTCTGGACCTTTCAACTCTCAACACTTACAAGTTCCCAAATTCAAGATGCTAACACTACAGCAGCTACTTCCCATGTTGGGCAAGGAAGCATGACTGGTAACGTTGGACCTCAAGGAGGCTTACCTGCATGTCCCTATCAGACAAAGTTGCATAAGATACCTCCGTTTCATTGCAGCTTCAGCCCATTATCAATTCTCTGCACTGCCCTTTGGCTTATCTACTGCGCCCAGAGTGATCGCAAAATGCCTGGGACCAGTAATTGCATACTGCAGACAGAGGAATTCAAATATATCCATACCTGGACGACTGCCTCATCCAAGCAGAAAGAAAAGACATTCTCTTACATCATCTGGCTTTTGTGAAGCATCTACTAAATTGTCTGGGGTACACAGTAAACGAAAAGAAGTCAAAACTAGTACCCTCACAAAAAATGACATTCCTGGGTGCCAGCTTGGACACAACGGCCCAGAAGGCTTATCTTACACCAGACAAGCAACTTCAACTGACTCAATATTTCAAGACAATGGCAACAAAGACCCAATTAACTGCAAGAAAAATTCTGCAGGCTTTGGGCTTCATGGCATCTAGCATTCTGATAATACCATTTGCAAAATTGCATATGAGGAAATTACAGTGGTACCTAAAAAACGTATGGTCTCAACACAGCCACAGCTTGGACACAGTGATATCTCTCATTCCCTGCCTTCAACAGGAATTTCTGTGGTGGGCACAGGCATGTCACCTCAACAAGGGTCAGCCTTTCACCTTGAACCAGGCAAACTATCACAACAGATGCATCAGACTATGCCTGGGGGGCACACATGGCAGGGCAATGCATTCAAGGCCTATGGACTGCAGAACAAAGAAAACTGCACATAAATCAAAAAGAGATGCTAGCTGTACAGAAAGCTCTGACAGCCTTCAAGGATCCTACTACAGCCAGGACAACTTGCAATAAAGATGGACAACACCACAGTAATGTGGTACATAAACAAGGGGGCACACATTCCTACCCTCTTTGCAGGCAAGCAATAATCTTATGGAACACAGCTCTGGCCAACCATGTCCAGTTACAAGCTCAATTCCTGCCAGGACAGAAAAACACATTAGCAGACGACCTAAGCAGAAACATCAAAGATCCCCACGAGTGGAAACTAGACCCACAAATATTTACAATGATAACTCAAAAATGGGGCCTTCCAAATATAGACCTGTTTGCCAGTCCTCAAAACTACCAACTGACAAAATTCTGTACAAGGACATTCCACCATCAAGCTTGGAAAGTGGACGCTCTCTCCTTCAGTTGGAGAAACCTGAAAGCATATGCCTTTCCTCCACTACCTCTTCTCACAAAGGTTCTTTTGAAGGTCAAAAAGGAGAAACCTCGACTGATTCTCATAGCCCCAGACTGGCCACGCCAGCACTGGTACCCGCTATTGAAGAATATGGCTCACAGCCCACCATGGATATTGCCTCAAATACCTCATTTGCTCACGCAGCAAAACAAACAGATTCTACACAGCCAGCTCAAAATCTTAAACCTGGCTGCATGGCAAATCAATTAAGCATCCAACCTGCCCCTCTTTCACAAGCAGTACTGGATGTTACACTGGAAGCCAGGAGGCCAAGCACCAGGAAGGCTTACTCGGACAAATGGAAAAGGTTTTCTGCTTGGAACCAAGCTAAAGGCAAAGACGCAACTCAGCCTCATATGCCTCACATTCTGCAGTATTTAGCTGAGATGTTGCACAAAGGACTTTCCTTCTCCTCAATTAAAATCCATGCCTCAGCTATTTCAGCTCACTACAACACAAATCCACCTTTATTTTCAAATCCTCTTCTAAGGCAGTTCCTCAGAGAGGCAAAAAACATTAGACCACCTAGAAGAGCTCCTACACCAACATGGGACCTCAACTTTGTTCTGGAAAAACTAACACAACCTCCCTTTGAACCAGCTTTCTCTGCAGACCTTCAGTTCCTGTCTTGGAAGACTGCCCTGCTCCTGGCCATAACTTCTACCAGGAGAGTCTCAGAATTACAGGCACTTATGGCAGTGGAACCTTTCCTCATTTTTCATCGACAGAGTTTCTCTACGAACTAATCCTTCCTTCATGCCTAAGGTGGTTTCCAGTGTAGCTTTAAATCAAACCATCCACCTACCCTCTTTCTTCCCCAATCCACAGAACAATGGTGAGAGACTCCTGCATTCCTTGGACATTCACAGGCAGCTTCGTTACTACTTGGATAAAACTAAGGCTTTCAGAAAAACTGAGCAGCTCTTTGTATCCTATGCTACAGCTTCTCAAGGGAGGGCATTATCCAAGCAAACCATATCTAAATGGATAGGCCATTGCATACTGTTCTGTTATACCCATCATGGGAAACCAGTTCCCCCTACCATTAGATCCCACTCTACCAGGGCAACAGCTACCTCTACAGCCTTTCTCAGGGGGGTTCCTACCAAGGAAATTTTAGAAGCTGCAACTTGGAGTTCTGTATACACCTTCACCAAACACTATCACTTACCTCTTTATTCTAAGTCCAGGGCAGACTTCGCCACTGCAGTTCTGCAGGGCCTCATTGCCTCCACTAACCCTCTATGATACCTCCACCCTACCTTAGTTTTGGGACTCAACCCAAGTGTGATGACTGCAGCAGGGTAACACTATGAACATAGTACAATTTTGTACCTACCATAAATGTAGATGTTCGAGTGTTCACCCTGCTGCAGTCCGGGTTACCCTCCCTCCAACCCCTCTGATCTACTGGCTAAATCTCTGCTATGCCTTACTGATGTATTTCCTTATAGCTGAAGGGATTTTGTGGTTGTACAGTGTTCTTACCATTTTGTACTAATTTGGATCACCTTTTTGGGGGCACCTGACATCTGGGGCAAGAAAAACTGAAGAAAATGGCGTCGCTTGCAGTATATGTACCCCTGGCGCACTGACGTCAGGGATGAGAAGACCGCAACCGATGTTGGACCAAGACTTTCAAAATCCGGCCGACTGTGGGACCGCCTGACGACAGGATAACCCAAGTGTGATGACTGCAGCAGGGTGAACACTCTAACATCTACATTTATGGTAGGTACAAAACTGTACTTTTCCTCTATTCTGTTTAAATATGTACATATTGATATACAAGTCCCACATCCCCTTATCTTGAACCATGTACTTTGCTTGCCTATTTTTTCTCCTCTTTGCCTTGTTCCTTTTCTGGCCTTTTCATCACCATCCTTTCACCTTTTGTGCTGGGTTATTCTGTTCCATTATTTTTCTCCGTTTTCCTGTCTTCCCTCTCTTTACTATATAGTTTGTCATCCTTGTCGATTCCTTCCTTCAACCCATATTTTTCTCATGTCCTTTATCCCCCCGTTCATCTGCCTCTTCCACCTGACTCGGACTACTTTTTAATTCCTCAGTTAATGGTGCTCTGCTTCCACCTACTTATTGTTTTTTTTTTCCCCCACTATCCCGACTAGCCCTTCAACAACTTCCTTCAGGTGTTTCCTATATCCTAGCTTGGATAGCTTCCTGTCTGTCTCTCTCTCTCTCTCTCTCCCAGCCCCATTATTAATTGATCTTGAATTCTTAGCAGTTCCCTGTTATCACTGTTCACTTCCTTACATGTCCCAAATATGTGCATCCACATTCCTCTCTCCTCTTTGCTTCTCCAACAGCTGCTCGTTGCATTGGAGAATATTCTAGCTGTCACAGCGGGTGTGTAGAAATACTTATGTAAGCGCTTCCACTTAAATATTTTGAACTTGCGTGCTTTTGTTACCTGTTTTGATATCTGTCATCTTTCTCATTCCTCTGGATGAATGTTCTCCTGAATGTCTCTCATATTTCCTCCTTTGCTCCCCTGCCCTGACTTGTCTGCTTTTTCCTAGCCATCTTTGTCTTTTCCCTTTTCCTATTAGTCATTCAGTGAACCTCCTTTCCAATCTTCTTGTCTTTCTATCCTGTATGTATTTTGAAATATATTTTCCCCTAGCTCATTTTTCCATTGTGTGTCCTGTACTATCTGTTCCTCATCCCCTGATTTACTCATTCCAGGTTTGGCTGTAACTGATGTTCTCTGTCACTCCATGTTTTTATTCTGCTACCTGTTAACAGTGGCGATTAATATCATACTTTTTTCTGCTTGCTTCTCCATCTCTGTGAATTTTCTGCTTACTTCTCCATCTCTGTGACCATTTGCTTTCTGTTCTTTTCTTTTTTTTTTTTCCTCCTTTGGGTATAATTCTGTCTTCACGTCTGCTCCTCTACTCCCTGACATTGTATCTAGTATATTCTGCCTGTTTCCGCTTAATTACAAGTCATTGCAAGGTGTCTCTAATAACGTTTCTGTTACGGCCTTCTTTTCTTTCCATTTATTTTCTCCATTTAATTTCTTTGCATACTGATTTATAATCCACATCCAGTAGTCTTGATATTTGCTCTCATGTCAGTGTCCTTTAAATCTACTGCACCCATCCTTTGTCTTTTGGTCTAACCAGTACTTACCAGTTCAGTCTTGGTTTCTCATTTTTCCATGTAAAGTCCTTGAGCTGATGCTTAATATTTTTCAGTGTCTCTTGTCTTGATAATCACCAGAACATTTGTCCAAGGTATAAGTACTGTGAAATTGTACTTCTCTGTATTACTTGCCCTTTCTCATCTAGTTCTAATTTTAAGACTTTCAGTTTCTGAATTTGCTCCTTAATCTTCCTGTATATTTTTATATGTTGACTGTACTTTCTGCCATTCTCTTCAGTCAAATCACTAAGTATTTTATTTCCTCCGCCCATATCTGAGTTTCTTTCCTTTCATTCACTTACCTCTCTTGTCCCCCTCTATGGCTTTTTTTTTTTTTTATTTACTTTATATCCTGGTCTTGCACCAGATTTCTCTGGTTCCCATAATTTTGTGTCTGTCCTGTTGAGTCAAAGTTAACAGTACATTATTTGCGTTTAATGGTGGTAGTAATTTCTTTTCCGTTCCAGTCATATTCTTTTATTTCCGCTCTCCTTATTGTTTGTGCTAGGGTCTTCACAGTGCAGGTAGTAGTATGGGCACCCATGTCTCTTATTTTAGTTGTATTTGATAGTCTCACTGTAATTTTCTCTTATGGTTTCCCATTATAATAAACTTTTAACATTCATGTCCGTACCTCTCTTGTTTCCTGTAAATGCACCCAGTTCACCCTGTCAAAAGCTTTTATGTTATGTTGTCCCTATCTCACCTTCGTTCTTGCTGTTTGGGTTTGGAACCAGTCCTCACCTCTGACTCAGCCGTATACTATAGCTCGAGAGCTTTTACTGGCACGAGGCTAGCCCCTAACCCAACATGCCTAGTGGTAGTTTCCCAGATCTCGTTTGCTGCTTGCAGCTTCAAGATTGCTGAATACTGTCTCGGGCTAAGTGTTTTTTCTTGTGGTCGACTTTCACACATTTGGTTAAATATGTTGTTAGATATTGTAGTTATTGAGTGTTAGTGTTCTTCATAGGTTAGCACTCTTTCTAACCTTTCGTAGCCGTTTATTGTTGTGGCCATCATTTTTCTTTAGGCCTACCTTGTCCTTGTGAATCCGTTTAACTTAGAGGGTTCTCCTTTCTTTCATCCCTGTGTTAATTAAAGGGCTTTTCCCTCTTCTCCCCCCTCTTTCTCTCTTTTCTAGGAGCAGCCGTTTAAGTTAGAGGCTCTCCTCGATTGGGGGAGTTTGCCGTTTTTGCTTAGAGGCTCTCTCCCCCCTTCCCTACTTTTTTTTTTTTTTTTAGAAGGAAGGAGGGAAGTCTTTCTGTGGTTGTTTATTTTGTCAGTTAACTTGTGTAGTGTTAGTTTCCTTCTTGTAAATTGATCGTTGGTCTCGTACCATGTCTAAGGATTCTGCTAAAGAGTCAAAACCTTCAAGTTTTTAGAAGTGTGACTTGTGCTGCCAAAAGATGTCCCTTATGGACGGGCATATGAGCTGTGTATATTGCTTTAGGGGCTGTTAACCTGCAATACTCGTGCTCTATATGTCATGCCTTCAGTTCTCCGGTCCTGCAGAAGAGAGAAAATAAACTGATTTTGCAAGGCTTAGTAAAGGGCCCATTCGATGCTTCTGCTGAGGGGACTCAGCCAGCAAAAAACCAGGACAAGTCCACTAAGCCATTGTCTTAGTCTGCTCCGATTTCGGATCCATCCAAAGCAAAGGACAAAGCTTCAGGTTTGTCGGATCAGAGTGTTGGTTCCGACAAGGCTTTTTCTCCGGCGGCTCCATCAGCAGTCTCAGAGCCAGTAAGGACTCGCAACAGAACCAGGTCTCCCTCTCTGGAACCAGTGCGGTCTGTTCCACAGTCTCCGCTCTTGCAGTCTGTAGCAAACAGTCATCGGTCTTCCACCCATTCCTCTCAGTCATCCAGGAGTCTTTTGGGTGATGATGTGGAGAGAGTGGTGAAGAGGCTTTTCAAGACACCTGCATTAGCTAAATTATTATCGAGCCCAGCCCATAAGGAAGTGGCGCAGACAGCCCTACCAGCATCGTTGTCTATTCCTCCTCCATCTCTCAAGTTTAGAGCCGAATTGCATGGAAGTTGTGGTGGAACCGTTAGTTTGATTACTACCGGTCTGTCGCTTCTGACTTCTGCTCCAATCTCCTCATTAACCTAGTCTATCGAGGGATCTGGGGGCCGATGCTCTCTCATCGGCTCCGAGGGGAGACGCGGCATCAGACCCTTGTCAAACCCTACTCTCTCCCTCTTTGAGCTTCGGCACAGGTGAGGTTGGCTCCTACATCTGCCTCAGAGCCGTCTGGCTTGGCTCGGTTCGGAGGAGATCTGTGGGATCTTCGGAGCCGGACGCTCTTTCAGGCCGGGACTCCAGTGCCTTCGAGGTGATGAGAGGAGTGTGCTGTCCTTTGAGACCGCTCCGCCCATGGCTCCATTGGCTTCTTCTCTTTTAGTGCCAGTGTCAGCCTCCGAACCTCCCCCCAAGTATAGGAAACCCATGCTCCAGGACGCCCCATTGGATGACCCCACCTCTTCCAAAACCTCCCCAGAGCACCCCTTAGAGGAGGTCCCTTGGAAGAGGAAGTGTTAAGAGGAAGTATTTGGACTCCCCTGAGTCCCTGACATCAGACACGGACTTGGAGAACTCAGAAGGCTTCCCACTGTCCCCCTCTGAGAATGTATCTTTTTCAGACATCCTGGAAATCCTTGGGCAGAAGGGTGACTGGAAATCCCTTGCTCCTTCCGAGGATATGTCTGTGTACCTGGATGCATTTGGTTCCCGACCCTCCACTTCTTGGGTGTCTCCGCCTTTTGACCCACTGTTGGCCTTAGTGAGTTGGAAGGCGTGGAGCTCTCCAGAAACTATGGAACCAGTACCAAGGAGGCCCAATAAATTCAGAACTGTGCTAGACGAGCTTTTTCTGTTTAAGGGTGTGCCTCTTGATGCTATGGTGATGGTAGCAGCCACCAAAAAAGAACTAGCAGAGACTTCTGTCCATCTGCCGAACAGAGTCCCCGTACGATGGACAGGTATGGGAAGCATATGTTTTCTTCAGTGGCCTTTACTCTCACGTTGCTGAATTATTTGTCCCACCTTATATGCCTTCAGAGGGATCTCCTAAAGGAATTTGGAGATACCTTACAGGATCCTGCAGCTGAGGGAGCTGCGGGCAAGGTGGCTTCACAGCTTGCGACCTTGACTTTTGTAGTTAACTCCTCCATGCGGCTGATCTCTTATGCAGTAGATGGAGCAAGCAGGGCAGCAGGCACAGGAGTTGCCTTGTGCAGACGCTCCTGGATATGCCTTTGTCAATTTGCAAAGCCCTTAAAGTCCTCCTTTACCAACACACACCCTTTGAAGACTCGTCACTGTTCTGGCCTCATTTAAGAGAGAGACTTAACCAGGTGTGAACGGGATGGCAAACTCTCTGCCATGGGAGTACGTTTTTCCGCTCCCTCTAGACCTTACCCTGAAGGTCAGAGGAGTGAGAAGATGTGGTTCCGGAAATCCCAGGGAGTTTCGCTTGACACAAGTGGAGATTTTTCCCCCCAAGGACAGAGGGGGAAATAATAATGGAAGACTCTGATCTTGTGGCAAGGGGGGTCCACAGAATCAGGGCGACATCGATACCTTCTCTGGCAGGCCCTTCTAGTGCTCCTGAAGGGAGGCTCGACTCCACTTCTGGAGGCAGTCGGGGGCAGATTATTGTTGTACCCAAAAGCCTGGCAGACAATCACAGAAGATACATGGGGTACTATCGGTAATATCCAGGGGTTACAAAATTGCCTTTTCCCAACCACTCCTTACAAGAAAACAACAGTCAATCCCAGATGTTCCACGCAGTCTTCGGGATCAAGCAAACTTAGAAATTCAAAGGTTGCTAGAAATAAGAGCCATCCAGGAAGTCCCCGCAGACCAAATCAAATCCGGCACTTGCTCAAGGTTCTTTAGTTCCAAAAAAGACGGGGGACTGGAGGCCCATTTTGGATCTCAGCAGGCTGAACAAATTGGTCAAGAAAACAAAGTTCCAGATGGTAACACTGCACTCCATTTTTCCCCTTTTGGGTCAGGACAATTGGATGTGCTCTCTCGATCTCCAGGATGCGTACTACCACATAAAAATGGACAGGTGATCGAAGAGGTATCTACGCTTCCGGCTGGGAGCCAGTCATTACCAGTTCAGAGCTCTGCCCTTTGCTCTCACCACAACCCCAGGGTGTTCACCAAGTACATGGCAATGGTTACGGCTCACCTAAGGCATCTAGGATTCCTGGTGTTCCCATATCTAGATGACTGGCCCCTCACTGCCACCACCAAGCATCAGCTAATCAAGGCACGGGGCTCCATAATTCACACTTGTACACAACTAGGCTTCACCATAAACTACGAAAAGTCTACCTTGTTGCCGTCAGTGTATTTCATTTATAGGGGCAAATTTAGACACAAGGGCCATGATAGCAAAACTGCCTCAGGAAAGGGTTTTAACCATTCGTCATCAAGTTTGTCCTCATGGCAAACGAGAATTCAGCAAGATTTGTCCTCAAAGTCTTGGGTTCGATGGCCACAGCAGTTACTCTGGTCCCTATGGCACATTTCCGCATGAGAATTCTGCAGTGGCTCCTTTTTGCTCAATGGTCATTGTAGGATTTACCAATGTCACATCAGATTTTGATCACTGAGTCCTACAAGAAGAATTTAAAATGGTGGCTTCACCCCCTTTGGTTTCAATGGGCAGACCGTTTCTAACCCTCCAACCCGTAGCCACAGTGACCAAGAACACTTCCCAGATAGGGTGGGAGGCAAATTATCTGGGAAAGACTGTTCAAGGGACTTGGTAGGAGCACGAGTACCACTTGCACATCAATGTCCTAGAGATGAGAGCTGTGCTTCTGGCGTTGCAAGCACTTCAAGACTCTCTACCTACAGGGACTATAGCAATTCAGACAAAACAGTATGTCGGTAGTATGGTACATCAACAAACAGGGCAGAGCCAAGTCTTATCCCTTGTGTCGTGAGGCTCTACAAGTATGGCAATGGGCGGTGTCTTCTCAATGCTTTCTGATTGCAACGCACATCCCGGGGAAATCCAACGTGATAGTGGACAAGCTCACCAGGGCTAATCTGATGCCTCATGTATGGTTCCTGAAACAGGAAGTTGCAGACTTTATTTTTCACAAATGGGGCCAGCCATGATGCAATCTTTTTGCCACCCCCCCTCAGCAACAAATGCAGCAGCTACTTTGCCCTAATCCCAACACTGGGGCAGTCAGACAGGGATGCACTTGTTCACGATTGGCCCCTGGGACTGCTTTATGCCTTTCCACCATTCCCCCTGATCCCCAAGGTTCTTCAGAAAGCACAGTCATTTGGTTGCAAGTTAATCCTCATTGCCCTTTACTGGCCTCATCAGATATGGTTCCCATTCCTTTGGCCTCATCTGCAGGGGGGAGCCCTTGGATCCTGGACCCAGTTCCAGATCTCTTGATGCATCAGTCGGGTGCGCTTCACCATTCCATCCAAACTCTCAAGCTGACAGCTTGGTTTCTCCACTTCCAGTCTTAGCCAGGTTTCCCGATGTTTCCCCGGCAGTTCAACACATTTTCATTTCCTCCCATAAACCCACTACAAGGAAACTTTATGCTAGTAAATGGAAGAGGTTCTCTTGTTGGGCAAACAAGAATGAGATTGATCCCTTTACTGCCCCCCCCCCCCATTTCAAAGATTCTCAAATTCCTTGCTGAAACCTTTGAGCGAGGAGCAGCGGCAGCTACTATCCGGGTTGTGCTGGCTGCCATTTCTAATTTCTATGTGGGAGAAGTGGGCTGCAACATGTCCCATAAGCTATGTAAAGCATTCCTAAGAGGTACTACCCTCTTAAGAACTCCAATAAGAGAACCCTCTCCCCCCGGGACCTAAATTTAGATGTAATGCGATCCTATCTCGCCTACGTTCATAACTGATGGGCTCAGAGCCGAGAATCGGCTCCGACTCGGCCGATACACTAGCACGAAGTCTCTCATTGGCTGGGCCAACCCCCTTATCCCAGGATGCACCACGCCCAAACCCCCAGATCTCATTTGCTGCTCCTAGAGTAACAACGTGGTCTCGACTTGGCTGTGGCTAAGTACCCTTCCTTTTGGGACTTTTTGGTCACTTTTTTGGCAGTTAGCTTAGAATTTATACCCAAACAGCTATTTTCATAGCTATCTGGTTGTTAGTTCATTTGTGGTTGATTGTGTTTGTATTTTTGAATTGTGGTAATCCCTTCTGTTTGGCAGGCTAGGCCCGTTTGAGTTAGAGGGCCTTTGCCCTATCTTTTAGAGCATTTAAGTTAGAGCCCCCCCCCCCCTTCCTTGTGTGTTTTGAGTGTGTCACACTAGGTATGTCTGGCAAAGGAAAGGAGCATAAGCCATCGGGTTTTAAAAAATGTTCGAAATGCAACTATAAGATGTTGACAGATGGCCACGCTATCTGTGTTTATTGTTTAGGGGCTAAACACTTGCAAGAGTCTTGCAGTGTTTGCCATGCTTTCTCCTTTCGTGTGCTACACGAGAGGAAAAATAAGCTTATCCTGAAGGGTCTCATCAAACCAGCCTTCGAGAAAGCTTTGGCTTCTTCTCCCTCTTCGAAATCAAGGCAAAAGAAGTCTTCGGCTCCGACAAGTCCGTTGGAGCCGCCTGCTAAAAGGTCTAAATCTGTGTCCCCTTCCTTGGCTCCACTGATTTCGGAGCCGCAGGATAGAGGGTCTAAATCGAGGTCTCCTTCGTCAGCTCCATTGGTCTCTGAGCCGCTGGAGAGTGTTTCTGCTCTGGGGTCGGTTTCGTCGGCTCCTGAACCGTTGGTGCCAAAAGGGGTCTCGGTTCTGGTAGAGTCTGCTTCGGCCCCGATACTTTTGGAGCCAATTTGAAGCCGGCCTCCTAGCCTGGTTTCGGAGCCGATAGGAAAAGTCTCTCAGCCCCCTTCTGTTTCCTCCAGGTCCTCCAGGCTTTCAGACTCTGATGTAGATAGGGTGGTACAGATGCTCCTTCAGTCACCTGTCTTATCCAAATTATTTTCGGCTCCGGCCCAGTCGGCCCTGGAGCCAGCCCCTTCGATACCGTTTCTTCCTCCTCCGACAACCTTGGTGTCTGAGTTCGTAGAGTCGGGTGAAGTCCTTGAGTCGGTCCCGAGACCCACTGCTAGTCACCGTCTTCAGCTCCAACCCTTTCTGTGCCTTCCAGAGGTTTTGGTTCTCAGGTGTCCTCAGCCGGACCCGAGGTGGATTCGTCGGGGCTTCTGGTTTCGGCCCCGAGTCTCCCTCTTGGCGCCTCGGCTAGGTGAACCCCGACACCGGTCATGGTCTCGGACGGGCCCCTCCTCAGATTCTGGTGGGCCCGCCTTCGAGGCTATGAGGAGCGCGCTGGCCAAGTCTCTAGTGAGTTAACCCGAATCTGCGACTCCTTCCCTAGACATGGTGGCTAGAGCTTCTGGTGCCCCCCTGTCTTCGGACAGCGTGGCTCCTAGGCCTGAGGATTCCTCCTTGTGTGGTCCCCTTTTTTCCGAGGAGCCTTCAGAGTTTGTGCCTGAGGAGCCCCCCAGGAAAAAATTGTGCAAGAGGAAGCACATAGACTCCCCAGATGAGTCTGTCACCTTGGACACCGACCTTGATGCGAAGGGGTCCCCCAAGTCGTCCTCTGACGATGTCTCGTTCTCAGATATCCTGGAGATCTTGAGGCAGAGGGGCGACTGGCCATCCAAAACCCCTTCCGCTGAGGAGTTGGTCTTCCTCAAGGCCTTCGGAGCCCAACCCTCCACCTCCTGGGTGTCTCCACCCTTCGATGAGTTACTAGACCTTATTTGTCGAAGGGTGTGGGAACACCCTGATTCTGTGGAGCCAGTTCCTTCTCGCCCCAACAAGTTTTTATCCACACCCCCTGGCAAGGAGTTTCTAACCAAGGGAGTTCCGGTTGATGCTATGGTGGTGGCGTCTGCCACCCAGCAAGATGTGGCAGAGGCATCTACTTCTATCCATCCTCCTAACAAGGAGTCCAGGAGCATGGATAGGTACGGGAAGCGTACCCTGACGTCAGCGACCTTTACCCTGTGGTCACTGAATTATTTGTCATTTTACGAGGCTCCAAAGGGATTTCATAAAGGAGTCTGGAGATACCCTGTCAGTTAACATGCCTGAGGCGTTGACACAGTCTGTCAACGCCCAGCTGTCTACCCTTTCGTCCATTGTTAACTCATCCATGAGGCTCATTTCGTATGCAGCCGAAGGGGCGGGTAGGGCAGCGAGTTCGGGCGTAGCCCTTAGGAGGCGAGCCTGGATGCGCTTGTCAGTTTGCGGAGGCGTTCAAGTCTTCCTTCACCGACACTCCATTCGATGGCTCCTCTCTCTTTGGACTCAAGGTGAAAGACACACTCACTAGATATGAGCAGGAGGGTAAGACTTTGTCTGCCGTTGGGGCCCGTTTTTCGCTTCCCTCGAGACCTTATCCCAAGGCTCAGAGGGGAGGAAAGATGTGGTTCAGAAAGTCCCAAAAGTCTTTCCCTGCCCATCAGAGTGACCCCCCCCCCAGAGGCAGAGGGGGGGGGATTATTCTGGAAGACGTCGCCCCAGAGGAGGCGGAGGCCCCCGCAACTCAGGAGACCGCAAATCCTTTCGTGGTTCTTCCTTCCAGCGTCCCTGAGGGACTTGCCCGACTGTGCGTCTCCGGAGCCAGTCGGGGTTCAATTCTTGATGCATCCAAGGGCCTGGGGTTCCATCACTTGGGATCAGTGGGTGCTTCGTATCATCGCCGGAGGTTACACCATTCCCTTTATCCGTCCCCCTACACCGTTAAGGAAAATCCCGGACGTGCCACCCAGTCAACGGGATCAAGCAGCCATAGAGGTCGCAAAGCTGCTCAGAAAGGGAGTCATCCAGCCAGTCCCCGCAGACCAGACCGAGTTACGAACTTACTCCAAGTTATTTTTGGTGCCGAAAAGAACAGGGGACTTGAGACCCATTCTGGACCTCAGCCACCAAAACCGCTTTGTAAAGAAGTCCAAGTTCTGGATGGTCACGTTGCAATCCATTTTCCCATTGCTGGAAAAAGGAGTATGGATGTGCTCCATCGATCTCAAGGACGCCTATTATCACATCAAGATAAATAGGGCGTCCAGGATACATTTACGCTTCCGCCTAGGAGCCAGTCACTTCCAGTTCCGAGCCCTGCCCTTTGGTCTCACTACAGCCCCCAGGGTGTTTACCAAACGTCTGGCAGTGGTGACGACTCACCTGAGACGTCTGGGATTCCAGGTGTTTCTGTATCTAGATGACTGGCTCCTCACCGCCCCCACCAGGCATCTTCTTCAAGCCGTGAGTGCTACCATCAAATTGGGACATCTATTAGGAATTACATTCAACTGGGAAAAGTCTGTATTGCTGCCATCACAGCATGTTGCCTTTATAGGCGCAGAGCTAGACTCTGTCGAGATGCGAGCATTCCTTCCAACAGAGAGGATAAAGATACTACAGAACCAAGTCCGAGCTTTACTACCCCGAAGCAAAGCCCCAGCCAGGATGGTCCTTCAGCTTTTGGGGTTGATGGCGGCCTCCATTCTTCTGGTCCCTCTGGCAAGATTGCACATGTGAATTCTCCAATGGCTCCTGTCAACCCAGTGGTCGTACCAAGATCTGCCCTTGTCCTACCCGATTTTCATTACGGAAACCTGCCGGCGAGATCTTCATTGGTGGCTCCTCTCCTCCAACCTGAACCAGGGGCGACTCTTCTGCCCCCCTCCCCAATTGCCACAGTGACCGCGGATGCCTCCCAGATAGGGGGGTAGGCGTTATCTGGACAGGATGGTTCAAGGCACATGGCAGGATCACAAAACCCACTTGCATATCAATGTCCTGGAGATGAGGGCAGTGCTTCTAGCGTTGCAGGCACTTCACAGCTCTCTTCCTAAGGGTACCATCGCAATCTTCTCAGACAATATGGTGGTAGTATGGTACCTGAACAAGCAGGGAGGAGCCAGGTCTTACCCTCTTTGCAGAGAAGCCATGAGAGTTTGGAACTGGGTGATTGCTTCCCAGAGATTTCTAGTGGCAACGCACATTCCGGGGCAGTCCAGTGTGATAGCAGACAGGCTGAGCAGAGTTATTCTCATGCCTCACGAGTGGTCCCTGAACGACCGAGTAGCGGCTCGGATCTTCTCCAAGTGGGGGTTTCCCTGTTGCGACCTATTCGCCATCCCCTGGAACGCGAAGTGCAGCAATTTCTTCTCCCTGATACTCCCCCAGGGATGCTCTAGTCCACAATTGGCCCTCCGGTCTGCTCTACGCCTTCCATCTGGTCCCACTACTGCCGAAGGTGATTCAGAAGGCGATCTGCTTGGGAAGCAACATGATTTTGATCGCACCACAGTGGCCCCGCCCAGTTTGGTTTCCTTTCCTTCAGAAGTATGCAGTGAAGGATCCTTGGATTCTGGACCCAGTTCCAGACCTCCTGACTCTTCAGTCAGATCAGGCCCATCCTTCACTGAACTCTCAA
Source organism: Protopterus annectens (assembly GCF_019279795.1). Taxonomy (NCBI): domain Eukaryota; kingdom Metazoa; phylum Chordata; order Ceratodontiformes; family Protopteridae; genus Protopterus; species Protopterus annectens. The sequence goes on from NC_056739.1 coordinate 1,476,658,645, forward strand.
GCTAACGGCTTGGCTGCTCCACTTCCGACTTTAGTCAGCATATCCTTTCGCCTGAGGTGGTCCAGATTCTGTCTTCTCACAGAGCTTCCACTAAGGAGATATATTCTAATAAATGGAAAAGGTTTGCCATTTGGGCCTAGCAGCACAGCCTTGACCCTCTGACAGCCCCGGTGTCCGCAGTATTAGATTTTTCGGCAACTCTTTTTAGACAGGGTTCCACTGTCTCCACGCTTAAAGTCCAATTGGCAGCGATTTCTAATTATGTTGCCTTTGAGTCTTCACTCATGAGTCATAAGTTGTGTAAGGCCTTTCTTAAGGGAGCTTGGTTGCTTCGCCCCCCGGTGTCGCAACCTGTTTTGCCATGGGATCTGAATGTAGTTTTAGGAGCCTTGACGTCTCATCCCTTCGAGCCGGTGGCCACTTGTGAGCAAAAGTTCTTATCTTGGAAGACTACCTTCTTGGTAGCTATTACTTCAGCCAGAAGAGTTTTGGAGCTTCAAGCCCTCTCTGTTAAGCCCCCTTATCTGATCTTTCACAGGGATAGAGTATCGCTAAGACTAAACCCGTCATTTCTTCCGAAAGTTTATTCTGCTCTGTCTGCAGCAATCTATAGAGCTACCAGTTTTCTTTCCAAACTTTTCCAACAAGGCAGAATACAGACTTCATCAGTTGGATGTGCATAGTCAACTGAGATTTTACTTGGATAGGACGCAGCAGCAGAGGAAATCAGACCAGTTGTTTGTGGCCTTTGCAGATAACAAGATTGGCAAAGCAGTAACTAAGACCACTATTGCTAGGTGGATTAGGGATTGTGTTTCATTTATTTATGCATCAACAGAAAGGGACCTTCCATTTCCAGTTAGAGCGCATTCTACTAGGGCTATGGTAACTTCAGTAACCTTCCACGCCAGACTGTCGGTAGATGAGATATGTGCGGCGGCCACTTGGGCATCTCCACATACTTTTATTTCTCATTACAAACTGGACGTGGCCTCTAGAGGTAGGGCGTCCTTTGGTTCCACAGTGCTCAGGAGTGTTTTCCAGTGAGCCTCCCAGGATCTAGGTGCTAGGGACGCTGTCCCATCAGTTATGAATGTAGGCGAGATAGGATCGCATTACATCTTTTAGTTATGTACTTACCATAACGATAGATGTATGTGATCCATATCGCCTACATTCATCTGCACTCCTCCTTCCCCCTACCTGTTGGATCTGGAGGAAACACTATTGTACAGTTGGAGTGGCTCATGTGAGTGAATTGTTGTGGGGCAAACAAGATCTGGGGGTTTGGGCGTGGTGCATCCTGGGATAAGGGGGTTGGCCCAGCCATTGAGAGACTTTGTGCTAGTGTATCGGCCGAGTCGGAGCCGATTCTCTGCTCTGAGCCCGTCAGTTATGAATGTAGGCGAGAGAGATCACATACATCTATTGTTATGGTAAGTACATAGAGGGTCTGATTCTCCCCTTTGAGCCAGCTGCTGCTTATCCACTGAAATTTCTGACATGGAAGACCCTTTTCTTAATTGCCATTACCTCATCTAGGAGGATTTCAGAATTACAGGCCTTATCTATTCGTCCCCCGTACTTGATTTTCCACAAAGATAGTGTTTCTCTCAGAACCATCCCCCTCTTTCTTACCCAAGGTGTGTTCAGAGTACAATTTGAATCAATCCACAGAGCTTCCTGTACTCTTCCCCAATCATTGCAACAAGGCAGAGTATACAAGTTCCATCAACTGGACATTCATAGACAATTACATTTTTATTTACACAGGACCAAGGACTTCAGAAAATCTGACCAATTGTTCATATCCTTTGCAGAGAATAAGAAAGGTTGTTCAGTCTCCAAAGTGACTTTATCTAAGTGGCTTTCAGACACTATTATATACGCCTACGATATGCGGAACAAAAACCTTCCAGGAAAAATTAAAGGACACTCAACTAGGGCCTTGGCTACCTCTCTTGCTTTTCAAGCCAGTATGCCTTTAGATTCTATGTGGCAGCTACATGGGCCCAATCCTCATACTTAAAGTAGATGTGGCATCCTGGAACAGGGCATTCTTTGGTTTCACGGTACCGAAGAGTTTTTTTTCTAGTGAGCCACCCAAAAACAGGTTCTGGGGACGCGGTCCCAAACAGCAAGAACGAAGCTGAGATAGGGACAGCATAACATAAAGAAGTTATGTACTCACCATAACTTTCCATGTTTGTTGTCCTTGATCTCGCCTTCCTTCCTTACGTCCCATCCTCCTTCCCCCTTCTTGTAGGATTGAGAGGAATTTCTTTTTATTGGCTACACTGGCTGAGTTTCCGTTTATCATACCAGTTGGTTAGACCTAGTCTCCCCTTCTTTCTCTTGCTGATTGTTTACACCTTTATATGCAGGTGTTATCTTGTATGTAAAATATAGTCATTTTTTTACCTGCATACTTTAGTGTTGGGTTATCACAAACAAGGTATGAGTAACTACTGCTAGGCATGTTGGGATAGGGGCTAGCCTCGAGCCAGTAAAAGCTCTCGAGCTATAGTATACGGCCGAGTTGGAGCCATGGATTGGCTCTGAACCCAAACAGCAAGAAGGAAGGTGAGATAAAGGACAACAAACATGGAACGTTATGGTGAGTGCATAACTTCTTTTTTTTTTGCTTCCAGTGCAGTTATTGCCAAGTCTCATTTTCTCTTGTGCATTTTGTATTAAGAGTTTGCTTTAAATTATTTGCTGTCTCCTACCTCCCACAAAACCCCGTTTGATCTCACTGGATGATTCTTGGTAGGATGTTACAAATTCCTCTGCTATTTTCATATAGCATTTGTAATCATGATTAAGTATAGAAATTGGTCTATAAGGGGTAAGGTTCCTTCAGGTTCTTCCCCTCTTTATAGGTAACCACAATTATTGCTCCCCCAACCATATGTTTGGTGGAGGATCCTCTTCTAATATTTTATTGAATACTTTTCTACTTTTCTCCAACTGTCACCCTCTTTTTTTTTTTTTTTTTTTGCGCTAGCACTCACCATTCGATAGGTAATCTGTCGCTTCCAGGATATTTCTCTCTTGCCATTTTCCCCCATGCTGTTCCAATCTCTTGTCTGCTTATTGGAATTAACCTCTTCCTTTCTTCGTCAGTTTTTTCTATTCTTGGATATTGCCAGTATTCATTCTCTGTCTTCTCCTCCTGTTCTGTATTCTTTTCTTTAGCTTCTCACAGAACAGTTTAATTTTTAGCAGCATTTCCCCTGCTGTCATAATCTTCCCATCTCTTTCATAATATGTTGTGTTGTCCTATCTTGTATTCATTCATTGCTGGTTGGGTTCGGAACTGAGAATCTGTTCTGACTCTGCCTATACAAAAACTCGAGCGCTTCCACTGGCTCGAGGATATACCCTATCCCATCATGCTCCTGGAAGAATACCCAGATCTCGTTTGCCGCTAAACAAGATCGGGTACTCCACGCAGGCTCTTGGCTAAGTGGAAACTTCCTTTCTATATTGTTCGTTGTTGCTGTTTGTTTTTCTGGTGGCCGTCTATCACTAGGCCTGATGTTCATCATATTTCACTGTTGCAGTCATTACATTTGGGGTAATCTGCTGGCAAGTTGCCCTCAGTCGGCCTGATTAACAAAGTCTTGGGTCCTGTGTCGGTTGATGTCTCTTCTTCCATGATGTCAGGTCGTCAGGGGTATAAAACATGCAGCCGATGCCATTACATCACATGTTCATTGTGTTTCACTGTTGCAGTCATTACACTTGGGTTATCCCACCGGCAGGCGACCCGCAGTTGGCCCGAGTTCCAAAGTCTTGGTCCGGCGTCTGTTGCTGTCGCTTCTTCCCTGACATCAGTGCGCCAGGGGTATAAAAGCTGCAACCAATGCCATTTTCTCCAGTCTTTCTTGCCACATGGTGCCCAAAGCAAAAGCAGTTTGCACGTGCCGGTCGGCCGACTCCTGTAAGATTTTCAAAATTGAGTTTCAGAACCGAAGTCTTCAATAAAGCTCAAGTATCCCGTTGGGTAAACTTTCTTGCTCCAGACCGATGTCATTAAAAGTTAATAATTGTATTTCTTGTGGGAAGCAAATACCTCATAAGGACTTTCACTCTTAATGTATTCCTTGCCCTAGGCCCTGACCACGACGTTACTAGTTATCGGTTTTGTGCTAGATTCAATAAACGCACTATTAAACGTCAGTTTGAATTTGCTTAAACATTATTTTGGCTGAAGGTTTAATTACATAATGCTGTCGGAACAACCGACAACCAGAACTTATAAAAAACGCAAAGACAAAGAAAAGGACAGGCATCCGAGGTCCAAAACCGACGACAAAGCCTCTCTAGGCTAGTCGCCGGTTCTCAGTGAGGCGCTTTCGCAGCCCCTGACACCCGCTACTTCAGAGCCACAGGCCACAACCGACAGCCACGTTGGAGACACCGAGGCCTGTGGAAACTCAAGGTATTGGGCCTACGGAAACTATACCCTCAGATGGGTCCGGAGCTGCTGAGCAGGCATCGGCTTCTGAGGGTGTTTTCAGACCTTCACAGCTTACAATTAAGTCCACTACAGCAGCAAAGGTAAAGTCAAAAACTCCATTAAAGACAAGGAAACAAGTACAGCATTCTCCAGAACAGTCATTCATGCCAAAGAAACAGATGCTTAAACTGGCTGAAGACCTAATTACTTTAATCAGGGGTTCCCATCCCCCTCCTGACAAAAGGCCTAGCAAGACACTGATTATGATTCCTCCGACCAGGTTTCCATTTCCTCTGATTCCTCTTCTGATCAGGGATATTCTCTCCCTCCCTATGAGGACTCTGATGCAGAAGAGTCCATATCTTCCGCCTGAGGATTATTCTTTTGGGGAAACCCTGCACACCATGAGGGAGCATTTCCATTGGGAGAGCCAGGATTATTCAGAATCCAAGAAAAGGCTCAGAGACTTCCTTTTATTGCCTCAGCACAGGCCCCTAGCTACCCCCGCTGTGCTTGATATTTTGTTTTTTTCTGAATCCAGTCCGTCTCCTGATTCTTTACCTCCTGCACCAGTCAAGCCACACAGGTACTACTACAGAGTCCCTGACTCTCATAAATGTCTTTACAAAAACCCAGCTGCAGACCCAGAAACAATTTCTTAGGGTCCTAAGTGGGTTAAGGCTTCCACTGCTAAAAATCCTGTCCCCTCAGATAGGGATTCCAGAGCTCTGGACAGATGGGGGAAAAAAGTTTACACTTCTGCTACTTTAGCTGTAAGAGCTTTAAACTGTCAGTTTCACATGCTTAAATACCAACAGTACCTCATGTCATTGTTAAAACAGAAAATGGTTGCAAATACAGAAAGACCTGACAGTAAGGAAATGCAGGATTTATTGCATGCAATTGAACAAGTGGGAAAGCATACTCTGCAATGTGGTTTTGATTCATTAGAGGCTTCTTGTAGAGCCGCAGTTACAGGCTCTGTTATTTGAAGGCATGCTTGGTTGAAAGAACAAAGTTTACCTGACCATGTTAATGTAAAATTATTGGATGCCCCATTACAGCATGATACTTTGTTTGGTGTTAAGGCAGAAGAGGTGTTAAAGAAAATGGAGGATAAAGCAAAGTCAATGCAGACAGTGAAAGATTTCTTACAGGTTCAACCACCTAGATTTAGCAGAAACTGGCCTTTGAAAAATTGGTCTTTTCCAGTGTCGGGCCACAAAGAGGCAGATACAGACGCCCAAGAGGCAAATCTCAGCCCCAAGGCTCCTACAGACCTAAACAATGGGGTGCTTCAGCCCCCAAAGGAGGGGAAGACAAATCACAACCTTATAGGAAACGGTTCCAATTACTTCCCTCTGCAAATGCCAAGCACTTAACTTTTGACAGCACCCCTAGGGGAAAAGCTAGCACTTTTCTCAAAAAATTGGCCCATGATCACCCAGGACCAATGGGGTGCTGAATATTGTTTCTCAGGGTTACAGGTTCCACTTCCACATGCTTCCAAAACTAAAAGGTATGCCAGACCTGCTACAAAACCAAAGGGCAGAGGCACAAAAGCAGATTGCTGCTCTTATGGACATGGGAGCTATTCAAAAAGTTCCACAGCAAGAACAGGGACAAGGATTTTACTCAAAACTTTTCTTAGTACCCAGAAAGGACAAAGCCTGGAGACCAATACTGGACCTGTCACTTCTAAATACTTTCCTGGATGTTCCAAAATTCAAAATGTTAACACTACAGCAACTTTTGCCCATGCTGGGCAAGAAGGCTTGGCTAGTTAATTTGGACCTCAAGGAGACATACCTGCATGTCCCAATCGGACAATCTTGCAGAAGATACCTCATATTCATAGCAGGATCAATGCATTACCAATTCTCTGCACTGCCCTTTGGCTTATCTACTGTGCCCGGGGTCTTCACAAAATGCCTGGCACCAGTAATTGCACTTTGCTGACAAAAAGGAATTCAAATATATCCCTACTTGGACGACTGCCTTATTCAAGCAGAGAGCAAGGACATTCTTCTAAAGCATCTGGCATTTGTAAAGAGATTACTAATTTGCCTATGGTACACAGTAAACGAAAAGAAATCAAAACTAGTGCCCTCTCAAGAGGTAATATTCCTGGGTGCAAGCTTAAATACAACTGCAAAGATGGCTTATCTCACGCCATACAAAGGCAACTGACTCATCACTTTCAAATGATGGCAAAAAAAAACGCAGCTCCCTGCAAGAAAAATTCTGCAGGCCCTGGGCTTCATGGCATCATGCATTCTACTAATTCCATATACAAAACTGCATATGAGGAAACTACAATGGCATCTAAAAAGTGTTTGGACTCAGCATCGTCACAGCCTGGAGACAATCAAACTTTAATTCCCTGCCTACAACAGGAGTTTCGATGGTGGTCCCAGGCCTGTTATCACAACAAGGGACAGCCTTTCACCTTGCCCACAGCCAGGCAGACAATAACAATGGATGCATCGGATTATGCCTGGGGGGCACATATGGCAGGAAAATGTATTCAGGGCGCGTGGCCCAAGGAACAAATGCATCTTCACATCAATCAAAAAGAGATGCTAGCTTTACAGAATGCCCTGACAGCTTTCAAGGACCCAATACATCCAGGGCACCTATTAATGAAGACTGACAACACCACAGTTATGTGGTACATAAACAAGCAAGGGGGCACACATTCCTACCCCCTATGCAGACAAGCCATGACTTTGTGGAACACAGCACTGACCTATCAAGCACATCTGCAGGCACAATTCTTGCCAGGAACAAAAAATACACCAGCAGACGAACTAAGCAGAAATCTCATGGATACTCACAAATGGAAGCTAAATCAACAAGTGTTCAGCATGATACCGAGGAAATGGGGACGCCCAGACATAGATCTTTTTGCCTCCCCTCACATTTACCAAATACAGAAATTTTGCACAAGAAGTTATCACCCTCAAGCATGGAAGGTGGATGCTCTATCATTCAGTTGGAAAGGCCTGACAGTCTACGCCTTCCCTCCGATGCCTCTTCTCACCAAGGTGCTACTAAATGTCAGACAAGAAAGGCCAAAAATGATCCTGATTGCACCAGACTGGCCACGCCAGCATTGGTACCCAATCCTAAAGAATTTGTCTCAAGGCCCAACTTAGCTTCTACCTCAAATTCCTCATCATCTGACGCAACAAAGCAATCAGATTCTGCACAGTTAACTCAGAACCTTAAACCTGGCAGCATGGCAGATAATGTAGCCACTCAGACTGCACCTCTCTCTAAAGCTGTTATGGATGTCATTTTAGAAGCCAGGAGACCCAGCACTAGGGAATCTTATGCAGAAAAATGGAAAAGATTCTGTGCTTGGAACCAGGCACAAGGGCTCGAACCATTAGTTCCTAATATACCTCAGTTTTTACAATAACTAACTGAGATGCTGGACAAAGGCTTATCTTTTTCATCTATTAAAGTCCATGCCTCTGCCATTTCAGTTCATTACAATACGGAACCTCCAATTTTTTCATATCCACTACTACGACAGTACCTCAGAGGGGCAAAAAATATAAGACCCCCAAGGAGAGCACCAGTACCTACTTGGGACCTCAATTTTGTTTTAGAAAAACTAACTCTGCCTCCTTTTGAACCAGCCAGCACAGCTGATCTAAAATTCTTGTCATGGAAAACTGCTCTGCTCCTAGCAATAACTTCAGCAAGAAGAGTCTCAGAGTTACAGGCATTAATGGCTGTGGAACCTTTCCTCATTTTTCATCAGGGCAGGGTTTCTCTTAGGATAAACCCAACTTTCATGCCAAAAGTGGTCTCCAGTGTGTCCTTAAACCAAACCATTCATTTACGTACTTTTTACCCAAATCCCCACAGTAAAGGGGAGAGACTTCTGCACGCTTTGGATATTCACAGACAGCTACGTTTCTACTTGGACAAAACAAAAGCTTTCAGAAAAACTGAGCAACTGTTTGTAGCATATGCAAGGGAAGCCTATTACAAAGCAGACAATCTTGAAATGGATAGGACACTGCATCCTCTTCTGTTATGTACAACATGGCAAATCAGTGCCTAAGGGCATTAGGCCTCATTCTACCAGAGCAGCAGCCACTTCGGCAGCTTTCCTCAGAGGAGTACCAACCAAAGACATTTTAGAAGCTGCAACCTGGAGCTCAGTGCACACTTTCACCAAGCACTACCACTTGTCTCTCTACTCTAAATCCAGAGCAGGCTTTGCCACTGCAGTTCTGCAGGGCTTGTTAGCCTCTCCAAATCCAATTTAGACCCAGCCACCCAACCTCAGCTTTGGGATTCTACCCAAGTGTAATGACCAACCGTGAAACACTATGCACATAGTACAGTTGTGTACCTACCATAAATGTAGATGTCCGAGTGTATTCACTGTTGCAGTCCACACTATCCCCCTTTTTCATTTCTGGGACTTTTCTGTACTTCTCATCTCTTTACTACCTATGTGGTGTATTTGCTTGTAGATGAAGGAAATGTTTTTAGTAACATATGCATGTTTTTTGGCATAATTTTATCTTTCCAGCCTTCCTATCTGGGGGCACCTGACATCTGTGGCAAGAAAAACTGAAGAAAATGGCATCTGTTGCAGCTTTTATACCCCTGGCGCACTGACATCAGGGAAGAGGCGACAGCAACCGACGCCGGACCAAGACTTTGGAACTCGGGCCGACTGCCGGCGGGATAACCCAAGTGTAATGACTGCAGCAGTGAATACACTCTAACATCTACATTTATGGTAGGTAGACAACTGTACTTTTCTTGCCGTGCGGTGCCCGAAGCAGTTCGCAAGTGCCGGTCGGCCAACTTCTGAAATTTTCGTTTTCGATTTTCAGAACCGAAGTCTTCAACTAAAAGCTAAGTACCCCGTTGGGGAAACTTTTTTTTGCTCCTTACCGATGTCAGTAAAAGTTAATTGTATTACTTGTGGGAAGCAAATACCTCATAAGGGTTTTCATTTGTACTGTATTCCTTGTCTAGGCCCTGACCAAGACGTACCTTGCTGTCGGTTTTGTGCTTTATTTAATCAGTGTACTATCTGTCGTCGGTACAGTCTTGCTTCAAAAGATTTCAGTTCTCAGTTTATCCAGAAATGACAGTTAGCCATCCAACTACTGGAACACCGAAAAAACGCAAAGAAAAAGACGGAGGATGTTGAGGTCCAAAACTGCCTACAATGCTTCACCTAAGCCAGTCGCCAGTACTCAGTAAGGCACTTTCGCAGTCCCTGATACCCGCTACTTCTGATTCGCAGGCCTCTACCGAGACCCATTTGGAGTCTGGTATGCCACGAGATACTTCACATATGGAACCCGCGGATGTCTCTACCTTGGAAGGGTCCGGAGCCGCTGAGCAGGCCCCGGCTTCTGAGGGTGTATTCAGGCCTACAGACTTGCTTATTAAACAGACTCCAACTTCAGTGCTAAGGCCTAAATCTCGATCTATGTCTCAAAAACGTCGCCAGGGCCACATGTTCAGGCCCCTATGCCTAAAAAACAAATGATCAAAATGGCTAAAGATTTAATTACTCTAATCAGGGGTAGTCGACCACCCCCCTCCAAGAGGCCTAGGATTGAATTTGACTATGAATCTTCTGAACAGGACTCTATTTCTTCGGACTCATCCAATGATCTGGATTTGTCCATACCTACTTATGAGGACTCTGATGCAGAGGATTCCATTCCCTCTGCTTCTCCGCCTGAGGATTTCTGTTTTGGGGAAACTTTGCTTACCTTAAGGGAACATTTCCACTGGGAAAGTCAGGATTTCTCTGAATCCAAAAAGAGGCTTAGGGATTTCCTTCTTCAGCATAGGCCTTTGGCTATACCTCCTGTACTAGATATTGTTGATGTGTTTTCGGAATCCAGTATGGCCCTTTGATTCCTTGCCTCCAGCCGCTAGCAAACCAGACAGGTACTACAGGGTTCCTGACTCCCACGAATTCCTTGTCAAGAATCCTGTTGCGGACCCTGAAACCATTTCTCAGGGGCCTAAGGGCATTAAGGCTTCTACTGCTAAAAATCCTACCCCTTCTGATAGATTCCAGGGCACTGGATAGATGGGGTAAAAAGGTTTATACTTCTGCAACCTTAGCAATCAGGGCTTTAAACTTTCAATTTCATATGCCAAGATATCAACAGCATATCATGGGACTGCTTAAACAGAAAATAATGATGATTTCTGGCTGTGTGGAGAATCAAGATTTGCAGGATTTATTGCATTCAGCTGAACAAGTTGGCAACCATACTTTACAATGTGGTTTTGATTCTTTAGAGCCCTCTTGTAGGGCTGCTGTTACTGGGTCTGTGCTTAGAAGCCATGCTTGGCTTAAGGAGCAATCTCTGCCTGATCATGTTAAAGCAAAACTTTTGGATGCTCCTTTACAGCAGGACCACCTATTTGGCAATAAGGCTGAAGAAGTTCTAAAAAATATGGAAGCTGAAGCTAAATCTATGCAAACTGTGAAAGATTTCTTACAAGTGCAACCTCCTAGATTTAGTATGCAGTGGCCTACTAAGAACTGGTCCTTTCCAGCTCCTTCCAGAGCCACTACGGCCAAACCCAGATATTCCAAAAGCACCAGGTTTCAGTCCCAAGGGACTTTCAGAACTAAGCAATGAGGTGCTTCCACTTCCAAATCTGGAAACAACAAGGCACCACCCTATGGTAAACATTCTCAATGACTTCCCTTTGAAATTACCAAGCACTTGCGTCTTAGCCGCCCCTTTGGGGCGGAACTGGCAATTCATTCAAGAAACTGGCAGCTTATAACCCGGGACAAATGGGTTTTAAATAGTGCCCCAGGGATACAAATTTCATTTCCACACGCTGCCAACTCCAAACAGGTGGCCAGACCTGCCCCTAAATCAGTGGACAGAGGCTCAGAAACAAGTACTTTCCCTCCTAAACATGGGGTCTATTCAACTAGTAACAGAAGAGGAAAATGGACATGGTTTCTATTCCAGACTTTTCCGGTACCCAGAAAAGACAAATCATGGCAACCAATTCTGGACCTGTCTATTCTAAACACCTTTCTGGACATTCCAAAATTCAAGATGCTGACTCTTCACCAGTTACTTCCTATGCTGGGCAAGGATGCCTGGTTGGCAACTCTCGACTTAAAAGGCTTACCTGCATATCCCAATCAGGGAATCTTGCAGAAGATTCCTATGCTTCAAAGCAGGCTGCATGCATTATCAGTTCTCTGCACTGCCCTTTGACTTGTCTACTGCACCCAGGGTATTCACAAAGTGCCTGGCTCCAGTAATTGCATTTTGCAGGCAAAGAAATATTCAAGTATATCCATACCTAGACGATTGTCTAATTCAGGCAGAAAACCAGGCCATTCTTCTAAAACATCTGGCGTTTGTAAAAAGAGTTCTAACCTGTCTAGGGTACACCATAAACGAAAATAAATCTCAACTGGTACCCTCTCAAAAGATTACATTCCTGGGTGCAAGCTTGAATACAACTGCTCAGATGGCTTTCCTTACGCCAGAAAAGCAAATTAATTTGGTGACTTCAAACAGGTGGCCACAAAAACCCTGCTATCTGCAAGGCAAATACTGCAAGCCTTGGGGTTCATGGCCTCCTGCATTCTTGTAATTCCACATGCAAGACTGTATATGAAGAAACTTCAGTGGTACTTAAATATTTTATGGAGTCAACATTGTCACAGCCTGGAAACAATGATTCCTATCATACCTTGCCTGCAACTAGAGTTCCTATAGTGGGCAGAGGCCTGCCACCAAAACAAGGGACTGCCACTCACACCACCCCTGCCGCCCAAACCCTAACTACAGACGTATTAGACTATGCTTGGGGGGCTCATCTGGCAGGGAAGTGCATTCAGGGCAAATGGAGCCCAAATCAAATTCACCTTCATATCAATCAAAAAGAAATGCTATCTTTACAGAATGCATTGACAGCCTTCAAGGACTACCTTCATCCAGGACAATTACTGATGAGGATGGACAGCACCACAGTTATATGGTACATAAACAAGCAGGGGGGGCACACATAACTACTTCCTCTGCAGACTAGCCCTGTCATTGTGGAACACGGCCTTGAGCTGCCAAGTACAACTACAAGCACAATTCCTGCCAGGAAAGCAGAATGTTCTGGCAGACGACCTAAGCAGTAATCTCACGGACCCTCACAAATGGAAGCTGGAAGCACGGATTTTCAACATGCTGACACGCAAATGGGGGAGACCAGACATAGATCTTTTTGCCTCACTCCAGAACTACCAGTTGGACAAATTTTGCACAAGAATTCATCACAAAAAAGCCTGTAAAGTGGATGCTCTATCATTTCAGCTGGAAAAACCTATCAGTCTATGCTTTTCCCCCTCTTCCTCTGCTCTCTAAAGTTCTACTAAAAGTCAAACAGGACAAACCAAAAATTGATTGCTCCAGACTGGCCTTGCCAATGCTGGTACCCACTCTTGTGCAGTGTGTCACACATTTCTCCATGGCACCTGCTTGACACCTTCCTTAGTATCTCAGCAGGAGAACCAAATTCTGCACCCTCAGCTCCAATCATTGAATCTTGCAGCTTGGCTAATCACTTAAATTCCCCCCTAAGCATCCCTCAGCAAACCTGTGATGGATGTCATTTTGGAGGCGAGAAGACCTAGTACTAGAAAATCTTATGCTGACAAATGGAAAAGATTCTGTGCCTGGAATCAATCTCAAGGGATGAGTACAGCAGTGCCCAATTTACCTCAGATTTTGCAATACTTAACTGAGATGCATCACAAGGGCCTGTCTTTTTCTTCCATAACAATCCATGCCTCAGCCATTTCAGCTCATTACAACACAGACTCCACACTCTTCTCTCATCCTCTTCTGAAGCAGTATCTCAGAGGGGCCAAACACTTGAGACCACCAAGGAGAGCTCCAACCCCTGCCTGGGACCTTAACTTTGTATTGGAGAAACTCACTCTACCAACTTTCGAGCCAGCTGCAACTGCAGACTTAAAATTTCTTTCCTAGAAAACAGCCTTCCTTTTAGCTATCACTTCAGCTAGAAGGACATCTGAATTACAGGCCTTATGGCAGTGGAGCCTTTCATCATCTTTCGTGCGGACAGGGTGTCACTCAGGACCAATCCATCATTTGTGCCCAAGGTGGTATCCTATGTGGCTCTTAATCAGTCCATTCATTTGCCAACTTTCTTTCCCACTCCACAGAACAAGGGAGAGCGGATTCTGCATTCATTGGATGTACACAGACAACTTAGATTCTACTTGGACAGGACTAAATCTCAAAGAAAACCTGAACAACTGCTGGTAGCATTTACTGCAGGGGCAGAGAGGAAGGCTATTTCAAAGTAACCTATTTCTAAATGGATAAGCCATTGTATTCATTTCTGTTATAAGCACCATGGAAAACCTATCCCCCAGGGGATCAGATCTCATTCCACCAGGGCTGCATCTACTTCAGCAGCCTTTCTCAGAGGTGTTCTACCAGGGATATTCTAGAAGCTGCTACCTGCAGTTCAGTTCATACTTTCACCAGGCATTATCGCTTACCAATTTTCACTAAATCTAGAGCTGGCTTTGCCACTGCTGTTTTGCAGGGCCTTATAGCTGCTCCTAATGCTGTATAAATCCATCCTCCCAACCTTGGCTTTGGGAATCTACCCAAATGTAATGACTGCAACAGTGAAACACGATGAACATAGTTCAGTTGTGTACTCTTACCATAAATGTAGATGTTAGAGTGTATTCACTGTTGCAGTCCTGGTTACCCTCCCTCCAACCCCCTGTTTTTTTTTTAACTATACCTCTTCTTTCTTTTACTATGCTTAAAAGCCTTTTTGGTATATTTGCTTTTATTTGGAGGTATATTTTTGTGTTTCTGACTAGATAGATATATAGATATATGTATTTTATTCCCCATTTGGGGGGCACCTGACATCTGGGGCAAGAAAAACTGATGTGATGGCGTCGGCTGCATGTTTTATACCCCTGACTACCTGACATCATGGAAGAAGACATCAACCGACGCAGGACCCAAGACTTGGTTAATCAGGCCGACTGAGGGCAACCTGCCAGCAGATTGCCCCAAATGTAATGACTGCAACAGTGATTACACTCGAACATCTACATTTATGGTAAGTGTACACAACTGTACTTTTTTCTTCTATCCCCTATCCCGGCAAAGTCGTTTGTTAGAGAATTTGAAATAGTTTCCCTTTTCTTATCTTCTTCGGGTATTCCGTTTGAGTTAGAGGGCTCCCTTCGGCCCATTTAAGTTAGAGGGCTCTTTTCGGCCCATTTAACTTAGAGGGTTTTTTCCCCCCTTACCACCTCTTATATTAGTATAATAATATACATCATTTCTATGTTAGTGTTTTAAGGTTAGTTTCCTGTTAACTGTATCTAGATAAAAAGTGTTTTTTTTCTTGTGTTTTTTTGGTAGTGTGCTATACTGGTAGAGCTGTCTAAAGGATCTTAAAGAAAGGAAACCTTCGGGTTCCAAAAAATGTGACAAGTGTAGTAAAAAAATGTCAACTGATGGACACACCCAGCTGTGTGTATTTCTTGGCTGCTGTCCACCTTCAGGAGTCTTGTTCCTTCTATCATGCCTTTAGTTCTAGTGTATTGATAGAAGGAACAAGCTCATTGTCAGAGGTTTCTTAAAAACCCCTTTTTCTGCGGCTTTGGAAGAGAGTCGGGGTACCTCAGAAACTTCTGAGAAATCCACGTCCTCCAGATCGAAAAAGTAAGTAAGAGGACGTTTTCTGCTGCTTCAATGTCAGAGCCGACAAAAAAACGGGCCAAAGACTCGTCTTTGGACCTGAAGGCTTTTGGGCCTGAGAAATCTACCTCTTTGGTTCTAATTGTGATCCCGGAACCAACAGAGTTTCAATTTTGGAGCCGTTCCCCAGTCTTAAGATCTCCGCTGTTACAGCCTGTGAGGTCTCTGACTATCCTCCAGAAGCCTTTTGGACGACAATGTGGAGCGAGTGGTGAAGAGGCTTTTATGGACGCTAGTGCTGGCCAAAATACTGTTGACTCTGGCCCATTCTGCGTCTTTGAAGTCTGCTTGCTTGGACCCGATTTGTAGCAGAACCGTCTGTGCTGAGCCCTACTCTAGGATAGTCGGACCTGACTACTGCTCCGACCTCAGCTCCATCCGAAGTCGAAGGGTTTAGAAGCCGGTGTTCTCCTGTTGGATCCGGGGAGGAGAGTCAGGCTGGACAGTTGTCTGATCCAAATTTACCTCTCGCGGCTTTGGCACAGATGAGCTCGGCAACTAGATTGGCCTCAGAGCCCCACTGCCTTGGTTCGGGGGGGGGGTTCTGGTTCCTTGGATCCAGAGGCCTCCTCGTATCAGGAACAGGGGGATTTCAAGGTGATTTGTGCTGTCACCCTGACTGCTCTGCTTTCAGGTCCTAGTACTCTTTCCTCCAAAGGCACCAGTGTCCATCTCAATACCATTGCTTCCACCCAGGTGTGGAGACCCAAAACCCCAGGACACCCCATTGGGTGAAGCAATCTCTTCTGAAACCTCACCATAGTACCCCTCTGAGGAGGTCCCTAGGAAGGGGTTATGCAAAAGGAAGCATTTAGACTCCCCTGAGGAGTCTGTCATGTCAGACATGGACCTAGATGAGTCGGAATGGTCCCCATGGTCACCCTCTGAGGGTGTCTCCTTTGCAGCCATCCTAGCGATCCTCAGAGAGGTGGCTGGAAGTCCATCAACCCTTCTGAGGATGAGTCTGTGTACCCGGAAGCTTTTGGGTCTCGCCCTTCCATCTGTTGGGTGTCTGCCTTTTGACCAGCTCATGATCATAGTTGGAAGGCGTGGGGCTCTCCGTATTCGGTGGAACCTGTTCCTAGGAGGCCAAATAAATTCATTACTCTGCACCCAGATAGGAGTACCTCACAAAAGGTGTCCCTGTAGATGCTATGGTGGTGGCGGCAGCTACCAAAAAATTGTCTGAGACTTCGTCATCTGTCCATCCACTCAATAAAGAGTCTGAAATGATGGACAGATGCAGAAGGCATATGTTTTTGTCAGCTTCCTTTGCCCTTAGGTCACTGAACTACCTAACCCATTTCACTAGGCTTCAGAGGGATCTCCTGAAAGAGCTGAGATACTCTCCAAAGTTCTGCAGCTGCTGGGGTTTCGGACAAGTGTCCTCCCAGATCTCCACCTTAAACTCTGTGGTAAACTCCTCCATGCAACTTATTTCTTATGTAGCCGATGGAGCGAGCAGGGCAGCGTTTACAGGAATTTCCTTAAGGAGGCATTCCTGGATGCACTTATGTGACTTTGCAGAACCTTTCATGTCTTCTTTTATTAATGTCCCTTTTTACGGCTAGTCCTTGTTCAGGCCAAAACTGAAAGACACTCTGACCAGGTGCGAGCAAGAGGGAAAGACTCTTTCTGCTGCTGGAATCAGTTTCTCCCTCCCAGGCCTTATCCCAAAAGCCAGAATGTGGTTCCGTAAGTCCCTGAGAGCCTTCCCGGATGCACATGGTGATTCTTCCTCCAGGGGCAGAGGGGGAAGTAACAATGGAAGACGCCGACCATGCGGCAGAGGGGGGTCTGCAAAACCAGGGTGACAGGGATTCCTTCCTTGGTAGGCCCTTCCAGCATTCCTGAATGGAGACCCCATCTGTCCACCTCTGAAAGCAGTCAGGGGTCGCTTGTCGTTGTACCCAAATGCCTGCCTAAAAATAAGAGACAAGTGGGTACAAGCAATCATATTCAGAGGTTACTTCATACCCTTTTCCTCTCCTCTCTGTTAGGAAAAAAAAAACAGTCCCAGATGTTCCACCCTGTCAAAGGGACCATGCAACCCTAGAAGCACAAAGGTTGATAGAAAAGAGAGTCATCCAAGACGTCCCTGCAGGCCAAATTGGATCCAGAACTTATTCAAGGTTTTTTTTTAGTTCCAAAAAAGACAGTGGACTGGAGACCCATTCTGGATCTCGGCAGATTAAATAAATCTGTCAAGAAGTCAAAGTTCAAGATGGTGACACTGCAGTTGATACTCCCCTTTCTGGGGAAAGACAATTGAATGTGCTCAATAAATCTCCAGGATGCATACTACCACATAAAGATGAACAGGCGATCCAGGAGTAATTTACATTTTCGGCTGGGAACCATTCACTACCACTTTTGAGCTCTGTCCTTTGGTCTCACTACAGCCCCAGAGTGTTCACCAAATGCATGGCAGTAGTCAGGGCTCACTTGAGGCGTCTAGGATTCTGGATGTTTCCGTACTTAGACTGGCTCCTAACTGCCACTAACAAGCCTCTACTAACAGTGAGAGACACCACCATTCATCTTTGCTGTCAACTAGGCATTACAAAAAATCTCAGTCAGCCTTGTTGCCATCACAGCATATTGCCTTCATAGGGACAGACTTAAATACAAGGCAAATGTTAGCCAAACTTCCTCCCGAGAGGGTTCAAACCTTACATCAGCAAGTCACAAACCTCTTAATGAAGAAAAAAGTGCAAGCCAAGGTTATTTTGAAAGTTTTAGGTACCATGGCGGCAGCAAAAACCTTGGTACCCTTAGCTCATCTACACAAGGATTTCTACAGTGGCTACTTTTCACCCAGTAGTCTATGCAGGAGCTGCCCATGTCTCACAAGATTATCATAACTGACTCCTGCAAGAGGGATCTGGACTGGTGGCTTCACTCTGCTTAGGTGGATTTAGGCAGACTGTTCATTTTTCCACAAACAGCTACAGTGATCACGGATGCTTCCCAGAGGGGGTGGGGGGCATTATCTGGGGAAGATGGTCCAAGGCGTTTATCAGGAATATGAGAATCACTTGCATATCAATGTCCTAGAGATGAGAGCGGTGCTTTTGGCGTTGCTAGCATTCCAGCACTCTCTTCCACTTAGGAACAATTGCAATCCAGACAGACATGTCAGTGGTGTGGTATATAAACAAACAAGGAGGAACCGAGTCTTATTCCCTATGTCAAGAACCCCAAAGAGTATGGCAGGGGGCAGTTTCTTCCCGTTTTCTGATGGCAACTCACATCCCTAGGGAATCCAGTGTGATGGTAGACAGATTCAGCAGAGCTATTCTAATGCCTCATGAGTGGTCCCTAAAACAGGAAGTTGCGGAGCAGAGTTTCTGTTATTGGGGCCAGCCTTGCTGCGACCTCTCTGCCACATCCATGAATCCCAAATGCAGCAACTACTTTGCCCTGATCCCCCTGCCAAGGGAGTCACCGAGGGGATGCACTTATACACTATTGGCCCCTGGGCCTTCTCTGTGCCTTTCCTCCTCTTCCCTTGATTCTCAAAGTCCTTCAGAAAGTCAGCACGTTGAGGAGCAGTTTGATACTCATTGCCCCATACTGGCCTCATCAGATTTGGTTCCCTTCTGTATGGCCCCATCTCCAGAATGAGCCGTGGGTTCTGGACCCAGTTTTAGACCTCCTGACTCATCCGTCAGGGACGCTGCATCTGTCAGTTCTAACCATCAAACTGACAGCTTGGCTGCTCCACTTCCACTCCTAGCCAGGTTTCCAGATATTTCCCCTGCAGTGAAATATATTTTGATTTTCGTCCCTTAAGGCTTCAACCAGAAAGCTATATGCTAGTAAATGGAAAAGATTCTTCCCATTGGGCACTCAATCACATTGATCCTTTCACTGCTCCTGTAACAACGGTATTAGACTTCCTAGCAAAACTTTTCAATGAAGATGCAGCAGCAGCTACCATTCAAGTTCAATTAGCTGCTATATCAGACTATCATACTGGAGAAATGTCATGTCCCACAGGCTTTGCAAAGCTTTTTTGAAAGGTACCTTTTTACTAAGGCCTCCAGTGAAAGAGCGACCAGCCCGTTGGGACCTTAACTTTGTGTTGTCCACCTTGATCCTTCCTCTCTTTGAACCTGCATCATCTTGTCAACTAAAATTTCTAACCTGGAAACACACCTTCTTGATGGCCATCACATCTGCTAGATGGGTATCAGAGCTCCAAACTTTGTCAATACCTCCCCCTTACTTGATTTTTCACAAAGATAGAGTATCCCTGAGAACTAACCCTTAATTCCTCCCCAAGGTATGTTCTGAAGCGAATTTCAATCAGCCTTCGCTCCTGGAGGATCGAGCGGTTAGTTGCAAATTGGGCTTTGTTTCTCTGAATCTCTTCCTTAGTTTTTTTTTTTTATTGGGACATAGTTATGTAGTGATGCTACTACTTCTAGTATTTGCAAACAAGATCTGGGTATTCTTCCCAGAGCCTCATGGGATTAGGGTATAGCGTCGAGCCAGTGGAAGCTCTCAAGCTTTTGTACAGGCCGAGTCAGAACCGATTCTCACTTTCAAACCCAGCCAGCAATGAATGAAGGCGAGATGGACAACAAACATGGAATGTTATGGTGAGTACATAACTTCTTATTCCTTTGTCTTTCTCCTGCTGCCTTAATCTTACTGCTAACATTTTAGTTATTCTTGGGTTTTCACTAAAAAAGATCTTTTCTACCACATCTCTCTTGTCCTATACACTTTTATTCTGCCATCCTTATAACAGCCTTTTTATCTTCTGCCGTGTGTCTGTTTTTTGTTTCCTTTTCTTTTCTTTTGCTGTGTCTCCTCCAGTAACTTCCGTCTTGACTCTATTTGTCTCCTGCATTTCTTCGATTGTTTCCAGCTGTTTTACCTTTCCTTTTGTGTCCCATATTTCCCCTGTCTCTGGTATTTCCTCTTCTAACATGTCCTCCAATTTTCTTTCTAGCCATTCCATCTCTTTTTCTGTCTGCAGCAGGTACAAGGGGTATCCTCCAGTGTTTTTTCTCACCTTTATATTAACTTCCAACCTTAATTTTAATTCTGTTACTGCATGGTCCGTCAATGTTGTTGGTACTGTCCTTGTTTTTTTAATTACCACATGGTAATGTTGCTGTGTTATGTATCCCCTGTCTAGACTTGACAAAATGTTCATTTGTAAACAGAAAGTGTTCTTTCCCTTCTGTCTGTGTTCTTCCTTGCCCCTATGTGTATACTTCTCAACCTGGAAACATCAAAAATCTGGGCAAAAGCCCATGAAAAATAGGTACAAATATGTATGCTGATAAATATAAAATTTGCATACATAATTATTTAACCCCACCCACTTCAATGGGATTATGGGGTGTCAACTTTCAAGCTCAAACTGAACAGCCAACCAAAGTATGGCCCCAGCCCAGACCCTGTAGTAAATAATTTTTTTCTTTTGAAATGTTTAGCAATGATGTTCACTGGGAAGGGAGAGGATGATGAACCTTGGGATTTTTGGTGACTTGCAGTATGTGAGTTTTGTGGCAAAAGTAGGGTAATATTCTAATTTTAGTAAAAGAATATTATAGTTTGCTAGGACCTCCAAAAGTTAATCTCCATGGCCTACTGATCAGTGGCATAGCTTGAGTTAGTGCCGCCTGGGGCTGTCTGAGTTTGCCAACCTTCCCCCCTCACAAAATCATGGTCAAATAGGGCACCCCCATACACAGCCCTCCCCCTGCAGCCATTCCAATGTCCCATTACTTGGCTGTATTGCCCCTTTTACCATAAACACTAATGTGCATACTGCTTTAATTCTATGATAACTATTTCGATTTCATTTAAAACTTTTATTTTATAGCACAAAGACTAATAGACATCTGCCAAACAAAAGCATACCGGCTCACAATGAAAATAGACTTAGCATTAAAACTTCTCTGCCCTTGAAACTCGCATTCATTAAAACAGCATTGAAACCCACATTCAAAGAAAATGCATCTGGCCAATGGCGGGTAAAGATTTTACCTTTCAGCTGTTTTCTACTTATAGGCCCCTTGAACACAAAACGTGTTCTTTGGTACACCTTCCTGATTGTATTAAATTACATTCCTTGTATAATGCAGCACACTTGTTGGAGCTAGAGGTGCTGTGTTGTTTTGAACATTTTCCAGTAAGCAGTGAAACAAAATGCATGAACCAATAATGACAAAACTGCCCAATTCAGAACATTTCCATTATAAAAGTATACTCAAACTTCTACAGATATGCGCAATCTTTGCAGATGTAAGTCATGTAAATAATTCCACATTAAAGAGATCTGTAATGAACAGGTTGCTTCCTGCTAATTGTCCTGTTCCTGCTCCCTCCTCTTGTTACACATTTTTTTAAGTATTGTAAAGCTGCTTTTGGGTCAGTCTGCTGGAACATCTTAAATGTAGCTGGATAAATCAGCCTCCATTAAATGCCATTCTCTTTGTATTGCTTGATTACCTGGGCAAATGTAACTTTTCTCCGCTGGGTCTTGAAAAAGAAGTCCTGATGAACAAAAACTCTGTGTCCTAGCATCCATTTTACCACTGGTTTCCAGACATTTCTGCAGAATTAAATTTTTACTTTGTAAGAGTGAAAGCTCACAGTGATGGGTTTGGGGAATCTGTTTAAACCTCTGCCTGTCCCTCTCTACTGTTCTGTGATTGGTCTCTGCTTCTATACCAGCCCATCTTGCACATGTCGTTTATTTGCAGTCATTGCCTTCCCACTTTTCTGATATCCCCATAAATTTGAGGGTTTTGCATCTTGCCTGATCTTCTTAGTCTACTAGTTTTAGTTCAAGACTGTCTAATTTTGCTTCGGTAACTACTGCCTGTGGTTGAAACTTTGTGTTTTCATCTATTAAATTTTTATTTGTATTTTTCTTTAAAACCCTGTTGGATTTTTTTTTTCTCTATTGTGCAGTACCATGTTTTCTTTTACTACTTCTAAGGTCTCTCAGTTCTTTAAATAAGTCTGCTCTTTTCCTGTGCTCTGTTTCCAGCCATTTTCTTTCTTTTCTTTTTGCACACACAACTTTTTTCTCTTTCAGGTTTTTTCCTCATCAGGTGCATTTTACCTTCTCTTCTGGGTTCATGAGTAGAGTATGGATATGCCCTTTTTACTGATTTATTTGCTTTCATGGACCCTAAACTTGTGGATGAAGGTGTGTTCGGGCAGCAACCATAACAGAAGTCCTTTGGATGTTGTTTATTGAAACCTGCGACTAGTGCCATTTCTGTTGACTGTATAGTTATATTTGTATGTTTCCATTTTCTGTTGGACATTTTTTGTTGAGGGCATAAATGTGTGCCTTAATACATTTTTGTAATATAATTCGGTAACATATATTGGATATGTTAATTGTCTTCTCACCATTTTTTGTTTAATTCTTTAAATAGACTTCACATTTGTACAATTGCTGCCATAATTCTTCGATGCAACTTAATGTGATGTAGGTTGCTCAGCTGTAAAGCTTCTTGTGTAAATTTATATGTTCTTTTTGATAAATTGCAATAAACTTATTTACTAGAACTGTTTCCTGGACCTCTGGTGAAAATAGGCTTTGCCCAGTCAGACTGACATCATAGCTATCACAGTGAAGTAAGTAAATAAGTAGAAGTAGACAGTCACCTTCCATGTTTTTAAAATTATTACATTGTACTCTACTTGGAAGTAGAAGAGACCAAGGGTTAAAACCACTCAAATACTTCTATGGGTTGCTCAGAGACACCAAGCATTGCTAGGCAGCAGATAGCTGTTTTGTGTAATATGGTTGTACGCTTTCCTTCCTTCAGTAATTCTGTTGAAGTTGTCTACAATGGGGAGCTGTTTATTTAAATTGTATAAGGGTACTTAACCGTCAATCTGTCTTCTAAACAGCTGGTCCTATTGTGAAGCCCACCATGGTAGCAACATATGATGATCTCATTCTTACTCTCTAATGGATTACGGATCCAATCCTCGGATCCGACTCAGCCACATCTTCCAGACTTCAGATCACAATCTCAAGCTCCTCCCTCTTCCCACAATGCAACACAGCACCTCTAACTCCTAGATCTCGTTTGTCGCCAGACTGATGACGGAAGTTTCCACAGTCTCGAGCTGTAAGGACTTCATTTTTTTATATATATATATCTTCTTAGATGAGTAGTGTTTTAGTGATGGTCCCTTCCTCCCTCTGGTCTTTCTCTTTAGTGTTGGCAAAGGATTTCTCTTAGATAAACTTTATCTCTCCCTGCCTGTTTGCTTAGGCTTTCCTGCCTCCAATGCTTTTGAGTCTCGTTTCCTTAGAAAGTGCTTGCTTTTTTATTTTCACTGTTGCTTGTGACTTCTGTATTCCAGAGCCATTATTTTATATCTGACAACTTCTCTGTTATGTTTTGGGTAGGTTGTTGCAGAGGCGGTTTTCTGGTTTTGTGTGTACAGTCCGTTATGTTGTCTCTCTCCCTTGCATGCTTCTGACAGCTAACTGTTGTACAATTAAACTGTTGTTTTATTAGGGTTGTTATTGCCTCTGTCCTTCCTTGGTCTTTTTTTTTAATCTGTGTAGCTGTCATTCCTCTCACTGTGCAGGGATAATAGACCTTTGAGTTTTCAGCTTCAGTACGTGCAGATTTATTGCTCTACGTGGTCTGGAGGCATGACAGCAGCTTCTGAGGGTTGGAAATGGTAGAAGCTTGTGTTTTACACTTGGTCGCAAAATGCAATTTGTATTGTCTACTTTTTCTGTGAGCGTACCTTGGCTCCCTTCTGTTGAATTATTTGTGTGACATGGAATTCTTCCTCCGGTTTCTCCTCCTCCCCTTCTTGTCTTGGGCTCTGAGGGAGTAGCATTTCAGGTTTAACTGTTTTTCCCTTTAAGGACTCCCTTTTTGGTTGGCAGCTATTAACCTACACCTACCCGTGGCTTCCTTAGCTGTACCATGTGAGCCATTCCTTCAGAAACTCCCATACCTCTTAGTGTGTAGTTTTTTTTGTGAGTAGCGCGTCTTATTTTGAACCAGCGAGGTTAAGCCTAGGAATTCTGATGCACTTTATATGCTTCTGTTGTAGTATGCACCCTTTGACTCGCCATACGGAGTAGTGAATGTCGTCATTGTTTTTCTTTAGAGGTGCCTTTACTCAAGCTGTTTCCGGCATGTTTATTTTCAGGTTTTCACTTTGCTTACTGTAGCATTCAAAGGTTACAGCTGCTGGAGTCTGGGATAACTGCATTCCTTGTTGCACCTTTCCTTCTCATTTCAAAAGTTTTGAATTATGGTTCAGTTAGTCTTCTGATGTTTCTTTGTGGGCTCAAACTCCCTGTTGTGACAGAAATGTTCAGCAGTTTAAAGCATCTCTGGTCAAAGCCCTCAGATCCGATTTTGCTAAGGTGGCATTCGGGTCCTCAGTTCCCTCAGATCTGTAAGACTTCATTTTTGTGTCATGTGTGTGTACCCTCTTGTTCTTCTTGGATCCATGGTCTTCGGATCCTACTGTCGGCTACTACCACTGCTCAGACATTTCTTGGTCTGGACTCCTTGGATCCAGATGGCTGAGCCAGTGCAGTTTCCGAAAAAAAAAAAGGGGCAGAAAGCACTTCGGATCTCTGTAATTTTCTGTCGGACCCTAAGCCGTCTGATGTGACTGTCTGCAATATGTTTGAGAGGCACAGGGATCTGTTGCCATCAGTTTTAGGTCTAGAGACTTGTGATCCAAACTGGTAAAGTAAAATTTTGTCTCCTTTAGATCAAAGTTGTCAGATCTGATATGGGGCAGACCTTTCAAAAACACCTAAACTCTTGGTCTGGAGCCTTCGGATCTAGAGCATTAAGGTGGATGTTGATTTCCTCTGATCTGATGTAAGGTAGGTCGCCAGAAACAGTGCACCTCCAGACTTTCCCCTGTCAAACCTTATTTCGAGTAATGCCCCTTGAATCCTAGGTCCAGGATATGGCCTGGCCTTCAGCTTCCCACTTTTCCCTATGGTTAGAGACCTTATACACTTTCATTATATCAGAATTTGCAAGGTAAGGGATCCAACAGTCAAAGAATGTGTGTTATTTTTGAGTCCAACACTACCAGTGTGAAATGTGTATGTTAGGTCTGATGCTGTATTAGTTATGTTTTTTCCTCTTTTCTGGTAGATCACCTAAGCACCAAATGCTTACATACTTCCACCCCTTTAAAGAGTTCAGGTTTGGCAGGCAATTTTCTCTGTTTTTTTTTCTCTCTTCAGTGTGTGGTTGAGTCCTGGCCCAATGCTTCAAGACAGTACAGTTTCCTTCTCTCTAGCATCCCTAAATTTTTTTGGATGCCCCCCCCCCTGGTCCGTTTAGGCTTCATATGGTGGTCCTTTCTAAAGGAGGGACAGGTTGTCCCTATTTTCCCTTTTTCTTGTTGAGACTGTTCTCTGCCATTCCCCTGGAGCTGTCGTCCAGATTCTTGACCCAAGAGGTTGGAAGGTACGGCTTCCCTTTTACTGTTAAGCCTGATGGTCCTTGCTGTGATGTAGTCTGCTGTAACGTGTAGCACATAAGTAATACAGTCCATCATAGAATCTCAGTTATGTCATCACAATGCACAAAGCAGAACCCAGCATGGGGGTAGTTGGGGCACTGTTATGGTTGGTGTTGTCCGACATGGAAGGTCCTGCGTGTACACACTCACTGTTCTAAGTCTGTTCCCACAGGTGTCAGAAGGCATAGTGGGACAGTTGACTGTCCCTTTGTGGCAGAGGTCTTTGCTGACTTTCTGACCCTGTGCATCTGAAATGTATTCTTTATCCTTATGCGTGCATCTTTTATTCTACATGGTCAGTCACGTCATGCCCCCTTGAGGCTCCATGACAATCACCCTGGGATGTGGACTTTTCCCTAGATTCAATCTGCAGGCTTGCCTTCGGAACTTGCATACCATTTTATTTCACTTCCTTTTCATTAAACTGAGAGAATATTCCTTAGAGAAATGGGTCGGATTCACCCATTTGATTCTAACCATCTATAGAATTGATCGGGAGCCATTTTCTTCATGGCACCTAGTTTTTCTGCACCAACTTTACAAACTGTGCCAGGGTAATAAGCTATAATATCCAGAGGTGGTTATTTTCCACATCTTGGAAGCAGATTTTCGGCTGGTCATGGCGCAGTCCTTTCTGTCATCCAGACAAAAATGTTTGGAAATGCTCTAAACATTTATGGTGCCTCCAGGAGACCTCAGCACTTCCACGTATCGGCAGTTACAAAATGGGGGGCTACCTGTCTTAAGGCTCCAGAACCCTGGGCATTACTTATAAAGCTGGCAAAATTTGAATTTAGTGCTGATACAAACTCGAAATTTATAAGTTCTCACTTAAATGCTGCAGACTGGATTGCATTTTGGTTCATCACCACTTCACTCCTTTTAGAAATCAAAGGTGGAACTCCCTGTCACTTCTGTTCCCTGCCAGCAAGGCTAATTCTGCAAAAGTGTGTAATAATTCCATTTTAGTCTCCTCCCATACCACAGTGACCAAATGCACTTCCCATCCAGAGTAGCGGGGTCAGTTCAAGTGACACTTTTTCCTAAGTGAACAGTCTTCCTTGGAGCTAGTTTGCATGGCTCCATCCTACAGATGACAGCAGTGTTTTTTTCTGTGTTTGCCTTCTTAGTCTTTCAGGAAGTCCTCTGACATCTGTTGCAGTGCACCAATGACTTGTCAGTATCTTAATAGATCAACAGGGAAGAACACAGTCCTTTCCTTTGTATAGAGGGCCCATGGAAGTGTGCCAATGGACTATCTCTGTTAACTGTTTTCTAACTACAGCACACATACTGTGTAAATCGAATGTTTAGTCCGATTCCTCTTCAGTGATCCCTCAGCCAGTTGTCAACCTGAGTTTTAGCTATTAGGGCCAACCTTATCACGCCGTCTTACATTTCCCTGTAACTACGGGAACAACAGACTCCGTATTCTTTTTCCTTCAGGGCTTCCCCTTAAGGATGCTGTGCTTTCCTCATGGCCTTCAGATCTCTCTTATGCTCCTACTAAAACTACCTTTGATCTTGTAGTTTATACAAGCTGTAGGGCTCAGTCATCATCATTGGTACTTTTGGACTTGTCTGGCATGGTCTCTCTCTCTCTCTCTCTCTCACACACTCTCACTCTTTCTGTTCAAGATCTCTTCTGGAATATCCTCCATGGGCTCTGGAACCCAGTCAGGATCTCTTGTATCACTCTTAGGAGATTTGGCACCTGATCTCCAGGTCCTAGAACTGAACGAATGGTTTATTTCCTTTTAGTGATGGTAAGACAACACACACTCACTCCCCCTGTTCGTGACGTTAGGCTACAGATTCAGAATTTCTATCTTTCAGTGCTTACAAGGTTAGGTTTACATGCCTTTGCCTTTTTAAGAGACTCCGAAGGAACAGTTCTGTTCACCCAGTCAGCCTATCCGGGTAGGCGAATGTCAAACATATAAAATTGGTCCTCTCTCTGTGGTACTAATCCTTTTCAAGAGAAGGTGGAATTTTTTTCTCCAGTTTTGATAAAGTGAATCAATCCTACTTTTTTTCCTAAACTAATCTACAAAATCTATTTGACTTTTTATTGGAGTTTCTCTCCCATATGTTGGCTTTTTGTCCGCTACTGACCCCGCACACACACATTTCTGGCTGGTCCGTTTTGCAGAGGAGGCAATTTTTTTTTATCTGCTATTAGTAGACTGGACTAGAATTACCTTTATGCCTACAGCAGCCATGAAACCAATTCAACCTTTGGAATGCTTTTCAAGTCACTGTATTTATTGTGAATACTTCCAAAAAAAAAAAATCTGACCAACTGCTTATGCCTCTTCTTTCTACAGATTCTGTTAAGCATTTCTATATATATTCCTAGTCAGTTGGAATAGTGATCATATTTTGCTTATTCTTTACAAAGTTTTTCGAATTGTGTTGTCACCCGATAGCCATTCTATCGATGCTGTTATTACCTTATCTACCTTCCTACAGTAACTGCTTTCCATACTTTTACCTTTGTCATGCATTACGCATTGGACATTGTCTCCAGATACGAACCACCTTCTGGTTTGACAGTGCTCTTGTATATCCTTCCTTGAGGTCCTCCCAAGAATCCTGTAGCTGGGGACTCTACCCATCAGTGAGGAAGAATGAGGAGGACAACATCATATCAGGAGTTATGTACTTACCATAACTTGTTATATGTATTGTCCATTCTCATTCCTCCTCACCTTTTCTCCCAGTCATCTCCTGGTCTTATAGTTCTAGAAGGATTTGGATATTCAGGGAATTTGAGTTCCAAGGTTTTTATTCAGAATTATTTTCCTTCTGTTCTGTTTTTATAAATCAGTAGGCAATGGGCAGCAAACTTGTTCTGAGGAGTTGAGAGGTGCCGTGTTGCATTGTGGAAAGAGGGAGGAGTTCGAGATTGTGATCTGAAGTCTGGAAGATGCATCAGATTTAGAGGATCGGATCTGTAACCCATCAGTGAGGAAGAATAAAAATAGACAGCACATATAACAAGTTATGGTAAGTACATAACTCCTGTTTCCTATCCTCAGCAAGTTTTCTGCTAATTCAGTAAAGTTCCTGGCACTTCTGTAGTATAAAATCCCTGTAGTGTGCCTTGTGTTTGCCTCTGGGACCTCCTTCAGTGAGCTGCACTTGGTGCGATCCTATGGGAGTCACCCCAGGAGGCAACTTCACCAGGTGCTCAGACTACCTTGAGTGAGTCATCTTAGCCCAAGAGCAGTGGCAGTACTCCAGTTTTTTATGTCAGTTTCTTCTTTGTTACCCTGGTTGGCAGGCTAGTACATGGCCCCCTTCTTCAGACTTGACTCTAGCATGAGATAGTAATTGAAAAAGTGTGAATTATTTATAGTAGGCACAAATTATTACATTGAGAACGGATATTAAATTGGACAAGAAAGTGAAGTATTTATGTAGGGTATAGTAAAATAGTTGTTTGAGAATAACCGAGGCATGAGAGGGTTAATTGCAGGAGAGAAAGCACATATATTCCTTCATGTTTTTGCATTTCAGAGAGATGGTTTGAGTGTTTTTCTAATACAGCTGGAGACTTAGACGTGAGTGACATTCTCGTGGTTTTCCCGCTCCTTACTTTTTCTTGGAATACGAGAGCTACTTCTCTCAGAGGAACTTCCTTTCTGTTGCTTGTATTTGATTGCAGTGTTTCAGCTACAACTGAAAAAGTTGTGACAGTAGGTGAGGATAGTAACATATGCTGTTAGGTAAACTGTGACCTTCATATTTTGGCGGTCTTGCTTTACCGTCTTAGTCCAGAGCAGTACTTGCAGCAGTGCTACCCTCAACTTGCATCTGCTGGTGTATTTAATGATTCCCTCTACCTTCACTTCTTTACAAGACCCCAAAAATGCTTAAACTCCTCTGCCTGAGGTACCTGTTCCCCTCTGGTACACCTTCAGGGAGTAATGTGATCTTTCCCAGTGGAGAACCATGACATCTCATTTGGTGGTGCTGTTTTTAATCCTGATCACATTACAGCCAGCAGTGCAGTTCTGATCCTTAGAAGATATTAACAAAGATGAAACTTTCCCTTCCCCAAACAGGATCCTTTCTAGATCTCAGTTATGCCTTTATATCCTGCCCTTGAAAATAATAAGTAGGCTGTGACAAGACAACCTTAGAGATAGCTTTGACTACACAGCTGACTGTTTTCATATGCAAAGACTGAATGTCATACAGCAGCAATCCTTGGGCCTCATAATAATATTGTGCTTCCCACACGATATTCCAAGATGTGCATTCTTGTGTCTCTTGCAAGTTGACAAATGCATGGAGATAGAAGACAAGTCTTTTAACATAGACTAACAAAGCACTGGCTATGACCCAGATGACCCGAGTTCAGTTAGTGGCTTTTGCACCTTACCTCTCTGTGGCTGTGTGTGTGTGAAGTGAATTCCTAGAGCACATGTTCTCATGGTTGAATCCCGAGTGGAGGCTAGTGACCCTACTGTAGCACTGGCTTCAATGGATGCAGATCTGTTTTGACGGGTTACCTCACCCAGTGAAGCAGGAGGTATGCATTTTCTGATACCCATTGTATGCCAACCCCTGGGTGTGTTACTGGACAATGTGCAGTGAGGTTAGGGCTATGCATGCAGAAACCTAACCACCCCTGATTGCTGCCAAAGTGATGGCCTCTGTCAGTTCTCTCTGATCCATAGTGTATGGGGAGTTGGCCAAATGACCAATAGAGAATCTGATTGCCAGCGGGGGGGGGGCAAAAAATGTGCAGTGCAGTTAGGACTATGCATGCAAAAACCTAACCACCCCTGATTGCTGCCAAAGTGATGGCCTGTGTCAGTCCTCTCTGATCCATAGTGTACGGGGAATGAGGCAGTTGAACAAGAGACAATCTGATGGCCAGCAAGAAGGGGGGGGGGCAACACACCTCCCAAAAAAAAGGGACATTTAGAAAGGGCAAATTCCAATATAGCTCCTGTCATATCATTATCTCTGTAGGCACAAAGAACTGATCCACTATTTCCAAGCACAGAAGAGAGTATCCATTACTGTTCCAGAATTAAATGCTAGACTTTCAAATGAAGTCTGTGCTCCATAATCCTGGTCTAGGATTTGCAGCGAGACCAATGAATATTATATGTCTATAATCTTGCCCTCCTGTCCCCATTTTTGAAAATGAGCACTGCCACCTTATTTTGGTACTCCAAAATTATTGATCTGTTGTCATTTTCATTCATTCTTCAGCCTGTGGGTTTTGGATTAGATCTTTGGAGCAGACTCATCTGCTTTCTATAGCCCTAGGATCTGATTTTCAAACTCCTTCCTTACCCATAATGCCCAATTCCCCCAGATTACCTCAGATCTCATTTGCCACTCATCAAGACGGACCAAAATAGTCTTTCGAGCTCTTAGTGGGTTAGAGTGTTTTTGTGGTTACTTAGTTCTCTACTTCCTCATTTTTCTTTCTTCTGATCTTCCTTACCCTGGTATATAAAAAAAAAAAAAAAAAAAAAAAAAAAAAAAACTTTTTCTACATATAGAATTCCTAGTTAAAATTTCTTAGTTTGTGTTCTTCGTTGGTCATCTCTGTCTAACTTCTCTTTCACTTAGTCCTTTCTTTTTTCTTTCCTTTTAGAGACCTTGTTTGATAAACCGTTTGGGTTTAAAAAATGCACTTCCTGTGGACACAAGGTTCCTCTGTCTTATGCCCACAGGAATGCATTTACTGCTTAGGCCCTAAGCATCTGGAGTCCCCTTGCTCTCTATGTGCAGGCTTTGACCAGCATGCCTTAAGTGACAGAAGAAATAAATTGATTGTTAAAGGCCTTCTGCTGCTGCTTCTCTTGACACTTCTGCTTCAGGGGCTGAAGCCCCCAAGAAATCGAAAGATTCCAAGAAAAATGGTACCCATTACTGAACTGCCAAAAACAGATCAGAATATCTCTGCTCTAAAGACTTCAGATCCAACACCAGCTGTAACTTCTTTCACTATTACTCCTTCCCTGGAGCCAGTCCCTTTGACTCTTTGATCTGTTGGGCTCCATCAATCACTGAAAATTTCTTCCATCCCTTCCTTCACCTCTTCGTCCATCAAGAGATTGATAGAATGATGAGGAAGTTTCTCAGGACACAAATCTAGATGGGAGTTTTGCCAGCTCCGTACCCCTCCAGATCAGTGCCTTTATTCCAGTTGTTCCTCCTATGATCCGACCACCTGCTTTGGACCCTCTGATCTGAAGGCCTCGAATAGAGACGTCTGATCCGACAATGCCTATCCTTTTGAATCTGACCATCTCTCTGACCTCAGCTCTGACCATACCTGAGCAGAATGGCTGCAGGAGCTGAATCCTTGACATTGGATCCAAGGGGTTGACTTCAACTCCTAAGTTTTCAGAGCTGTCGTTTCCAATTGGAGCTTCAGCATTCGAAAGCTTGGTGCCAACTCCTCCCTCAGAGCAGGAGATCTGTGAGCCTTTGGAGTTGTCTGCTTTGAGAGTTTCAGATCCGGAGGGACTGCCTTCAACCTCTGCTAGTCTTTTTGCCTTCAAGGTGGTGGAGAGGTTTTTTTTCTCAACCTAGAAGAGCCCCAACTCTCTCATTCTCTGATCTGTGTCCCACCCCTGTTTTGGATTCTGTGCCCGAGTCCTCTCTTCTACCACCTCTAGGATAGATAACCCAGAAGACCTTCCAATCAGTTCCAGTTCAGAGCCCCCCCCTTGTCTCTTCTGACACCTCCCCAGAGCATCCCACTGAAGAGGTCCCTTGTAAGATGGTGCAAAAGGAGGCACCTGGATTCTCACTAGGAAGTTTTCGCTGAGGACACAGACTTTGATGAGGGGGAAGGGTCCCCGAGATCTTCACCTGAAGATGTCTCATTTGGAGATGTTCTTGAAATCCTTCACAAAAAGTTGGATGGTCTGCCCAAAACCTTACCCAGGAGGAATCTATTTTTGGAACCCTTCAGGTTTGGCCCATCTACATCCTGGGTCCCCCCCAATGCGGACAACCTTATTGACCATATCTCCCACAGGGTATGGAAGGAACCGGATGCTGTGGAACCTATTCCCAAACAACCTGACAAGATCCTCAGTGTTCCCCCCCCCGACAGCATTGGACAAAGGGTATCCCTGTAGATGCCATGGTAGTTGTGGCAGCCATCAAGAAGGCGCTAGCAGAGCAAAGCTCCACTGTTCATCCCCCCAATCAGGAGTCTAGGCTTTCAACTGATTTGAGAAGTGGGTCTGTGCATCAGCGACCTTCACATTGCGATCAGTGAATTACCTGGCACACTTTAGCAGGTTACAGAGGGACTTAAGCAAAACTCTAGCTCTGCCCCAGGGCCCATGTCTGCAGAGGAACAGAAAACCCTTTGCTCCAGGCTTGGCCACCCTACAGTCTCTCTAATGTGTTTTCATGAGGCCAATCTTGCATGCTGAAGAGGGTACCTCAAGGGCTGCCAATTCAGATAATGCTATAAGTTGTTATGCTTGGATCGGCTTTGTGACTTCGCATAATCTTTCCAGGCGTCCTTTTTCAATGCTTCTTTTGATTGTCATTGTTTGGCCCCACTGTTAGAGACTTCTCCTACAGTGAGAAAGATGGAAAGACCTTGTCTGCCATTGGAATCCATTTTTCTATCCCACAAAGATCTTTCTCTGGGAACCAGCGTGGTGGTAAAGAAATGTTCACAAAGTCTCAAGGTCCTTTTCAGGAATCACAGGAAGATTTCTCCCCCCAGAAGTAGAGGAGGGAATGACTGTAATGGCAGACACCACCCACGTGGCTGAGGGGGTCCGCACAGTCAAGGATCCTGAGGTTCATTCTCAGATAGATCCTTTAAGTGCTCCTGAGAGGTTGCCTGGCTGTTCTTCTCTGGAGGCAGTTAGGGAGCACCCAGACACCTGGCTAGCCATCACAAATGATCAAAGGATCATATCCAGAGGATGTTGCATTCTATTTTTACAAATACATTAAAACAATGAGTAAAAAGGTCACACAAACCAGTCTGTAAAAACTAAAAGAAAAATCTAACCAAGCTAGAGTTTCCACTGTGTGATTCCTTAAACCTGTTGTATTAGAGGCATTTGGGATATATGCAAATAGCCCTTTAAGGACATCAGGTGTTTCAGCTCTATGGCAGTTCTGAATGCCCTTGACTTTTTTTCTTTTTAAGTCTGTTATGGACAGATTCAGACCAATAATGCCAAACCCCATTAGCTGTGGACATGCATGTTTTTCAGCCTTCTTATGGCTTCATCAGTACAGCATAAGTGGACTGTTTGGCTAACCCAAAACCAATCTCCCCGTGTTCCACCCAGTCAGAGGGATGAAGCTGCATTGCAAATTATAAAGCTGCTAGAAAGAGTCATCCAGAGGGTCGCACCAGACCAAATAATATCCGGAATCTACTAAAGGTCGTTTTAGGTGCCAAAGACAAGGGGACCTGAGGCCAGTCTTGGACCTAACCTTCCTAAACAAATCCATAGACAGTTCGTAGTCTTGGATGGTCACAGTCCAGTCCATTCTGCCAGTATTATGAAAGGATAACTGGATGTGCTAAGTTGACCTTCAGGATGCGTACTAATATATCAAAATGAACAGGCGCTCTGGAAGGTTTCCCTGATTCTGTCTGGGACCAGTCATTATCAATTCAGAGTACTCCTGTTTGGTCTCAACACATCCCATGGAGTGTTCACCAAATGCATGGCGGCAGTAGTAGCAGCTCACTTGAGACTGCATGGATTCAGCGTGTTTCCTTATCTAGATGACTGGCTCCTAACTGCATCAACTGGTCATCTACTATTACAAGCCAGGGACTTTCTCTACTACATCTAGCCTCCTACCTTAGGCATCACAATCAAAATGCAGAAAATCCCATCTGCAGCCTGTATAAATTATAGATTTTATAGGATCACTTGTGGACACAGCCAATTGCCTAGCATACCTGCCACTTTAAGATCATGTGTCAGACAAATTCTGGCTATTCCAACACCCCCAGCAGGTCTAGTCCTTAGAGCATTGGGTTCAGTGGCTGCCACGATAACCTTGATTCCAACAGAATGCTTACACACGAGAATCTTTCAGTGAACTTTGGCGGTACAATGATGTTTACACCTATACCTGCTGAATGATCCTATCAAGTTGTACTGACTGTGCAGACTCACTTCTGTGGTGGTGCACTCGGAAGTCGTCAAACAAGGATGACCCTTTGTTCTTCCTCCCCCAATGCCACATTGACCACGGATGCTTCCTTATTGGAGGGAGCATTACCTGGGTCAGACAGTTCAAGGCACATGGTCGACACACAAAACCAATTTGCGTATCACTGTTCTAGAGATGAGAGCAGTGGTTCTAGTATTGCAAGCCTTTCAGAGCTTTCTCCCTCTAGGGCAGTAGTGTCCAACCTGTGGGCCGCATGCGGCCCTCAGACCTCTTCCATGCGGCCCGCAACCCTTAAATTAAAGTTTTACTTTTTTTTAAATGCTTGCGATCTTTCCCTGGTGTGCACATGCGCCAAAGCACCCTCCCATTGCTTTTCGCGCTGATAGATGTATTTGCGGCAAGGAAGAGCTGACTTGCATCCTGTAGCTGTTGTGCGCATGCGCGAAAAACACCCTTCAGTTCGTTTTCGCACCGGTAGATGCATTCGCGGCAAAGAAGAGCTGAAGGAAGACGAGACCATTGCGCCAAAGAAAAGCTGAGAGAGAGAGGGATTTGTCATTTTTACACAGACACCAGGTAAGCTAAGTATGTTGTAGTAATCTTTACTGTAGTCATTAAAATCCTTGCATACCTAAAACTGTCTTACAAACTGTCATGTATTTTTAAGTCTGTTGGGCCATAGAAACACTCTTCTCCACAAAGCTGAATATGATCTACGTCTGGTAACAGTTAATTCCAGCTTAACACACACAAACTAAAAAAAAAGCTGAAAATAAAATGTGGAAACTTACACTCCTGTCTGATGCACACAGCCACATTGTGACACTAAATTTAAAACATTTTCTGCAGCAGACAGTATAGAAATGGGCCGCTACATGGTTATTTAGCACCAAATGCAACCCCAAAAAGAACAATATCAGGGAACAAATAAAATTCAACAAGGGGTAGTCACAATATGACTTTACTTTGGTCAGGCCACTCTTTTAATTAACCACAGGTGAAAGAGAATTCTTTAACCAGAGCACAGCACATGGAATCATCCTCTACGCGGGGTAAGGAAACAACAACACTGAAAGGCTTCAAAGTTAAATTGAAACAATACTTACTTAATAATATCAGTTGTATCTGCATTCAGAATACTGAATAACAATGCAGAACAAAACTTAATCTTGTACAGCTGAATAAAACTGTGATTAATAATTAGAAACAGGAAGCTAATGATCTTACATATGCTCTGCTGTAAATATAATTGAAGTGTTAGTGTTAGTCTATGTGTAAATATGATGTTACAAACACATGTGCTTTACTGGCTAACCCCATTACACTCCAGGGCCCAATACTTTGACTTAATGGTCTGCAAGCTTCTGGTATCTATTTATGTAAATTAGTTTCTCTTTGTATATATTGTTCTTTTCACTACTACTTCATTGAAGACTGAGTTGTGTGTGAAAAGGGTAATTTTATCCACCACCTACATGTTTACCAAATAAATAACTACAGAAAGAAATAATTTATTGTCTGCAAATAAAAATGTTAGAGCTGATAATCATGGATCTAATCTAGACACACATAGCCTTCTTAATGACCATTTGTATAGCAGGTGAATATAAAGAGCTAACCCAGCGACCATAAGCTAAATCCACCCTACCTATAGCTTTCTTTCAGGTTCACAGTGAAGGCATCATTGATGGTAGGTAGACACTTATATCAGCAAAGCACTGCACTATGATTTATAGAACTAGTATAGATGCTTGTGTTGCACAGCTGAAGAACAGAGCTAAAAAAAACTAGGAATTTAATGAGCTGTATGATTCCATAATAAGATACAGAATAATTTGTATATAAGAAATAATGAAAAAAGTGCCTACTTAGTAAGATAAACTGACCTAACCTTATCAAAAGCTGGGGGTGTTTGCAGAGCAAGTAAAATTATTGGTGCACAGTTGAAAGTTTTAACTGAGAAAAAGATAAAATGTTAGTGAAAAACACAACAGTATAACATTAAGTGAGGATATGCATTTAAAATAACAGTGAATATGAAAAGGATTGATATTGTTACTTTGCAATGTTATGTAAACATTATTTGCATGCTAGATGGAAGTACGAGTGGCAAAATTGTGTACCTCGATATATACAAGTGAACACAATTTGTCTGACTGAAGGTTGCAAAACTTTATATTAATTAAGATGATAATGCTGCTAATATGCATAGCTGCTTTGCTAGACAGACATTTATATCTCAATGTCTTCACATTTAATACTACATTTTAGTGTCACTTTTATTAACATCCATTTATTGCATATACCAGCCCACCATTACATTATCACAGCCCACTTTGCATAATTTATGTGAATACAAAAATGTCATAATTTTCATAACCTTTTGCAAATAATCATTAGTAAATTCAGCTCTGCACACCCCATGATGAATATTTCACTATATGATTATCAGATCATGTTAGCTTGTAAATGCCACCTCATTGCCTTAGTTTTAGCTATTTATTTCTTATCAGGATTATAGAAATAAGACTGAAAACACTGAGAAACATACTGGTTGCAAGGGAATAATGATTTGTCCTGTTAAGATGAGTACACAAACACTCTGCACTTCTAAAGAACATCATTTTCTAGGAAGGTGACAGGTAAAAAAATCTCTCATAAGTATTGGCCAGACTCTAATTTTTATGACACCACAATAGTCAACCTCCTTTCCAAGCAATAAGCTCCATTTTCTGCAGCTGCTGTCAAGCAAGCAGTTCAAGCCCAGCCCAGTATTCTGTCCTGTGACCTTCTGCCATAATTCATTCAAAAATATTTACTCAGTTAAAGAGTGAAAGACCATAATAAAGCTTTTGATTCAATGATTTTTGTCTTACGGAATTCATTACCACCTGACATTCATGCCTCAATGAATACATTTAAAACTAGTCCTAAAACCTTAATGATGTCTCCACTCCAGCTGTTTCCCCAGGATCATCCTAGTGATGCCCCTAGGCATCAGATGGATATTTTCTTTACCACAAAATATGGAGACACTTTCTGTATTAAAGACCCCCCCCCCCTTTTTTTTTTTTTTTTTTTTTGCTCTTCACTTAAAACATGTCTGTGGTATGGTATATCAACAAGCATGGAGGAACCAGATCTTACCCCCTTTGTTGATAAGCAGTGATGGTTTGGCAGTGGGTGATTTCTTCCAACTGCTTTCTAACCACAACGCACATTCCAGGGAGGTCCATTCTAGTGGAGCGGCTCAGCAGAGTTGTCCTGATGCCTCATGAGTGGTCTCTAAGTCAATCAGTGGCAAACATGATTTTCCACAAATGAGGTCTACCCTGCATTGACATCTTTGCATCTCCCTTCAGAAAACAAATGCAGCAGGTTCTTTGCCTTGATCCTGCCTCGGGGACGGTCACTGAGAGATGCTCAAGTCCATCTTTGGCCCTCCGGTCTTCTTTATGCTTACCCTACCCCTCATACCCATATTTCTTTAGAAAGCACAGAGGTTCAA
Source organism: Protopterus annectens (assembly GCF_019279795.1). Taxonomy (NCBI): domain Eukaryota; kingdom Metazoa; phylum Chordata; order Ceratodontiformes; family Protopteridae; genus Protopterus; species Protopterus annectens. The sequence goes on from NC_056739.1 coordinate 1,476,697,079, forward strand.
GAGCAAGGTGATCCTCATTGCTTCCTTTTGACTTTGACAGGTCTGGTTCCCCTTCTTTTGGCTCTCATTTTAATGTGCTGTCCATGGATGCTGGAACTTTATTCAGATCTCCTGTTCTACCCATCAGTGTAGATTCACCTAGATCTTCCAGGACTAAAACTTAACTGCATGGTTTCTCCAATTCCAATGATGGCTAAAAACACCTGGCTTTCTTCCCTGGTTCAAAGGATTTTAATATCTTCATATAAAGCTTCTACCAGAAAAATCTGTAGAAGTAAATGGAAGAGTTTCTGGGTATGGGCTCTCCAAAAACATTTGGACCCTTTTACAGCTCCTATCCCTGCAGTTCCAGATTTTCTTGCTTCAATTTTTCAAGACTGGGCAAGTTTTTCTGCTGTTAAGATGCAACTGGTAGCCTTCTGAGATAATCCACTGGAGAAAATTCATCTTCTCTTGCTTCATCTAAATTGTGCAAGACCCTCCTCAGGAGTACCTTTTTACTTCAACCTCCTGTAAAGGACCCCACTCCTCCTTGGGACCCAACAATGGTTTTACAAGCACGTGTTCAACCCCCCTTTGAACCCTCAGCCAAGGTGGATTTAAAATATCTTTCCTGGAACAAATTCATTTTTGGTAACCATCACCTCAACTAGAAGTGTATCTGAATTGCAAGCACTGTCATGCAACGCCCCATATGTGATTTTTCACAAAGGTAGAGTGACCTTCCTTTTTGCCTAAAGTGGCCTCCGAAAACAGTATATCTGTCAAGTCATCAATCTACCAGTTTTCTTCAGCAATTTCCAAAACAAAGGTGAATGTACTCTCCATCTTCTAGATGTTCATAGACAATTACGTTTTTACCTAGATGCAGCGAAATCTTTCTGAAAAACTGACCAGCTATTTGTGTCCTCTTCGAATGTTAGAATAAGAAAGGCAGTTTCCAAAGTCACTTTGGCTAAATGGGTTATAGATTGCATATCTCATGTATATTATTCCAACGTTATTCCACTACCTAAGAATGTGAAAGCTCATTCTACTAGATCTATGCCTACATCTCAAGCCTTCTGGTCCACAGTTTCGATTGAGAACATTTGTGTGGCTGCTACATGGTCGAACTGCCATATCTTTGTGCACATTACAAACTGGATATTGTTTCTAGAAATAGAGCTGCCTTTGGTACTGCAGTGCTCTGGAATATCTTTCCATGAGGGCCACCCAAGGTTATTGTAGCAGGGGTCTCTGTCCCACAGGTTTAGGAGCAAATGAAAATGGCAACATCGGATAAAGAAGTTATTTACTCACCATAATGTTCAATCTGTATTGTCCATTTTCATTCTTACTAATCTCCCCTCCCTCCTTCCCCCTGAAAATAAATGTAAAAGACCTGATGGTTAGGTTTATAGGAACTCTGTTCCTGTTTGAGCTACTGAACTTTATCTCGTCTTTTTCTAAATTTGTATGTAGAGATCGATGTACTATAAATGTTAGCAAACTCGATTTGAGGTAATCTTGGGGAATGAGGCATTATGGGTAAGAGAGGAGCTCAAGAATTGGATCCCAGGGCTATAGAAAGTGGCTAAGTCAGATCTGCAGATCAAATCCAAACCCACAGGTTGAGGAAGATTGAAAATAGTTCCCTAAAAATGTGTGGACTCTGGTGCAGCAGAAGGATCCAGTGTAAGCTTACTTTATTGCAATAAAAATAACATAAGCCCTATCACAGTTAAGACTGCCTCTTCAGATGTAACATTTCAGCCATTCATATTGCCATTAAATAAGAGCCAATTAAAAATATAACCAATCAAAATAAGACCTGGATGTAAAGTACTATCCTTTTGTAAAGTTAGCAAAAGTTAAAAACTCTTGTTGAACTATCTAAATAACATATATAAATAACACAAATACATACAAATGTGTAACAAAATATATAAGCAAAGGCCTGGCCTTGAGCATGGGTTTAATAGGGACCTTGCCATTAAGACCATGACCAAAATCACTTCTTAGCCTAATAATCCATTTTGCTTAAAGTTGCTCAGTTAAATTTCTCACATCACCTCCCTGATTATCTTCGTATACTCTCCCAATAACCAGAAACTTGAAGCAGTGTTCGCATGTGGTCTCTAACGTGTTTGGCCAGGGCATTGGTCATGGTACAATTGTTGATATTATAAAGATGTTCTCTAATTCTGTCCTTTAAAGCCCGGTCTGCTTCACCAACATAAAATGTATAATATACCGTATAATATGCTAAATAAACAACATGCATAGACTTGCAGGTAGCACCAATCTTAAATGCATAACTTTGATGATTTATTTGGATAATGAAGAATCCCTGTACTATCCAAGTGCTTGCGTATACCACACTTATCACAGGGTTTAGTATAGTTCAAACCACTAGTGCCAGTATTCTTTTTGGGGTAACAGCTGTCTTTTTTTGAAAGACTTCATGTTTCTAAACAAGAACCTTGGCTATTCACCTAATATTTCCTGTAAATCATTGGCAGTGGTTAAAATCAGCCCAAAATTTCTTAGAAACATGAGTAAATGAATTAACATTATTAGAATAATGAATCTGCACTTTCAGACATCTTTTTCTTTTGAATTTATTCACTACAGTATTAACCGAAGTGAGGTCTAAAAAATATGGTTTAGCAGAGTTGTCCCTTAATTGTGAAACCTCTTCTACAGCACAGCGCACTTCATATTCCTTGTATCCCTATGAACTAACTAAATCACTAATTTGTCTGTAAAAATCTTCATCCTTAACATTAAGTCTAGAGGCTTTAAAAGCCTGATTCTTGACCACATTTCTAAAAATATGTGGTAGATGCAGTCTGTCTCCAAGTAAAAGATGATTGCAATGAGGGTTTTTTATACAACTTAGTCGAAATCTTTCCATTATCATCCACTGTAACCCTCGCATCTAAATAATCAGTGCTTCTATTTGAAAATGTTGAAGAAAACTGGCGATATGGGGTGCTTGAATTAATAAACTTATCAAAATCATGAAACTCCTGTAGACAGCCACCCCAAATTAAAAAGATGTCATCAAATCTCTGGTAAAAAAATTACTGACTTAAAGGTTCCCTGTAACGCATACTCACTCTCCCAAACTGCCATTACTATACTGGAGACGGAGTAGGTATTGGCACAAGAAGTGCTCATAGCTACGCCATTCTTTTGCGAATAAAAAACACAAACATAAAACATTATTCTCCAAAATAAACCTCATGAAAATACAACATAAATCAATTTTATCAACAGTAAAATCTGTATACTCTGTTAAATAGTGCTTAACATTAATACTAGCATCATTTGGAATCACAGTAAATAGTAATTTGACATCGAGTGGACCAGTAAGTACTAAATATTTGTTGTTTGGTATTCACAAACAGGTCCCTCAAAAAATGTTGGGTATCCTTTAAAATATAACTGTTAGAATCCATAAGAGGTCTCAACATTTTCTCAATAAAAATAGAAAATCGTTCAGTACACCACTGACATCCAGCCAAAACAGGACGTAATGGAGGGTGAATTGGATTTATATGTACTTTCGGGTAACCTTCATTAACTGTTATCAGTAGTTTATCAACAGTCAGATATTCATATAAGGGTTTATCATGAGTTTTCCTAAATAACAAGCTTCTCAAGCTATTGTGAACATTAAATATCATATACTCAACACACTTCCTTGTAATCTTACTGTAAAGCTAATATCAGCCAACATTGATTTCATTTCTGTGATATACCATAAGCTGTCTAACACAACAAATAGGTCCACCCTTGTCAGCAGGTCTTATAATGATTTCTGTATTATCCTCTAATTTACGTAAAGACCTAAATTCTTCTTTAGTCAAATTGCACAGTTTATGAAATCTGTTGTTTCTAGCATCCATCCTATAAAATTCTTCGATGCACAACTTTTCAAAAGCTGCTAAAAGGGGGTGTGGGTTAGGAACAAAAGTAATAGGCTTCCTTCTTCTTTTGGCTTTTCCCGGTTAGGGGTCACCACAGTGGCTCACCTGTCTGCTCATGATTGGCAGTGGAGTTCTCCGGTGTTGAGTTGCCAGCCCCAGCACCCAACCTTCCACAGAAGGCGCACACACACTCACGGCTAGGGCCAATTTAGAGTGTCCAATCCACCTACACCTTGTCTTTGGGATGTGGGAGGAAACCCATGCGACCACAGGGAGGACATGCAGACTCTGCACAGAAAGCATCCCGGCCAAGGATCGAACCGGAGAACCTCTTGCTGTGAGGCAATGCTAACCGCTGCACCACTGCAGCCGCCCTTAAAAACACTGTTTTCATATCGCACAAGATTATCAGTTCTGTTCTTGTGGTTCAATTTCAACATTAAGTTCCTAGTGAAAGTTTTCAAGTTTAAAATTACGTCAGTCAAATCAGCATCCTGGGTTGGAATAAAAGAAAGGCCTTAAGGTAGAAGCTCAAACGTCCATTGGACTCGAGGTGTAAGAGCAGCTAAATTCTATACTCAAGTACCTTGATGTCCTTCAAGGATGCATCTGCAGTCCTAACAAATGGGTTGTCCTGCCTCAGGCAGCCCCTCGGTCGGCCGGATTCCAAAGTCTGGGTCTGGCCTCGGCTGATGTCGCACTTCACCCGACGTCACTGCTGCTGTCAATTGGGTATAAAGGCATCAGCCGACGCCATTTTCCTCTGTCTTTCTTGCCGCGCGGTGCCCGAAGCAGAAGCTGTTCGCAAGTGCCGGTCGGTCAGATCCAGAGATTTCTACTACCGAAGACTTCTAAAAAGCTAAGTACCCCGTTGGGGACTCTTTTTCTTTCCTCAGCCAATGTCAGAAAAAGTAAATAATTGTTTAACTTGTGGGAAACAAATACCTCATAAGGATTTCCACTCTTACTGCCTTCCTTGCTTAGGCCCAGACCACGACGTAGCAGCTTGTCTAGCCTGTGCTTCCTTCAACTGACGGACACTTAGACGTCGGTCTGAGTTTGCGGAGGAGTTTTTTGGTCCCGCTTTTGCTTACAAAATGCCGTTGGAGACTCCGACTTCACAATTAGCTAAAAAGCGTAAGGAAAAGGACCGACACTCGCGGTCCGCGGTTTCGGCCAAAACCACGGTTAAGCCAACCGCGAGTGTCTCTGTTTCGGCTGAAACAGAGTCCTCGGTTCTTCCTTCGGCCGAAAACATTCCTCCTGCAGCCGAGGCCTCACACAGCATGGCTGAATCTGCTACTGAAATTTCTCCTGCGGTAGCAGGCACCCAGGATTTATCAGATACTATTCCTTTAGACATATCTACTCCTGCACGTGGAGCTGCTAGCCCCCCTGCATCCATGTCTATCAAGGCTTTCTCTAGGGCTAAAGCAGCTAAATCTTCTAAGGCCTTGCCTACTAAAACCCCCTCCCACAGGCCTAGCTCTAGTTCCCAAATGCTTAGCCTGGCATATGATCTTATTTCTTTGATCAGGGGAACCCAACCTCACCCTGACAGGGCCTCTCATCACCCTCCTGAGAAGAGGCCTAGAGCAGAGCCCCCTGAACCAGTTTCTACGGATTACTCTTCTGATGATTCAGAAAACTCAAGTCCTCCAGAAGGCCCTTATTCTCCTTATGAGGATTCTGACGCAGAAGACTCCATTCCTTCTGCCTCTCCTCCTGAGGAATTTTCTTTTGGGAAAACCTTGCATGCTATGAGGGAACAATTTCAATGGCAGGGCCAGGATTTTTCAGATTCTAGGAAACTGCTCAGGACCTTTTTGCATTTGCCACAGCATAGGCTTCTAGCCATTCCTCCAGTACTAACAGTGGTGGATGATGCATTCAATGATGCTTGTACTGCCCCTGACTCTCTTCCTCCGGCCCCTGCTAAGCCCGACAGATACTACAGGGTCCCAGACACACATTATCACCTGTATACGGCTCCTATTGCAGATCCTGAAACTATTTCTCAAGGCCCCAAAGCTGTAGCAACTGCCAAAAACCCCATCCCCTCTGATAGAGAATCTAGAGCATTAGAGAGATGGGGTAAAAAAGTTTATACTTCTGCTACTCTTTCGGCTAGGGCTTTAAACTGTCAATTCCACATGATTCAGTATCAGGAATTTTTGTTAGATCAGCTAAATAAAAAACTATCCTCTCCTGAACCTATAGACCGTAAGTCCCTTCAGGATTTGGTACATAACACTCAGCAGGTCAGTAATCATTCCTTAAAATGCAGCTATGATGCACTGGAGGCTTCCTTTAGATCAGCTATGACTGGTACAGTGATCAGAAGGCATGCATGGTTAAAAGAGCAATCCTTACCAGACCATGTAAAGTCAAAGCTCCTAGATGCTCCTATGGAGAAACTCAGTTTGTTTGGCTCCCTGCACAGGAAGTGTTAAAGAAGGTGGAGGAAAAAGCAAAATCTGTCCAAACAGTCAAGGACTTCTTACAGGTCCAGCCTCCTAGGTTTAGTAGAAATTGGCCTTCGAAGAATTGGTCCTTTCCAGACACCAGAGCACAGAGAGGTAGAAATAGGCTCAAGAGGAAGAGGTCAATCCAGAGGTGCCTACAGGGGCGTCAGTGGTAACCTAACAACCAGAGAAGTACTGCCGCAGATCCAGCTACTACCACTTCCACAGGACAGTCACAGTGACTTGGCTCTGATACCGCCTACCAGGGAACAACTGGAAGCACCCTTAGGCGGAAAACTAGCCTTATTTTCAGTAAACTGGCATTACATTACAGGAGACAAATGGATTTTACAGACAATAGACAAAGGTTACAGGTTTCACTTCCATACTCTACCAAGGAAGAGAGGAATGCCAAACCTACCACCAAACCAAAAGACAAACGCTCTAGGACAAATCAACCACTTACTAAGGATGAGAGCTATAGAAAAGGTACCTGCTATGGAACAAGGACAAGGATTTTATTCCAGACTTTTCCTGGTGCCAAGAAAAGAAAACCAATGGAGGCCTATTCTCGACCTGTCCGCTCTCAACACATATCTCATTGTTCCAAAATTCAAAATGCTGACCCTACAGCACCTTCTTCCCATGCTGGGCAAGGAGGCTTGGCTGGTGACTCTAGATCTCAAGGAGGCATACCTGCACGTCCCTATTCGACCAGATTGCAGAAGATACCTCAGATTTCTTGCAGGATCAGAGCATTATCAATTCTCAGCATTGCCCTTTGGCTTATCTACTGCGCCCAGAGTATTCACAAAATGCCTGGCATCAGTAATTGCTCATTGCAGGCTTCAGGGAATTCAAATTTATCCATACCTGGACGACTGCCTGATACAAGCGGACAACAAGAGCAAATTAACAAAAGATTTACAAAAGGTTATTCACCTACTGCAGGCCTTGGGATACACAGTCAACATAAAAAAGTCAAGGCTGGTACCATCCCAAAGGATTACATTCTTGGGTGCAGAACTGGACACATCAAATCAAATGGCATTTCTCACAGCAGAAAAGCAAAAACTACCACTCTATTTCAAGGCATTATCAATGCAGAACCAGCTTACAGCAAGGAAAATCCTGCAAGCCCTGGGCTACATGGCATCCTGCATAATATTGATCCCACATGCCAGACTGCATATGAGAAAGTTGCAATGGTACCTAAGGAATTTATGGTCTCAGCACAGGCACAGCCTGGAAACCCAAATCCCAATAATCCCATGCCTGAAGCAAGAATTCCTGTGGTGGGCTCAGGCCTGTCAGTTGAACAAAGGACTGCCTTTCCACAGCCCTCATCCAAGCCAGACTATCACAACGGACGCCTCAGACCTCGGTTGGGGGGCACACATGGCAGACAAGTGTATACAAGGCCTATGGGCACAGGACCAGCTGAACCTACACATAAATCAAAAAGAGATGCTGGCAGTGAAACAGGCAATTCAGACATTCAGACAGTTTCCTCAACAGGGTCATTTGCTGATAAGGACAGACAACACCACAGTTATGTGGTATATCAACAAGCAGGGAGGCACGCATTCATATCCTCTATGCCGGATGGCAATGGACCTGTGGAATGTGGCCCTGAACCTCAACATTCAGCTCCAGGCCTTATTTGTGCCAGGAAAAGAAAATATATTGGCGGACACATTAAGCAGAACTACCACGGATGCCCACGAATGGATGCTGCATCCGGACATCTTCAAAACCATTACAGAGAAATGGGGGCTACCAGAAATAGACCTGTTCGCATCCCCAGACAACCACCAATTGAGGAAATTCTGCACAAGGACATACCACCCACTTGCTTGGAAGGTGGACTCCCTATCCTTCAGTTGGGAAAACCTAACAGCATATGCATTCCCACCTCTACCTTTGATGCACAAAGTGCTACTGAAGATCAAAGAAGATCACCCAAGGATCATACTGATAGCTCCAGACTGGCCGAGGCAGCATTGGTACCCGCTTCTGAGAAGTTTGTCTCGGGCACAGGCATGGCCTCTACCCCTAGTTCCTCTGCTGCTAACACAGAACAACTTCAAGATCCTACATCCAAACGTGAAAACACTGCAACTAGCTGCTTGGAATCTTACATGAAACAAAATAACACAGATTTATCGCAGAGGGTTAAAGACATTATCCTGGAGGCTCGCAGACCCTCCACAAGGAAGACTTATTCAGCAAAATGGAAAAGATACCTCATTTGGAGTGCAGCAAAAGGAGAAGATGTATCATTGGCAAACATAGCTAACATCCTGGAATATTTAGCATAACTTTTCCACAATGGCCTGTCTTACTCCTCCATCAAGATTCATGCATCAGCAATTTCAGCAGAATACAACAGGGATCCTCCAGTCTTCTCTCCTCCTTTACTCAGGCAGTTTTTGAGAGGAATTAAAAATGTAAAGCCTCCAAGGAAGCCACCTCTGCCTACATGGGACCTGAACTTTGTGCTGGAAAAGTTAACACTTCCCCCTTTTGAACCAGCAGCAACAGCAGAATTACAGTTCTTGTCTTGGAAAACTGCTTTCCTGCTTGCAATCACTTCAGCAAGAAGGGTTTCTGAATTACAGGCATTAATGGCAGTACAGCCCTTCCTTATCTTCCATCAGGATAGAGTGTCCTTGAGAACTAATCCTACTTTTATGCCAAAGGTGGTCTCCAGGGTATCATTGAACCCAAGCAATCCACCTACCAACATTCTTCCCCAACCCACAGAACAGGGGGGGAAAGACTACTGCACACCTTGGATGTACACAGGCAATTGCGCTACTACCTGGACAGAACCAAGAACAATAGAAAAACTGACCAGCTCCTGGTAGCATATGCAGCAGGAATGGAAGGAAAAGCAATTTCAAAACAGACAGTCTCAAAATGGATAGGAAATTGCATTAGATTTTGTTACTCCTTTCATGGAAAGACAACTCCAGAAAACATCAGACCTCACTCCACAAGGGCTACAGCCACTACTACAGCTTTCCTACGAGGAGTGGCTACCAAAGACATTTTAGAGGCTGCTACTTGGAGCTCCGTGCATACATTTGCCAAGCATTATAATCTGCCTTTATACTCCAGATCCCGAGCAGGTTTTGCCACTGCTGTTTTGCAAGGGATCTTATCTACACCATAATTTTCTTAGTGCCTCCTCCCCCAGTTTGGCTATGGTATTCTACCCATTTGTTAGGACTGCAGATGCATCCTTGAAGGACATAGTACAGTTTTGTACCTACCATAAATGTAGATGTCCGAGAGGCATGCATCTGCAGTCAGGATTACCCACCCTCCTTCCCCTCTGTGGTACTCCTAGGGTATTTGCCCATCTTGTAGCTAGCTGGGGGAATCTATTATGATGTACTTGTTTGTATATATGTACATACATGTTATTTTTGTTTGCTCTCTACTGTTTGGAATCATTTGCATTTATCCAAATTTAGCCTTCCTAGAGGGCACCTGGCATCTGGGGCAAGAAACACTGAGGAAAATGGCGTCGGCTGATGCTTTTATACCCAACTGACAGCAGCAGTGACGTCGGGTGAAGTGCGACATCAGCCGAGGCCAGACCCAGACTTTGGAATCCGGCCGACCGAGGGGCTGCCTGAGGCAGGACAACCCATTTGTTAGGACTGCAGATGCATTCCTCTCGGACATCTACATTTATGGTAGGTACAAAACTGTACTTTTCCTTTCCAAGCTCTCTTTGTAGTTGGCATCTCTGTAATATCCACATCTCTCTCCCTTTTCATCCTGGATCGACTCCTTGACCACTGCCTTTCCAAAGGCACTTACCTGTTTTTATGGGCAATAGAAAATTTAATTTGGACTGAATGAAAGGAGCACTACCATCTGTTATTTTATTTTCCATCCGGTGTATTGGATCTATGCACTTGTTCTTCCACGACAAACGTTTACTTCCTGGCACCCAGATATTTTTGGAGCAGCGCCCTTGATGAATTAGTGGCTGTTTTATTAGGAGGCATAGTGTTAGGAATTGTAGTACAATTAGCTGAATCAGCTGCTGCTCTTTCAGCTGAAGGTGGAGTTCCACTCGGAACTGCTGCTTAATTGGCAGAGAGGTCTGTTCTGGGCCAGGTGAGTACGTGGCCATTTTCAAAATCAGAGTGGTCTCGATTTAATTTTTTCAATTTAATTTTGACAAGTTTTCTTTATACATCTGTATTGCATCTAGTACACCAGATAGTTGATTGTCAAGCAAATTGGCATGAAACTGCTTGTATAATTCACACTTGCTGTAGCACTGTAGCAGAGAGCCGATGTCCTTCAAGGATGCATCTGCAGTCATAACATATGGGTTGTCCTGCCTCAGGCAGCCTTTCGGTCGGCCGGATTCCAAAGTCTGGGTCTGGCCTCGGCTGATGTCGCACTTTCCCCAACGTCAGAGCGTCTGGGGTATAAAAGCATCAGCCGACGCAATTTTCTTCAGTCTTTCTTGCCGTGTTGTGCCCGAAGCAGAAGCAGTTCGCAAGTGCCAGTCGGCCAGCTCCTGTGATTCAGCTACCGAAGACTTCGAAAAAGCTAAGTACCCCGTTGGGGACTCTTTCTTGCCTCAGCCGATGTCAGATAAAGTAAATAATTGTTTAACTTGTGGGAAACAAATACCTCATAAGGATTTCCACTCTTACTGCCTCCGTTGCTTAGGCCCAGACCACGACGTCTCGGCCTGCTCAGCCTGTGCTTCCTTCAACCGGCGAACTCTCAGACGTCGGTCGGAGTTTGCAGAGGAATTCTTTGGGGCTAATTTTGCGTACAAAATGCTGTCGGAGACTCCGACTTCGCATGTGGTGAAAAAACGGAAGGACAAGGACCGACACTTGCGGCCAGCGGTTTCGGCTGAAACCACAGTTAGGCCTACTGCGAGTGTCTCGGTTTCGGCCGAAACAGTCCTCGGTGCTTCCTTTAACCGAATCCACGCAACCGACTACCTCGGCCCTGGAGGCCCCAGCCGAGTCAGTTATTGTATTACCCACTGAAACCGGTGTCCAGGAAATGTCCGACACCATTCCTTTAGACAAGCCTACTCCTGCACGTGGTGCAGCCAGACCCCCTGCATCCATGTCCATTAAGGCCTTTTCTAGGGCTAAAGCTGCTAAACTTGCTAAAGCTTTGCCTCCCAAGGTTACCTCTCAGAGACCTTCTTCTGGCTCTCAGATTCTCAGCCTAGCAGAGGATCTTATCTCTTTAATTAGAGGTTCTCAACCTCACCCGGACAGGGGCTCTCAACCACCACCAGACAAAAGGCCCAGGGCTGAGCCCTCTGACCCCCCACTCTTCAGATGAGTCTACGGATGGATCTGTGTTGTCAGATCACCAGGAGGAGGCTTATTCGGCCTACGAGGATTCTGATGCTGAACAATCTATTCCTTCGGCCTCCCCTCCTGAAGAATTTTCTTTTGGTGAGACACTGCACTCTGAGAGAACATTTTCAATGGTAGGGCCAGGAATTTTCTGATTCTAGAAAGAGATTAAGGACCTTTTTACATTTACCTCAGCATAGGCATTTAGCTATACCTCCTGTTTTGAATGTTATTGATGGTGTGTACTCTGATGCTGGTACAGCCCCTGATTCTCTCCCTCCGGCTCCTGCCAAACCTGATAGGTACTACAGGGTCCCGGATTCTCATCTACACCTGTACAAGGCCCACACTGCAGACCCAGAAACTATTTCCCAGGGCCCAAAAGGGGTTGCAGCTGCCACTGCTAAAAATCCTCTACCTTCTGAAAGGGAGTCTAGAGCTTTAGAGAGATGGGGAAAGAAAGTTTATACTTCTGCAACTCTTTCCATGAGGGCATTAAATTGTCAATTTCATATGATTCAGTACCAAGAGTATTTGTTAGATGAATTGTATAAGAAGCTTTCCTCCTCTGAACCCCTTGACCGTAAATCACTTCAGGATCTGGTACATAACTCACAGCAGGTTAGCAACCATTTCTTGCAGTGTGGTTATGATGCACTGGAAGCTTCATGTAGGTCAGCGATGACAGGGGCAGTTATACGAAGGCATGCCTGGTTGAAGGAACAATCTCTACCGGACCATGTTAAAGCTAAGCTCCTGGATGCTCCAATGGAAAAACAAAAATTATTTGGTTCCACGGCTCAGGAGGTCTTAAAGAAGTTTGAAGAAAAGGCAAAATCTGTGCAAACAGTCAAGGACTTTCTGCAGGTACAACCACCGAGATTCAGCAGAAATTGGCCTACTAAGAATTGGTCCTTTCCGGACTCAGACAGATCCCAGAGAGGCAGGAACAGGCGTGCCAGAGGTAGAGGGCAAGCTAGAGGCTCCTACAGAGGCCGTCAGTGGCAGCCTCCCAACCAGAGATGTAGTGCAGGAACAACAGCAACAACTGCTACACCAGGACAGACTCATTGACTTTATTTTGACCCCGCCGACCAGGGCTCAATTAGAAGCACCATTGGGCGGAAAGCTTTCTTTATTTTCAAAAAATTGGCATTACATTACAAGGGACTCATGGACACTGCAAATAATAGACAAAGGATACAGGTTCCATTTCCACACATTGCCAAAAAGAGAAGGAATGCCAGACCTGCCACCAAATCAGAGGGCTGAGGCCTTGAAGCAAATCACCAAATGAATACAAATGAAAGCCGTAGAAAAGGTACCTCTTTCAGAACAAGGCCAAGGATTTTACTCCAGATTATTCCTTGTTCCAAGAAAAGAAAATCAATGGAGGCCTATTCTCGACCTGTCCGCACTGAATACTTATCTCATTGTGCCAAAATTCAAGATGCTAACCGTACAGCAACTTCTTCCCATGCTGGGCAAGGAGTCTTGGCTGGTGACTCTAGATCTCAAGGAGGCATACCTGCATGTCCCTATTCGACAAAGTTGCAGAAGACACCTCAGATTTCTTGCAGGATCAGAGCATTATCAATTCTCAGCATTGCCCTTTGGCTTATCTACTGCGCCCAGAGTATTCACAAAATGCCCGGCATCAGTAATTGCACACTGCAGACTTCAGGGGATTCAAATCTACCCATATCTGGATGACTGCCTGATACAAGCGGACAACAAGGAAAATTTGTTAAAGGACTTGGGCTATGCCATCCAACTATTACAGGCCTTGGGATACACAGTCAACATCCAAAAATCAAGACTTGTTCCATCCCAAAGAATAACCTTTTTGGGTGCAGATCTAGACACAACCACCCAAATGGCCTTACTCACAGAAGAAAAACAAAAACCACTTCCGGATTACTTCAAGAATCTGACAAGACAAACTCAGCTGACTGCAAGGAAAATCCTGCAGGTCCTGGGTTACATGGCATCCTGCATAATTCTAATTCCACAAGCCAGGCTGCATATGAGAAAATTGCAATGGTACCTAAGGAGTGTATGGACTCAGCACAGTCACAGCTTAGAGACTTTGATTCCACTCATCCCTTGCTTTCAAAAGGAATTCCTGTGGTGGGCTCAAGCCTGCCAGTCGAACAGAGGGTTGCCTTTCAACAAACCAAAAGCAAACCAAACCATCACCACGGACGCTTCAGACCGAGGTTGGGGAGCACATATGGAGGACAAATGTATCCAAGGGCTATGGTCTCAAGGACAGCTACGCATGCACATAAACCAAAAGGAAATGCTGGCAGTGATACATGCAATCGAGGCTTTCAAACCTTTCCTTCATCAGGGCCACCTGCTAATAAGGACAGACAACACCACAGTTATGTGGTACATAAACAAGCAAGGAGGCACGCATTCATACCCTCTATGCAGACTGGCTATGAATCTATGGGAACTATGCTTGAAACTCAATATACAACTACAGTCCCAGTTTGTGCCAGGGAAAGACAATACTCTGGCAGACAGCTTAAGCAGAACTACCATGGATGCGCACGAATGGATGCTGCACCCAGACATCATCTTACTCATAACACGAACATGGGGAAGACCGGAGATAGATCTGTTCGCCTCACCCCACAATCATCAACTGAAGACTTTTTGCTCAAGGACATACCACCCACAAGCATGGAACGTGGACTCTCTTTTTCTTTCAGCTGGAAAGCTCGAAAAGTCTATGCTTTCCCACCACTCCCATTAATGTCCAAGGTTTTACTGAAGATCAGGGCAGAACAGCCAAGAGTGATTCTGATAGCTCCAGACTGGCCAAGGCAGCACTGGTACCCACTGTTGAAGAGCTTGTCACAGACGAAACCGTGGCCTCTCCCCCTATGGCCACTTCTTCTGACGCAGAACAATTTCAAGATCCTGCATCCCAACCTAAAAACCTTGCAGCTAACTGCCTGGAGAATACCATGACTCCTCCTCAGAATAGCTTATCCCAGAGAGTAAAGGACATTATTATGGAAGCTCGCCGTCCCTCCACAAGGAAGGCATACTCAGCAAAATGGAAAAGATTTCTCATTTGGAACACAACAAAAGGCCTAGATGTGACAGTGATGAGCATGGCACATATACTGGAATACTTAGCAGAATTGTTCCACAATGGCCTGTCTTATTCTTCCATTAAGATACATGCCTCAGCAATTTCAGCAGAATACAATGTAAATCCACCTGTTTTCTCGCATCCTCTCTTAAGACAATTTCTCTGAGGAATCAAAAACATCAATCCTCCAAGGAAACCACCTTTACCTACTTGGGACCTTAACTTTGTGCTGGAAAAACTAACACTTCCTCCCTTTGAACCAGCAGCATAGGCAGATCCACAGTTTGTCTTGGAAAACTGCATTCCTTCTGGCCATAACTTCAGCAAGAAGAGTATCTGAGTTACAAGCTTTAATGACAGTGCAGCCATTCCTTATTTTTCATCAAGACAGAGTTTCATTAAGAACCAATCCTACTTTTATGCCAAAGGTGGTATCTCGGGTATCCTTGAACCAAGCAATTCACTTGCCTACATTCTTCCCAAATCCACAAAATAAAGGGGAGAAACTTCTACACACTCTGGATATACACAGACAATTACGCTACTATTTGGACAGAACTAAAAGTTACAGAAAGACTGACCAACTGTTTGTAGCATATGCTGCTGGGGCACAAGGAAAAGCAATTTCCAAACGGACAATTTCAAAATGGATAGGAAATTGCATTCGCTTTTGCTACTCCTTTCATGGAAAGACTGTTCCTGTGAATATTAGGCCTCATTCCACGAGAGCCACAGCCACCACTACAGCCTTCCTAAGAGGGTGGCTACCAAGGACATTTTAGAAGCTGCTACATGGAGCTCCATGCATACATTTGCCAAGCATTACAATTTACCTTTATACTCCAGATCCAGAGCAGGTTTTGCTACAGCAGTCCTGCAGGGTATCTTCACTACACCATCTTTTTCTTAGTACCTCCACCCCCAGATTGGCTATGGTATTCTACCCATATGTTATGACTGCAGATGCATCCTTGAAGGACATAGTACAGTTTTGTACCTACCATAAATGTAGATGTCCGATAGGTATGCATCTGCAGTCATTTACCCTCCCTCCTTCCCCTCTGTGGTATTCCTAGGGTGCTTACCCCTCCATTAGCTAGCTGGGGGAATCTGTTATGGTGTATTTGTTTGTATATATATATATATATATATATATATATATATATATGTATATATTTTTGCATTATGTTTGGAATTTTTTGGCATTTTCATCCAAATTTAGCCTTCATAGAGGGCACCTGGCATCTGGGGCAAGAAAAACTGAGGAAAATGGCGTTGGCTGATGCTTTTATACCCCAGGCGGCTCTGGCGCCGGAAAGTGCAACGTCAGCCGAGGCCAGACCCAGACTTTGGAATCCGGCCGACCGAAGGGCTGCCTGAGGCAGGGCAAACCCATATGTTATGACTGCAGATGCATACCTATCGGACATCTACATTTATGGTAGGTACAAAACTATACTTTCTTCCTTTTGTGAAAAATTCACAAGAAGATTCAGGTACTTAAAGCTACATTTCATATTCACTTTCTGCCACTCTGCTAGTAGCTCTGGATAATGGCTGCCCTGTGTGGGCATTTTTAAAACTCTTAGTCCTCTCGGGACTACTCCCAATTGAATACAGACTTCCAAATGAAAACTCTGCATCTGGTGCCTCTTAAGAAGTTATTCTCAAGAACATGTAGCTTAGTCTTTAACAGCACAATGTCTGGAGTAACATTGTCATTAGTATCAAACGATGAGAAGTCCAAAAAAGGATTAGCCATACTTTTCAAAGCAGACGAGAGGCTATCTTGTATATTCTGCCCATCATAGACATTCATTTTAGGTGTATAATCCTTTTCTACAATGTCACTCACTCTTTCAGTCATAACACTGGCATTTTCAGTGGTGAAAAACAAACTGCAACAAAGAAGAAAACCACCAATAGACACCCGTAACCCAGTCCACAAAATAATGTAAAATAAACAGTAGTTCCCAAAGGATGTGTAGACTGATGTGTAGCAGAAGGATCCAGTAAAAGCTTACTTTATTCCAATAAAAGTAATGTAAGCTCTTTCATAGTTGACTGCTTCTTCAGATGTAACATTTAAGATGTCCTTCAAGGATGCATCTGCAGTCCTTACAAATGGGTTGTCCTGTCATCAGGCAGCCCTTCGGTCGGCCGGATTCCAAAGTCTGGGTCTGGCCTCGGCTGATGTCGCACTTCACCCGATGTCATAGCTGCAGTTCTTCAGGTATAAAGGTATCAGCCGACGCCATTTTCCTCAGTCTTTCTTGCCGTGTGGCGCCCGAAGCAGAAGCTGTTCGCAAGTGCCAGTCGGTCAGAACCAGAGATTACTACTACCGAAGACTTCTAAAAAGCTAAGTACCCCGTTGGGGACTCTTTCTTGCCTCAGCCGACTTCAGAAAAAGTGAATAACTGTTTAACTTGTGGGAAAAAGGTCATTCATCTACTGCAAGCCCTGGGATACACAGTCAGTATAAAAAAGTCAAGGCTGATACCATCCCAAAGGATAACCTTCTTGGGTGCAGAACTGGACACATCAAACCAAATGGCATTCCTAACAGTAGAAAAACAGAAGCACCTCCCTCTCTACTTCATGGCATTAACAAAGCAGAACCAGCTAACAGCAAGAAAAGTCCTGCAAGCCCTGGGTTACATGGCATCCTGCATAATATTGATTCCACATGCCAGACTACATATGAGAAAGTTACAGTGGTACCTAAGGAATTTATGGTCTCAGCACAAGCACAGCCTAGAAACCCGAATTCCAATAATTCCATGCCTAAAGCAAGAATTCCAATGGTGGGCTCAGGCCTGTCAATCAAACAAAGGACTGCCCTTCCACAGACCTCAACCAAGCCAGACCATCACAACTGACGCCTCAGACCTCGGTTGGGGGGCACACATGTTGGACAAGTGCATACAAGGCTTATGGACTCAGGACCAGCTGCACCTACACATAAATCAAAAGGAGATGCTGGCAGTAAAACTGGCAATTCAGACATTCAGACCATTTCTTCGACAGGGTCAATTGCTGATAAGGACGGACAACACCACAGTTATGTGGTACATCAACAAACAGGGAGGCATGCATTCATATCCTCTATGCCGGATGGCAATGGACCTCTGGAATGTGGCCCTGAGCTTCAACATTTAGTTACAAGCAATATTTGTACCAGGAAAAGAAAATATACTAGCAGACATCCTAAACAGAACTACCATGGATGCCCACGAATGGATGCTGCATCCAGACATCTTCAAAACCATTACAGGGAAATGGGGACTACCAGAAATAGACTTATTTGCATCCCCACACAACCACCAATTGAAAAAATTCTGCACGAGGGCATACCACCCACTTGCTTGGAAGGTGGACTCCCTATCTTTCAGTTGGAAAAACCTGACAGCATATGCATTCCCACCTCTTCCTTTGATGCACAAGGTGCTATTGAAGATCAAAGAAGACCGTCCAAGGATCATGCTGATAGCTCCAGACTGGCCGAGGCAGCATTGGTACCCATTACTGAGGAGTATGTCTCGGGAACAAATATATGGCCTCTGCCCCTAGTTCCCTTACGGTTAACACAACAACTTCAAAACCCTGCATCCAAACCTAAAAACACTGCAGCTGGCTGCCTGGAACATTGCATAAGACAAAATAACCCAGATTTATCTCAAAGGGTTAAAGACATTATCTTGGAGGCTCGCAGACCCTCAACAAGAAAAAATTATTCAGCAAAATGGAAAAGATATCTCATTTGGAGTGCAGCAAAAGGAGAAAATGTGTCACTGGTAAACATAGCTAACATCCTGGAATACTTGGCAGAGCTCTTCCACAATGGCCTGTCCTATTCTTCCATTAAGATTCATGCATCAGCTATTTCAGCAGAATACAACATGGACCCTCCAGTCTTCTCACATCCTCTGCTCAGGCAGTTTCTGAGAGGAATTAAAAATGTAAAGCCACCTAGGAAGCCACCATTGCCCGCATGGGACTTGAACTTTGTGCTAGAAAAGTTGACACTCCCTCCTTTCGAGCCTGCAGCAACAGCAGAATTACAGTACTTATCATGGAAAACTGCTTTCCTGCTTGCAATCACTTCAGCAAGAAGGGTTTCTGAACTACAGGCATTAATGGGATTACAGCCCTTCCTTATCTTCCATCAAGATAGAGTGACTATGAGAACTAATCCTACTTTTATGCCAAAGGTGAACAGGAAACATGAAGTATAATTTTCTGATCCATAATAAAATCATGAATATGAAGTCAGAAATTAATTGAGAAGCAGTATCGATGGTTTTATTTATTTATTTATATATTTTTTGTATTTGTTTGTGCGATTAATATATCGCATATGAAGTCTAATTATTGCATGTATATATATATATATATTTTTTAGAAACTATTCAAAATAGTTATTTAAAGTAAATATGTGATTTTTAAACAGCTCCTTTTAGGAAACACTTCTTTAAAATGTATTTATACATATGCTATATATGTGTTCTTCGGATAGTATTAATTGAATCGCTTCTCTATTTGATTTATTTAGAAACTATTCATAACGCATGGAATGGAACAAGTAGCCTTGAGCATTTTGGGTTGATGTCAACTGCACATCGGGGCATGGGTCTTTTTAAAAGTTAATATCAAAGTTTTTAACGATTAGCTAATTATTCAATTGTTAATGCTTGATTGAAAGTACTGTTTGCTATAAGAAGAGAAGGGATTGACACTGTTTTATAGATCTGAAGA